>NC_092037.1:98076309-98676309 GCF_003086295.3 Arachis hypogaea | reverse complement strand
GTACACCCAAAATGATTACAGAAATACACCCAAAGGATTACAGAAATATACCCAAACGGTTACAGGAATTCACCCAAACGATTATAGAAAATACACCCAAAGGATTACAGAAAATACACCCAAAGGATTTAAAGAAATACACCCAAAATTCGTTAAAATACATCTTATGCATAATTCAGAACTCTTTCTCTTTCTCCTCCTCATCTTCTACTGCTTCTTCTTCTTCAAAAATAATTTCACCATGAAAAATCGAAAGAAAAAAAGATAAAACAGAGAGAAAAGAACATAAATGAAGAAGAAGAGGAAGACGATGAAGAAGAACGTGCAAAAACGAAAGAAAAGGAGAAGAAGAAGAGTAGGAGGAAGAAGAACGTGCAGCAAGAAGAAGAAGAAGAAGAAGGAGAAAGAGAAGGCAAGAAACGAAAGAAAAGAAGAAGGAGAAGACGAAGAGGAAGAAGAATGGTTGGAAGCGTGTTTTGAGCGTTAGTTTTAATTGAACTTGTAAGGCTTACAAGCCTTAATCGCTTGTATGTGAAAAATTACTCCAATTAAACATAAATGGCCTTAATAAGAGACGCAAACAAGTTTCAAAATGAACAATCATTATATTTGGTAAATATTAGTTGACTAATAATTAACGTTATATACAGGTCTAACAAGTGAATAACCCAATCTAAAATATTGAACATGCAACCCATTATAAGAGAACTAAGATTGAAAATAACGTGATGGTGGGAGATATAATTAGAGCCAAGAAGTCATGGAATTTCTTTTGTATTTGCACCCTTTTGTCTCATTTAAAACCCCATTTTATATATCCCACTGCTTAGGATGAAAAAACTAGCACACTACACTATACAATTCACATTTAGAAATGGTCTTAGGGTTATAGCATTCACCAAGTATAAAGAAAAATGATATTGTCATTAATTAAAAATATTAAAATAAAAAACAATAAGATATAATCTTGATGAAAGAACATCTGGTATTATATTTAAGACTAAATTGGTCCCTTATATTTGAGTCTAATCCTGTTTTGATCTCTAAGATTTAAAGTGTTATATTTCAATTAAAAAAAAATCATTTTGCTCTAATGTAGTTCTGCAGTGAAATCAATGTTAATAATTAACATCATCGTTTCACCAAACTTTAATGTCCTTTCCTGAAAAAGAGGTACAGACTCGAGGGGCATAAATCAGCAACGAATGCATCACCGCAAGCCATTAGTATTGGTTCAAGTACATAGAAAACATCGTCAAGAACTCACTTTTCATGGAAAAGTTCGTCAGCGGCAACGAAGACAAGGCCATCATCACGTCTACCGGCGGAAATTTCCCTCCACAAGCAAAGAGTTTTGTTATATAAATTTTCTATATCTAAAAACTGAGTTTCGTTAATTATTTAATATTGATTTTATGACAAGATTACATTGAAGATAAATAATTCTTTTTAAAATTTAAATAAAACACTTTAATTATTAAGAGTCAAAACAGGATTAGACCTAGAAAATTAATTTAGTACTTTATCCTATATTTAACTATGGAAGAGAATACGTAAATATTATGTATAGAATATTGATGTTGAGTGACCAAGGCTATTATTAGTAAGGTGGTAAAATTCCACAAGTGGTTTGTGACGAAAATATTATGTAGGATTGTCAATGCAGAGAATGTTGACTGATTAGGACGATTGATGATTGAAGAAAGACAAGGCCCATGATGTCATCAGATCATGCATATAGAAGGACTAATGCAAGAATATTTTCTATGTGACAAATACTTTAAGAACCATGAAATATGAAATAATCTAATAAAAATGTGATCTTTTAAAGTAACATGAATTTTATTTTGGTTTCTTACGGTATCTCGTAGTTCGTCACATACTAATTTATCGTAAATCTAATATTCATTAAGAATTTTTTGTTAGCCAATAAATCAAATGCTGCATGCACAATGCGATATTCGAATTTTTTATACTTGTTCAAACAGACTAATAAACTAACTATTAGATCAACTTAAATTAATTTTTAAATAAGATAAATTATCTTTCAAGCAATTGCGAAGAGATGTTAATATAAATGATTATTTGAATGATATTAGCAAGTTCATTAAATGATTATTAGTATAATTATCATTTTTTTTGAATAATTTCGTATTACTAAAACTGTAAATTTGTTTTTTTTTTTTCTAAGATACGACGGGTTTAATTATTCTTCACCGTATTTCAGTGTGCAAGTGCAGAGAGAATATTATTGCCACTAGTAACCAGTAAGATAAAACAGTGAACCATAGAATTCTAGTCCTTGAAGATGAATCGAAGCAATCATCATCATCATCATGGGTGTGTGACCTATTTATATCAAGAATCATTTTGGCTCTGCATTATTTGGAAACATCAATTTTGGGCCATGCAAAACTCGCAAAGCAATGCTATGATGATGCAAAAAAGAAAAAAAAAAAAAAGTCAGACGAAAAATGTTACTAACATTGACTTTTAACTGAGAGCAACTTCATTGTAATTTTCTTTAATCATGTAGAGGCTATATCATTCTTATTTGGGTTGTACTGTAATATGATAATGAGTATGCAATGTGTGCTAACACCTACCAGTGAAAATAAATAAATAAGGAAAAAGAATGGGTGCAATTGTAAATTTGAAGTTTGATTCTACTGTTATTATTTTTTTTATTCATGAAGAATAAAGTAGAAATTGTCCATATCTAACACATCAATACAAGAAAAAAGGGGGTCTCCAACACTAACTCACAATCGAGTTAAACATTTAGAAATTAAATGGAGTGAAGCTAAGAAAGGAAAAGTGCTCAAGAGCTAGGGATTTGGGTGAAGTTCATTGGTGAGCTTGCGACTGATCTCCGGAATTTGCTCCGGCAGTGAAGACTCTTGGTCGAAGATGAAGAGGTTCCTAGCTTTCCAAACGCACCAGCACAAAATCGCCCATTCCACAAGGTTTTGCGGTGTAGTTCCGGCACTGCTTGAATGCTGCTTGATTTTATTATTTTAATGATCAAATTAAAGGGAATATAAATACCTTGTATAAACTTTCAAATATTTAATACAAATTCAGTAAATCAAACTAGGAAATTACTAAGAAATATCCTAAGTCCATTATTTAACATGTTTAAAGTAACAAATAATTAAATTTCACAATTCAAAAAGAAAGGAACCTCTCGTGTTTACTCCTTAAAGAATAGCCTAAAAATATTAAGAACGTTCGGTGATTACTGATTAGGAAAGAAGAGAAGAGTTTCATGTTTAGTATATTCTACATAAACTTAAAAAATGAAAAAAGGGTAAAGTGTGTGGAGTGGACACAATCCAATGTGAGCGAATCTATCACGTGGCTCACCAGTCGAGGAGAGAGTCTCCTCGATTAACATTCAATGAAAAGCAGCTCTCACCACACCTGACCGCTACCACTGCTGTTACCAGACCAGGCACCCTCACTCCTTTTTCTTCTCTTTTCTTTCCCATTTTTAAACGCCATTGCCACAATTTTGGGCCCTTCATCACCACATCATTTCCTTTTTCTTTTCTCTTTTTCGGTTCCTCAGGCTCTATAGAGATACTGTTTCAAGATATAGGATTCATGAGAAAAGCGATCTCCAATAGTTATAGAGATTAATGATTTTGTTCCTGGTTTCTAAGAGTACAAGGTTTGCAAGTTGCATGTTGAGGAAAAAGAAACAATTGTTTATTTCACTCCACATCCACCAACAGAATCAACACCCAAGTTGCTTCAAATATATTAAACACAGCAAATAACCATATGGTCGGATTAAGAATATTCATGAATTTTATTCCTTCGCGAAGGCTAATAATAAATAACAATAGTCCACAATATCTTGCTACATAAAGAGACTAAGGTGAAAAGAACATGAATATAAATTATGCTAAAAATCTGAGAAGTACTTATGGTACGAAAGAGGAAAAATTATAATATATCAACTCTATTTGATGCCCACATAAAAACAACACAGTTCATGTGTTTCTTCATTGATCCCGTAGCTCAGCCAAAGTGAAAAATGAATTGGCAATAGAGCTCAAAGCCTCTTCTGTATACACCCCCATCTCCTGTACTTAGCAAGCTCATACACCAACCATAACTGCAACATAGGCCAGTTAACAAATTATTGCATTATTGAGTAGAATACAGAGCATTTACCTGCTTCCATTAACAAAAATGCTCACACAGGATTCTTCCTCCATGGCTCTGAATCCACACAGCAAATTCAAATCATGAGATCCTTAATGCGGAGTCGTCATCCATTGTCCATACGAATCCTGGCATGTCCAATCTTGGCCCGGCAACTGTTCTGTAGACATAAAGCTTCTCCACCGGACTGCTCTCTGGCCTCGAGTCCGGAGGTCCACTTTCATCCATGACTTCAACGTTGAGTCTCGGCATTTTCTGACCCAGAACTTTACATGCTCCAAAGCTCACCGAGCAAGAGGACATCCAAAGGGATCGCATTGTCTCCAGCTTTGCAGCATTGGCCAAGAGAGCTTTGTCACCAAACGGGCAGTCCCTAATCTCCAGCTTCCTGAGGTTGTCGCACCCAGAGAGAACATGGTGGAGTCCCAAATCACTATCTCCAGCAAAAGCTACAGAAAGCATCTCAAGCTTCTTTCCATATGTCCCAATGTACTCAAAAACACGATCAGTAAGAAGCCCTGAAAGGGAAAGGCGACGAAGATCCTTGCAGTGTTCAACAATAGCTCCAAAACCATCATCCAGAGGTTGGAGGGTGAGGTAGTCAGGGGATCGTGGCTCAATTATACATAGCCGAAAACGAGTCAAATTAGGCCGGTTCCTGGCAATTGTGTTTAGGGCAGCATTTGACATTTGACGACAAAAATAAAGAACCGACTGAAGCTTGGGACAACCCTCAGAGACGGAAACAAGACCCTGCTCCGTCAATGCTACATTTGGTTCCAATCCAAACGGATCAGACGGAAAGACCCTCAACTCCCTCAAGTCCTTACATGATGCAGCAAGAACTTCAAGGCCATCATCCTCAATGTAATCCAGAACCTGTAAGAAATTACCTTGATCAGCCAATAATCAAACACTACCACTGTTTGGACATGAAACTTACAATAAATGGATCACATTATATGGACCAACATACCCATAACTTCTGCAATTTCTCGCACAGAGAGACAAGCTTAATAAGATCGGGGCTCTGAACTGTAGCATAACTCAAGTTTAGTGATATTAGCTGGGAGCAGATAGGGTAAACAGCTGGAAGATAAGACGGGAGCACATCCCAGAAGCCAGACAATGTCTTCAGCTGCTTGCATCCTGCAAATGCCTCTGCCAAGTTCGAGAAGACGTCCGGCCTCATCTCAGAGGTGTAAGCTCCAGTACCTAACTCAGCCAGCTGAGGAGCCCCACGGAGAAGGTTGGGTAGCCGATCAAGGGGCACAGCCCGATTGAGCCGGAGGGTCTTCAAGTTGGGACACCGACTAACTAGGCGCTCTAGTGCCAACAGATTGACCTCATTACCTAAGCAGGAGATGTTTAAGGATTCTAAGGACGTGTATGAATCAGGAAAATCACTTAGCCAACGCCCACTAAGGTCCTCCACTTCGCTCTCCCGCAAGTCCAACTCCCTCAAATTCCTACAACACAAGAGCAGATAGTAGGTTTATCAAAAAGAGGTTAAGGCACTAGGTTACCAAAACCATCAAAAGTTCAGGTTTTCAACCAATAGACGTTGACCCAATACACAAACATCATTGTCGTTGACTAACAATACTGGGATATGTTTTTTTAACTGTTATTAGTTCTATCAAATTCACCGTAGCTCCCAACTAACAGAACTAGTCCAATAACTACAAATAATACCATCATTGAAAGGGTAGAATTTCTTTTGACGAAATAAAACGGGGGTACAAACTCAGAAATCTCTAGAGTTTTTCCCTACATAAGAAATTAAAAAAATTACCTGGCGGATTAATGCCTATTATCCTCATTAATTTTATCTTGAACTGAAGAATAAATCATTAGTAAAAAATGTCATTGTTAATTGTAAATTCTTTTAATTATTTCAACCTTTTTTTCTCATCCTCATAAAATAATTTTACTCTCTTAATTAATGTTTAAATTTTTTCACCTTAGAAAAAATAAAAGTTAGCTACCATGACATAGCAGACAAATCTCTATCTCATTTCACGAACTAGCGCCGTTAATAATTAAAAGAAAAAGTTATCCTTTGCATATAACAATTTAGCTAGTAGTTAATTAAAACATTTAGTTTTTCCTTTAGAAAATAAATTACTGCTGTTTCTAGATTTTACTAAAAATCATTAATAAGAAAAACGGAAAAAGACAAAAAAATGCCTATAACCTGATTTCAACATACTTTAGTCTTTAGACTTGGAAATTAAACATCATAGTTCACTTGATTTGATTTCTCAACCGAACACAACAAAACAAAAAATAAAACTAACAGAAACAATAAAGCAGAATAAAAACTATTCAAAACCCAAAAAAGAAGAAGTACAGTGCAATTTCTACTAATGAAGTAAACAGTAATGATATAAAACCAAAACACAGCACAATAGATCGCAAAATGAAAGAAGACCAAAGCAAAGCGAAGTGAAGAAGAAGAAGAGATAAGCAAACCTGCAATTGGCAGCAATGGCGGCGAGTCCTTCAGTGGTGAAGCCCTCACATGAGCTTAGAACAAGAACCTTGAAGTTCCTAAACGATTTGGCGATAATCTCGAGGCTCTCGTCGCTAACAACCATCCTCTTGAGCCTGATCTCTTCAAGCCAAGGATACGCACCCGCCATGGCTCTGATCCAAGGGCAAGCAAACCCTCCCCAACCTTCTGGAACAAGATTGAAGTCCGCAAAGTGCGGTTTCCCCTTCAGCGTAACGGATCTCAGCTCCGGGAACCTCTTAATCAAGATCGGAGGGCTAACGGCGTAGCAGTTTCCGACGAAGACCTTCCTCCGGCACCACCGTTCGATCTCGTACCATGACTTGCACACCAGCGAGATCGAGCTTCTGTCCTTATCGGAGACGATGAAGGAGAACACGTGCTCCAGCACCTCTTCTGGAAACGAGTACGCAGCTTTCTTCATGGCTAGGGTTTCGATTTTGTTAAGCTCCCGAATTCGATTGAAACGACGTCGTTTTACGGTGAAAGGTGAGTCACTTAATAACTGAATCTTGTGTCTGTTATGTTAGATCTGAGAAGAAGAAGAAAAAGAAGAAGACATTTTGAAGAAGAGAGTTGAAAGAGAGAGAAAGAGAGAGAGTGGTGTGTGGAAGAGAGAGAAGATAAGAAGAGAGAAGGGTGCGAGTGTGTGTGTGGAGGTTTATTATTATTATGATGGTGGTGATGATGGTGATGATTGATGAACCATTGGGGACGGTTAGAAATTAACTAGGGTTAAATAGGTGGTGGTTGAAGGGAAAGGGTTGTGATGAGAGTGGGATCTACGGTTCTGAGCGTGTCCAGGTGGATTTTTGTGGAAGGATAACCGTTGGATTAGCGGTGTGAGATTGAAGGTGGGATCTTATCCGGTTGAGAGAAATTGGGAGCGAGTAATAAACGTGTTGATTGTTTTTTTTTTTCTTTTTTCTTTGTGAAAATGAATATGTTATACTACTACTAGTTTAAATTTTTGTATTATAAAAATAATTAGAACAGCAATATATATATAATATTATTTTTAATATTTTTTACTTATCAAAAAATAATGTGAGACAATATGAAAACTATATTATTTTATTGAATTAATACATTAATATAAAAACCTATTTACGTACCTGCCAAAAAAATAAATTCATTTTTCTAATTAACCATAAAGTTGAGTATTCTTAAATTTTTTATTATGATATTACCAAAAAAATTATTTATTGTTTTATATTTATTTATTAATTTATTAATATGAAATTAGGAAATTACATAATAAAATTCTATTACTATAAAGTTTTACTTTCAGAGTTTCAGTATTTTATTTCATAGATATAAATACTGAATTATGAAATATAATACTAAATTACCTTGTCACCCTCAAAAAATAGTAAATTCCTTAAGAAATTATTATGAAAGAAGTTATGTATCATAGGGAGTTTGAATGAATACAAATATTAGACATATCAAATGATGACAATTCATAGCATATAAATTTTTATAGCAATTTATGGTAATAATAGTTGAACAAAATATATGACAAAAATTCACTTACTTTTTTATCATAGTATTCTGTCATACGTAATTTCTAATTTTTACCAAAGGAATTTGAAGGTACAACAATTTTGGGATAGAATTATAGAAAGTACAAAATAGAGACGAGAAGGAGAAATTGTTGTTATTTATTTATGTACTTTTTTTCTTTTAATATATCGCGAGATGGTGTGTTTGATAAAGTGTTATAATGTGTATCGTAATGGATATGGAAAGGGAATCTCATGATTCAAGTTACACGGCTTGATCTCAAGATCATGGATGCAATGGGGACCACATTTTCATCCAAATAATTTAACTACTGTTTTTCTATAAATATTTTTTTATATTTTTATTATCTTCTCATACCCTAGATAAGTTACTCATACTTCATTGGATCCAATAGAATAGAAAGAAAAATAAAAAAATACCATGATTTTGGATAAAACTTTATGAATTTAATTACTATGTCATGATAGAAATCTAGTGTAAAGTAATTTTGTATCAATCAATGAAAATGCTATAAATAACAAATTATGCTAAATAATTACTATCTATTATGTCAATTATCTATCATAATTACTCAATTTTCATAACTATATATTTACATATTAATGTAAATTTTTTTTTAAATGTAAAAGATCCCAACCACAAATAAAAGCAGAGTGCCAAACTTATTGTACCGAAAAAATGTTGGGCTTTTTTTTAATTTGTCAATGCCCATAAGAGTTTTTTTATATTTTTTCTTTTAAAAAATTACTTTTCTATTATTTGGAAAATTGTTTTATGATACATAATTAAGAAAATATTAAGTTTTTAATTTTTACATAAGGATGAACCATTTATATAGTTTATTTACCCTTAACTACTTTTATTACATTTTTATAAAATTAATCTGTGTACGTTTAATTAGTAGTTTAGGCAATTATAAAAGAATAATAAAGTATTTTATCACAAATTATTTTACATAATTTGACAATTATGTAAGCGATAATTGTACATTTAATTAGTAAGATATCAAAAATAGATATAAGCTATGATAATGTTTCCATAGTTATGTCACATATACGAACTCATATTATTTTGATCATTATTGCAATTATTTTACATTATCAATGGTTTAGTATGAAAAGAAAAAAACTTAAATTAAATTTGAAAAAGACATACTATTAGGGTAATGAATGAATTCCAGTGGAACTTAGACATCATGCATGTCCAATCATATAATATGTGACCGTTTTCATTCTAAGTATATATATATATATAACTGTTTCCCCACACAGTCATGTCAAACTCATTTATTCACCCAATCCTAATCTACCCCACTTTCATCAATTGTGACATAAACATTTTTCCTTTTATTATTACTATTTATATATTTTATATAAATCCTTATATAATGTTGGAAAAATTTTAAATGTACTAAAAATACCGGTATTTTAGTTATTTTAATCGTTAATTTTAATTAATATATATTATATATTTTTTATAATTCAGATCAATAATTAAAATAACTGAAATACTGGTATTTTTGAACACTTAAAATTCTTCCTATAATATTTATTTGCATTACATTTTAATTATTATACAGTCATTTAGTTATCTTTTTTAATGATCATTTTAATTAGGGTAATTATTCTTTTGATTGGAAACGCATAATTATTAAACTTTTGTGTAAATAATTTTACATTAACAATATATACATTTGAATAAATAAAATTATTTATGATTAATTACAAAATTTTGTCCAATTTCAAATATGATCAATTTGTGTGATAGATAATCTCATTGGTAATTGATCTTAATTTTCCATTCTCAACCAACATATAAAATTTGATATTAGGAAAATACTTAAATAAAATGTTTTTATTTATAAGTAAATACTTAATTAGCATATGCTTACTATATATTGAATTTAATAATAATAATAATAATAATAATAATAATAATAATAATAATAATAATAATAATAATAATCCGTATATATATCATTGACGTTTTATTATGATACCTAATAATAATAATGTAAATATGTAATGATGATCGATTTCACTATTTACCTTTGACGAGTATATATATGAATAATAATGAAACAGCTATCATATCATACTTGTTTTTGTCCTCTTATTTGGGTCAAAATACCAACTAAGTTTTGTCCTTTAAATCTTAAAAAATATACTCAGTACTTAGTATACTGACATTAAAATTAAGGTCTCCAGTGTTTACGTCGAGTAACATCCTTAACAACTCAAATAAATGCAGCATAATAAATATGTCACTATTAAAAAAAATTATGGTCTTGCCATTTTGTACTATGAACGAAAGTATATATTAATTTTAAGAATATTATGAAATAAAAATATTCAATTTAAAATTATTTTTAATGTATTGAATACATACAAATTTTTAAATATTTATTTATTATTAAATTTTTAAAATGTATCTCTAATTAACTACAAGATAGTTAAATCCAAAAAAAAATCAATATTTTAATACATATATTCTAAATACATTTAAAACTAAAATTATTGAATTATTTTTATAAAATAATTTTTTTAAACGGTGTACTATATATATTGTATATTTATCGAACTCGTAATGGATATAAATGCCAATGGTAAATAATAAGGTTGATTAACTTTATTTTCACTAAGTGTTTTCCAATGTAACATATTTCGTAAAAGAATTATTATATGGAAGAAAAGTCAACATCAAGATTATTTTCTTTCTTCTTCCACTATATGACAATTTTCAGGTGTATGGTGTAAAATATACACATAAATCAAAGTTCATGAGGGCCTATTGCATTTTATTATTTTAATGATAATATAATATGAATTTAATATGTATCCATAAATAGTGTTTTATTTTCACTGAAATAATACTTATTACATGAGTATATACCTAAAACGATCCCTAAAAAATTTTGCGTCTAACATTTTTGTTTTTTAAAAAATTATTATATTAAGCCTCTGAATTTTATAAAAAAATGCAATAAATTTTTATTTTAGTCAATATATATTATTTTTATTTGAATAAATAAATTTTAAAAAATACAATAAAATAATTTATATGCCTTATTTTTATAAAATATAAGAATCTCAATGCAATAAAAAAAATTTAAAACAAAAATATTTAATGTAAAATTTGCTAGGAGTCTATCTGGGTATATATTATTAGAATTCCACGAGTGAACTAATAGAGTATGTGTATAATGTGTATAATGGACTGTTTACTTGGTCCAATATAAATTAAAAAATGAACATTTAGGGTAAAATATTATTTATTTTTCAAACACAATACATCTATATTATCCAGAATAATCATCCGGATACCAGGGATAATAAACATCTAATATCCTACTCAAATCGAACATTTCTAAACCCTATTGAACATATTGTACAGATACTCCATTGACTCCGTATACTTTCTCATATTATTATTGGCAATGCAAGCAAGAAAAGTGAAAAAAAATACAACAACAACAATAATAATAATAATAATAATAATAATAATAATAATAATAATAATAATAATAATAGAGAAATATTAATTAATAAACACTAAACATGGAACATGACCAAAGCAATTAGCAAATGACCCATCAATTGTTGTACTTCGTTGTTGTTCCTCCCTGCTTTCTAGGCTTAAGGAGAAGCATTATTGCAAGAAGATGAAAACGACATGCTATTATGGGGTTTCACTACCATAACCATTATGGACTTAATCAATGTATAGATAAGAAAACGAAAGTTACAAAATTATATACTTAATAACTCCAAAGACATGCCAAACAAAAGAAGAAGAAGAAGAAGAACCAGTTATACTATATATCTTTATAACTGCTATTAATGTTTAGAGAGCTTTAAATAAATAACAAAATAGCATATATAGATATTCTCTTTCTATCTAAATTATTTTATTAAATTTTAGCTTATTTCACTACGTGTCCAACGGGGAAAAAGAAAAGACTTAAATTTAAGTAATTTACTATGTAAAAAACTAGTCCAAATACAATTGAATTAATTTGGATTAGTTAAGTAGTTAATTTATTGTCTATTTAAATATGCATGCAACTAAATAATTTTTAAATATTATTTTTTATTCAGTTTTTTAGAAAAAAATAAAAAATAAATATTTTTTATTTTTTGAACAATTAATACGTAAGGGTGAGTTTTTAAATTAATTAAATAATAATAAATCTTTAAAGATATTGATTAAAGACTGAATTTTAAAGGACAAATAGTATTTTTCTTAAATATGTGTTGGAATTTAAATTTTATTTTGTACATACAACAACACATTGATCAACGACAAACTTTTAAATGAAACTCAGATCCGCAATCAATTAGCCACTGATTTATTCAAAGAGATACCGTAGATAAAAAAATTGAGTTTGGTATGTCTTACTGTAAAATATTAATATTATTATTATTAAAAGGAGGAAATTATTTTAAATTAGTATTATTAATTAGACATTAGATAAAGTAAAAATTAATCTGTATCAACCAAAAAAAGGGAGAGATGAAATTTCGTTGAAAAAAAAAACTGAAAACCATTGTCTACATTCTTAATTGAGGAATTTTTCTCAAAGGTTTATTTACAAATTACAATCATTCCATTAACCTCTCTTTTTGTTTTAGGCTTAGGTTCAATAATTTGATTATAAAAAGTAATTAGCGCGAGCTGAGTTGTCTTGCACGTATAGCCCATTTTTTTAATTCGCAAGAAATCGTGATTAAGATTTAAACGATACTTTAATCAATTGAGATAATTAATGGGTTTAAATGTTTAATATTAATATTAAGCCCACGCACGGTTCTCCGGGAATCTCTCTCTCGTATATATATATATATATGGAAATTGCCATGGAGACTTTTTATTCTAATACCGTTGTTTAAGGCACCTCCCATTATATTATATTATATATTATTCATTTTGGAAATATAATTTCATCAAAACATTTATAACAATCTTGTATTTTTCTAAAAAATAAATTATTAAAAAGAAAAGGTGCATCAATTCGTCTCACTCAATAAATACACTTGGTCCCCTTACCCCAAAAATTAAATAAATAAACAAAATTACTACTACTCTATGGTACGAAATTTGATTTAATAAATCTTGAATGGTAGTATAAGACTTCGATTCGATATAATTAATGAGATATCTTAAATTATAAAGCATAGGTTTGCTCATGCTCTTTGTATTGATTGTTGTTCTCAACAATTATTTTAATGGTTTGAACGACTTAGGTTTCTTATTTTTATATGGTTATCCCCCTATACACGTGAAGTTGCACACCCAAGGTCGAGGATGATCAAAAGAAAATATAAAACTTTGAATTATATATATATCATAATAAAAAATTTATGAATAAAATAAGATAATAACAATGAAATTGATCAATATATAGTAGATATTTTATTTTTTTAACCAAAAAATTAAAAAATCCTGAAAAATAATTAAATATATCACCGTTAATAATTTCTCTTATTTAATTTCTCTCTCACACATATATATATAATTTAAAAAATTAATTAAATAATTAATTCATTCGTCCACTTATATAAGTAAGTATCAATAGATTAAATTTTGTTTTACATATACAGTCATTCATTTGTCAGTAACAAATTTTTAAATAAAATTTAAATTCACAATAAATTATTTATTGTATGTGCTACTAAATTAAAAATACCGTAAAAATATATATATATATATATATATATATATATATATATATATATATATATATATATAGCATATACATCAAAATACTAAAATTAGTTATTAGTATAAAATATATATTATAATATAAATATATATTAAAAAATTAAATTATATATATTTATATATAATTATATTAGTGGTTAATTTTAGTGATTAATTTTAATATATAAATAATATTAAAAAAAATAAATGCAAAGAAAGGAGAGAAGAGTAGGAAGCAACAAATTAAAGGATCCATGGTGATAGAGGCGTAATGCATGGCGGCACACATGCTGAAAACATATTATAATTTTGGATAGCAAAGTCACAGCTATAAGATTAAATAGCTTTGCTTGCATAATATGCTATAAGGTATAGTCATATATATTATCAACATATACATTGAGGCTGCTGTAACCAGCTAATAGATAGAGATAATATTATTGTTGACACATCAACTTTAATTTGTTAATAATATCTACCGACATCTTATATTTAATTTTTCAAACTCATTATTTACAACTCATTTCACTCTTCATAATAATTATTAGTCTGATGTTGATGTTTATATACTTTCATTCTCCATATATATTTTCCAATTTTTCAAATGTTGATATATATGTATGTATGGTTGGATCTCATACATACAAGACAACGGCATGCACACCTATTTTTTTATTTTTTTATTTTTTTATTTATTATTGTTTAATATTTTGTTCCTTTTAGGACCATGATGAATTTCAGAACTAATTCACTTTGCCGACTAAAAACCATGCGTGCGTTTCATTCCTTATTTTACTTTTCTAAACATACATGATGGTTGTGTATTTAAACATTTAAACTATTACAAGCATCTTAATAAATTATTCATATTCTCGATCCATATCAAGAAAAAAAAGACGATAATACCAACTTAATGTTAATAAAAGAAATCCCATTTAAACTTGATTCTTCTAAATAAATAAAATAAAAAATATATTTATACATATATTAAAAAAATACATTTTTTGTATTTCATATCACGTAAGATAAGTAATAATGTAAAATTCTTATCTATCTCGTATACAAATAATATAAGAGCATAAAAATATTTTTAAGTATATTGTTTGCAAAAAAAGTAAATAACGAACGGAGGTTATTATTTATCTCCTTCATAGTATAAACAATACAAAATTAAATAGTAGATATAATTCAAACTATTATGTTTTATATTGGATCAATTTGAATTTTTTTTAATTTAATCTTATTTAAATTATTATCAATTTAGATCGAATTTGTTTAAATTATATTCAATATAAATTTTAAATTTTAAAAAATTTGTAATTTAAATTATGTTTAATTCAAAATTTAAATTATTAATTTTTCTAAAATTAGATAAACATATCCAATCCAAAATGCAATGGAAATGTTACATTATTACTTGTCTTATTTTCGGTGCAAACATAATATACTTATTTTTTTCTCTATGCACATTGTAAACAAAATATGATATAAAATGAAAAAATGTAACTTCATCTTTCAAATAATTTCCTTAGGAATCTTATTAATTACATCACTTTAATTGAAAATTTAATTTGTGAGATAATAATAACAATAAGTAGCGTAGTAATTAATTAATTTCCGTAAGTTTTTTGTTTCTCATTAAAATTGCATTTTTCAAATAAAGAAAAATAAATAGCAAAACGTTAAAAAAGTAATGTTTTTATCCAATTAAAACACTTCCATTTATTTCCCCCCTACTATATAATAATATTATCTATGGTTCTTTTTATGAGAATAATTCTTCGATTGCGAGACATGCATATATGTAATAATGTGATTTGATATATACCCAACAAATTACCCTAAGGTATGGTTTTTTCAACTTATCCAGCTATTTTTTGAGGTACAACTAATCCTCATCCAACTATGTCCCCAAAAGCCTCTTAAAGACATTTATGTGGTGAGATGAATGATCATAAAGAATATGTTCGCTATATCGGTAATAAATGTATATTGATTAATCATCCAACTATATATGTCCACATAATTCTAATCTTTTCTAAAAGATAAACTAATTACTGTATGTAATCAAATGCTTATATTCATATTTGTTTTAAAATAATAAATATCCAGACAAACTTTTAAATAAGGATTTGAATCCTCTAAAATTTGAATTTTATTTTAAAGAGTAAAGTGCGGTCTTTTATTATTTATTTTATAGGTAGAGTCAAGAGTAAATATGAGAGAGAAATTATTCAAAATAGAAGATTATACTTTACCCTTTAAAATAAAAATTCAAAATTTAGAGAATCTAAATCCCTTAAATAAAACTCAGATTGAAGACAGATTAGTTTTTAGCGCATTGGACGGAATGATAATACGGAATAGGAAAAAAACACAACAATTTTGTTCTGTCGTGTGGCATTTGTTTTACCATTAATATATACGAGTTTAATTTTGATGTACTGATGACATAAAATACTTTATATAATCGTATAATCATATTCGTCTTTTAAATAATTATTCACACAATCAATAAAAATAATAATTATTTTTAATAATATGATATTATGTAATTAGATAGACGTATAAAACTCTTTTACAATAACCATGCATCAAAATTAAATTCTAACATATCCATGTATTTAATGTTTTCTTTTTTTAGAAATGTTATACTAAAACAACCAATATTTTAGTTTATTTTGCTTTAGCTCCTACTATACGTGCATTCTATTTTACCCACAAAAAGAAACTATAAGTCATTATCAACATCTTTTTCTTTGAGAAATCTAAATGCATGCGTAGAATTGATAATGCTTGGAAGGAGATCGAATCTATTAGAGACTTTTTTCAGGGTAGTGTATGCAAGCTATCCTACAATAGGCGTTAGAGATATAAGTCTCATTTTTCTTATTAATTATTTAAATTTTTGGATTAAATCATTTTAAAGCATATGATATTATAATTTTTATGATAAAAAAAAACTTAAAATTTGATCGTTTTATTCCTGAAAAAAGAAATTATGCACAAGACAAATTAAAAAAAAGAAAATTCCACTCTCCTCCCCTGTGAGATATTAAAATGACACTCTCTTCCCCTCTATTTTATAAATGTACATTTTCTTTCCTTCTAACTTTTAAAAAACCTCATTTTTAGTCCATTTTAAACTTTTTGTGTTAACTAATGTTAACTTTATCCATTTTTTAAGAAAAAAATTATTTTTTAAAAAAATATTCATTAGCAAAAATTTTATTTTTTATTATTAAATTTTGCTTAATAAAATATTCTTTAATAAATTATTTTTTTATTGATTAAATTGTATTTTTAAAAAATTAATAATTATGTTATTTTTTTAAATATCCTTTAATAATTTTTTAATTATTAAATTATAATTTTACCAAAATTTTTGTTAACAATTTGTTTATATTTTACTATTAATTTTTCGATATCTATATATTATTTTAACATTAAATAAAAAATTTTAGTAAGATTATTTTTCAATATCAATAAATATTAATTGTTATACATATTACCAGTGGTAAGATTTTTTTATTTAATATTAAAATAATATATATTAATATAAAAAAATTAATAGTAAATATAAAAATAATTGTTAACAAAAATTTTAGTAAAATCACAATTTAATAATTAAAAAATTATTGAAAAATAGGTATCTTAGAAAAAAATAATTTAATTATTAATTTTTTTGAAAATATTTCGTTAAAAATACAATTTAATTAATAAAAGAATAATTTATTAAAGGATATTTTGGTAAGCAAAATTTAATGATAAAAAATAAAATTTTTGTTAATGGATATTTTTTCAAAAAATATTTTATTTTTTTTCATAAAAAATGAATAAAGTTAACATTATTAACACAAAAAATTTAAAATGGATTAAAGAGGAGGTTTTTTAAAAGTTAGAAGGGAGAAAAATGTACATTTATAAAATAGAGGGGAGGGGAGTGACATTTTAGCATCTCGCAGGAAAGGGAAGTGGCATTTTCTCTTAAAAAAATGACATTTATCATTCAGCTCACGAGTCATTAATCAAAATGATAAAATTAAGTTCAGCTCATTTATTAATAATTAAGTTTAAATTTTTAGCTCAAACTTGGCTTTTAAATCTATGTACTGAATTTATTGATTTATTAGTGATGAAATTTTTTTTAAATTACAAACTGATATGATTCATTTAATTCATGTCGTAGACTAAGGTTCATTAGATTTAAAGCCCAATATATTCCAATATCTTGTAACAGAGTAGCAGAATCACTCATTTATTTTGTTAGATTTAGTGAATCCCGTATTAAGTACTTATCTTCAATTTTATGGCTCAATCAACTAATTTATGTACATTTAAAGAAAGAAACAAAAGAATAAAGAAGAAAAATTTTAAGTGTGTAAACCAAACACATGTTAAGTATTATAAATGGGATCTTATATTATATGAACCTTTTTGTTTAGAGCCTGCTAATAGCTATATTAATTCTTAATCATGGCATCATGTTATTAAAGCACTAATTCTCTAGTCACCCGAAATTTCAAAACATTATTATTCCTATTTGGGTAGGAAGTTTAGCAAAATAAGGAATATGGGAATATTTTTATTTTTATTTTTTTTTTTTTGTTGGGGAAAAAAAATAAAGTTGGGGTGGAGATTGAATAGCAGGGCAATTTCAAAAGAAAAAGACTTTTGTGAAGTTGGCACATTAAAATGTTAGGATTTAATGTATTATTGGACGACCGAAATTTGCTGAATAATATTAATAATAATGCTCTCAAATGAAAGTAAAGCCAATCATGGAGATTAGGTGCCCCTGATGAAAAGATATGTTTGTTTATTTGGTCCAACTTCTACGCAGTTAAGTCTTAATTTTATACAATATAATACAATTAATTAAAATCTAGATTGTAAGTATTTGTTAATTTATATCATTTTAATTTCAATAAAATTCAAAAACAATATATATACATATTAGTGGCTTTAATTTTTGTTTTTTTTCACACTTGAGTTCACTGTCTTAAAAGTTCAAATCTAATTGGTTATAATATATATGAAAGCCTTTAATTTTATATTAATACTAAATTAAAAATTTTCTATAATTTTAAACAGATAGATTCTTATCCAAAAATAATAGTAAAAATAATAAATGGAAACTTTAAGAAATTTTTTTGTTACTTATAAATTATAATCCATGTAAAGACAAGTGATATAGGACAAAAGTTTGAGCCACGCATACTTTAACCTAACATACCTGGAGTTGAACCGTTTTTAACTCAACGTTATTATCCGGTTATTTCTTCCTTTTCTTGATTTCTTCTCATATAAAATTATTATTATTATTATTATTACTCCGAGTATTATTTGAAACTGATATGATTTTGGCTTAAATGTTATGAAGTATGGATATTTTTTTAATCTACTATGTTAGATATATTTTAGATACGACATTTATTCGATATGTGTATTTTTTGTGTCCAATCATATATTAATAAAATAAATAAAATTTTTTTTAATATATGTGGACACACTAAAATACCATCATATGTTAATGTATGGCTAAAAATTTTTATAATGAAAGATGAATGTGTGCAATTCAATTCTGTTGATGGTGTATATGTTTTTATTTTGATATGAGAATGAGCAATCGGTAAGTCCGATTACTTTGTAAGTTAATTTTTAAAATTTTTTTAATATCAAATTGGATGGTCCAATTTGTTTGTCGGGATCTTTTTAAAAAAAAAATTATAAATCGAAAAGTCTGATTTTTTGTTCTTAATAAATCGGATGGTCCGGTTTTTATTCTCAAAAAAATCGGAGGATCTGATTTTCACATTTTAAATAAAAAAGTTTTATATTTGAGAATAACACCCTTATCATCCATAATCCTAAAAAATACCATTTCCATCTCAATATAAAAAATAACTTGTGGTTAATGTATCCAGTTTTAATTTATTCTTAACATGTATTCTTGAAATGTGTTTAAAAATAATATATATTATTAAAAGAACAATATTTTAAATATTTTATATAATTAAAAAATATTTAAATAATTAAAATTTTAATTTATTTTTTAATATCAATAAAATACTAAAATATCATTATAATTTATCTAAAAAATAATATATATATATGTTTGTGTATCTCATGCCGTATTGTGTTCTGCGTATGTGTCATTGTCTGTGCATCATAACTTGAATGTGAGGTCCATACTCTTTCTGATAGGGGTGTTCGTGGTGTAGTTTGATACGGTTTTTGAGAAAAAAGTCATCCGATCCAATCATTTAATTAAACTGCGGTTCGATTTGTTCCGTTTCTTTAGTCAGTTCAAAAAAAATACTACTATATTATTTCACAAAGTCATAACATTGAAATCGACAAACACAAACACATAATTGCTAACAAAGTCTTGATCTAATAAAATTTAACGACAAAAAGAATTCAAATACGACAATTAAATAAAATTGGAGACAAATTGTAGAGACCTTGCTAAATTCTATGGTGACTTGTGAAAAGATGATGCAATAGACCTACTTCTTGCAATTGAACGAAAGGGAAGATTTTGCTAAACGCTGTTTCTCGGCGGTAGTTATGTTTATATTGCCGATGGTATGAAAGAAGGCACTCACCATGAATGAAAGAAGCCCTATGAGTATGCTACATTCGTAAATTAAAAAGTTCAGTATCGACCATTAGAAAGCTATATTGAAAAGTAACCAACATCTACAACTACCCTCAGATACAGGTTACTTGCGTAAAAGCATATAACCACAATCCAAAAGTTAAATGAATAGATTAAAAAACAAATCACATAACGAAACATCATAACTAAAATTAATCTGACCTTGAAACAGACTACATAAGATTCCAACTTTTAAGATGAACTGTAGAAGCAGGAGCAACAAAACACAGAAATATTAAATCAAAATCAGTATCTTATAATATTAACTGACTTATGCTATATCAAATAAAAGAACTTACAATAACTGAATTAGCAATAAAACAACAACCAGCAACAATGAAATCAATTATCAGTGACAAGTAAAATAATAAAAAAATAAAACAATAAATTTCTCTAAACAATGAAAAATAAATAAAACAATAACAAGTTAACAACAACCAACAACATTAAATCAATGATTATTGAACAGAAATTAGTCAAATTATTTAATTACATACCTGATTCGGAGGCTCAAAATTTATATCTGACTTGAATCGGTGGCTGGGTGGCTCGGTGGTCGGTGCTGTGCTGTGTTGTGTTGTGGCCTTGTGGGTGACCAACAACGCTACTGGGTGGTGCTGTGCTTGGTGGCTCGGTACTGCGGGTTGCAAGAAATGGTGCTGTGGGTGACACCGGGGGCGGTGCACTGCTGGCTACTAGACGGTGTCACAGTTGGGTGATGTAGTGTCGACGACCGCAACTCCGTGAGGGTGGTGCTGATTGGGGTTTGGTGGTGCTGTCCGTGAGGAGGCGCTGGGTGAAGGCTTCGGCAGCGCTGCCAGGTGGTGGGAGGAAGGGCTTCGCCGGCACTGGGAGGTGCTGCAAGAAGGTGGGTTTGCTGCCGGTCCTAGGTTTCTTCTAGTTCTAGACTCTAGTGAAGAGAGCGAGAGTGCAAGACTGAGAGAAGAGCGGCTATGTTTACGTTTGGGAGTGGGGAGGGAGTGTTAGGTCACGAGTCACGTTTGGGGTGAGGGTTGGTTTTTTAGGGTCTTTTAATATATCAGTTCGGTTCGGTTGGAATTTTCATTGTCAGAATCGAAAATCGAACTGAACCGCAATAAAACAGCGAAACATGTTTTATCAATTTTTCAATTTTTGGTTTGTCCGATTTTCGATTTTTTTATTCGATTGGTCGGTTTATGTCGATTTAAATTGTTTTTGAACACGTCTACTTTTTTGTGAGGGTTCCAACGTCTATCCCAATAAAGCAAAGTTGTCCAAAGTCTGCAAAGTCGTTCGAGATCTTTAATGGTGAATAGTGAGTAATACCTGCAAAGGACTCTGATATTTAAGTTATGAAAGATTTTTGGTTTGAGAAATACATGTGTGTGAAGAAATTTTTATACCATAAAAAAGATAGATAGGCAAGTATTTTTTCTCTTGTTTAAGGTTGTTCAAGGACTAATTTATACATATACATCTTAGTACAATTAAGATTCTATATGCAAGTCGAGTCAGGACGTATTGGATTTAATAAATTACTTTTTTTTTTAGAGATCTAGACTACTTTTGAATTTTGTAGGTTGGATCCTTTTTATTTTGAGTCTGACTTTAGCATTGAACGGGTATAAATATTATTTTTTGGGTTTTTATAGTCTCTCCTAAATTAGGAGATTAATGACTAATTTATCGTAGATTAAAATTCCATTTAAAAATTTATGAGTGATTAATTAATTGTTACATATAAAAGACAAAATTTAAATTTATAATACTTACTTACACGAACTAATAACTTTAAACTAATTCAACTTAATTAGGATATTATTATTATTATTATTATTATTATTATTATATAGTATCTTTCTCAATCTCTCACGTAAAATGATTTATTCTAATATGGTTACGTCAATGGGCTTTTCCATTAGTGGAACGGTCCCTTTCTTATCATTATATAATTAAAGTTTATTTTAAACTCTTGTTTATTTTTCTTTTCTCTGTCGTTATCTCGTTTCTCTATTGCTTTTGATCTCATCTCCCATTTCACATTTAACATACGATTAACCTTACAACCTTATACACACAATTTATAAAATTAATATTAATAATACAATTACTATATAGTAGTAAACTCCAATTTGTTATTATAAGCATAAGGTGATCATAAATATATATATAGTAGTTTGACTTTTTAGGATGTAAAAAAATAATACTCTAAAATTATCTTATTTAATTTATATTTAATTATTTTAATAGTAATTAATAAATAAAAAGTAAGGAAATTTTGTTTGAACTACTTTTAGATTTTTTTTATTATTTTTCAAATATTTTTTAATGTAAAAATGCCTAATTATTATATTGGGCAAGTTTGTTTTTCATTATATAAATTAAATTTGATATTGCTATTAGTTTTATTCAACAATTTTGTTTTCATCATTAAAAAAAACTGTAGATTTATTATTTTATATATTTTTTTATATATCATTAAGATTTAAGAAACCAACAAAATTAAGGGTGATTCTTGTGAGCATGCCATCAAACAGGAGGTGCAGCTGAGCTAACTTTTGTTGACCCTCCAAACACACACAAAATAGAGAGAGAATGAAGAATATATAATAAAAAAAAAGGTGCCACATTGTTATGAGCCTTCATAATATATATAATATATATATAAGTGTTGAATATCATTGACTATTATATGGAGTCCCACTCAAGAGAGAATCTTTAACAACATTAGGTATCATTGACTGATTATTAATCATTAATCAGCTTGAATGAAATTACAAATAAGCTTATAAAGTTTGAAAAAGATGAGAAGGATTATTAGAGTTTATAATAATGTAGTGACCATCATTAATTTTATTTTTCTTTTTTTTTTTCTGTCAATACTTTTTTACTTTACTGCGATATCCATGACCACAATCAATGAGAATTGTGAAATCAACACAAATTTCTTTTGATAAGGAGAGGCCACATGTATATCCCATAATCATGCCTAGAATTCTAGTCAACATCAAGGTGTGAATTTGATTTTTGTTTTCATTATAAACACAATTGTTTGGTATGATACTTATATTAAGACCTTTTAATTATTCCCCAAGTAATTTTCTTAACCAAAAGCCAACTTTTCGTTGTTCACATCCCCTTAGCCTCTCAAATAGCTGATTTTCTAACTAAATCTCTATTTGGTGTTCATTTTCAAAATTTTAAAATTTAGAGTGGTTTAAAATTTTTCTGAGTTTGACGAAAAATGTTAGTGCATATAGAGTCAGAACTCAGAAGCACCAATGACTAACAATAGTTAAGAAGGTATTAGTTAGTTAGTTACATTTCTCAATATAATTAGTTAACAGTTTTGGTGTAATTCTTGATATAAGCACTGATGATAAGTGCTAGTAGTTGTGTATGGCCATCTATCTATATAGCAAAGTAAGGGGAATATCACACACATGGATACAACGAACACAAACTTTCCTAATCAAACTCGTTTCTTTTTTATTCAACTTTATTGTTTGGTTGACCTGAACTTATTTGCTTTTTTAGACTTGTATATTTTGTAATAGATCATGTAGGTTATTAAGAAAATAGGTTTAATAAATTTTTTATAATAAAAAATATTTTCATATATTACGTATAGAGAGTAGCTTAGGCAAAATTATGATCCTATAATTTTAAAACTGTGATCATGGTTTAAAAAGATAATTATTAAATTATTCTTTTATTTTAGTCTATGACAATAATAAAGAAGTCTTATGATCCATAAATTCAGTCCAACAAAATACATAAATTCAGTTATAATTTTAATTTTTATTATTTTATCTTATCTTTATGTTATTTTCTTATGTTATCTCATCTTTATTTTTATCTTTCATAGACAATGCTCTATATATATTTAGTTTTATCTTCACAATTCATCGATCAATCAACAATCAATAAAAATTTTGTCTTTTCTTTTCTTTTCCTATTCTTTCACAATTTTATCATAGTATCAGAGCTCCTCTTAAGCTAAACCAACTAATTCAGATCTTCTTCAAATTGCTGCTCTATCTAGGAGAGTCTCTTTTGGAGCTCTCCTCATTCCAACACTCTTCTTTGATAATACTTTCTTCCAATAAAAAAACTCGTCATTCAAACTAACTTGGATTTTTATCGAGTCCAACTATTCATTATCTTTATTCTTTTAATACTTTTTCTATTGTTAACAATTTTTCAAATCGATATTTATTATTGAACACCTGGATCATTGATTCTGGTACCACAGATCACATTACATCAAATTTTTCTTAGTTTTTTTCTTACACACAAATTTTTTATTATTATTATTCATTTACCAAATGGTTCTCAAATTACTGTTTCTTATAAAGACATTGTTCAATTTTCACAATCTTTGGTTCTTCATAATATTCTTTATTTACCTCATTTTAACTTTAATATTAGGGATAAGTATGATTTTGGTCCCTAACACAGAGGCCAAAAATTTATTTTGTCTCCAGACATTTTTCGCTACAAAATGGTCCCCAAGATTTCAGTTTGTTTTAAAATCGTCTTTTTTACCAATTTTATTTTTTATTACCAAATTATCCCCTCATTAAAAAATATAAAATAAATATAAATATAAAATAAATAAATAAATAAAGGGTACAGAAGCGGGGGTGGGGAGAGAAAGGGGGTGGGGGGCGAGAAGCGGGGGGAGGGAGGAGAGGGGGAGAGAAGGGGGACGCCACCGCCGCACCGCCACTGCCCGCACCGCCGCCGCCGTCGCCCCTTCTTCTTCTTCTTCTTCTTCTTCTGTGAACTGAATTTTTTTTTTTGTAGACTTTCTGAATTTTTTGTGAAATATTATTGTTACTAAATTTGGCTTGAATTTGGAATATTGTTGGATCAGGAGAGAGAAAGAATGGGGGGTTATGCGAAGAGAAACGGGGGAGGGGGGATGAAAGGGAAGAAGGGGGAGGGAGGGGCGTTGAGGAAGAAGAGGAGAGGGGTTATGCGAAGGGAGAAGGGGGGAGGGGGTTCGGGAAGAAGAGGAGGAAGGGTCTTCGCTGTCGCCGCCGCCATTCTTCGCCGCCGCCACCGCTGCTCTTCTTTGCTCGATGGCCGTTGCTCGTCGTCGTTCGGGTGGCTCGTCGTATTCTGCTTCTACTTCCATCATTCTTCTTCTTCCTTTTTCATTCTACTTCTATTATATTTGTTGATTTTTTATTATTGTTGTTTCTGGTTGATTCTGATTTTGATTGATTATATTGTTTTATTGTTATTGTTGTTGTTCTGTTTCTATTTTTGCTTCTGCTTCTTCCATTTCTACTTGATTCCAATGTTGATTCAATGGTGATTTATTATTGTTGTTCTTGTCTTGCTGTTGCTTCTGTTTGATTAATTGTTGTTGTTGCTTTTGATTCTGTTTCTGCTTGTGCTTCTGCTGGTGCTTTTGTATAATTTTGGGGAAGAAGGGGAAGAAGAAGGGGAGGGAGGTGCTTCTGCTGGTGCTTCTACTGGTGCTTCTGCATAATTTTGGAAAAGAAGGAGAAGATGAGGGGAGGAAGGGTATTTTCATCCAAAGGACAATTTTAAAATAAACTGAAACTTTGGGGATCATTTTGGAGCGAAAAAAAGGCTGGAGACGAAATAAATTTTCAGCCTCTACGTTGGGGACCAAAATCATACTTATCCCTTAATATTATCTTCATCTCAAAAATTACTTTAGCACTCAAATGTGAACTCACTTTTTCATCTTCTTTTTGCACTCTACAGAGCACAATTTGGGGATGATTAATTTGGGCAAAATGAGAGAGGGATCATATCTCCTTGAATCCAATTTCGGTAAAAATCCATCTACTACACATTCCATAAATTCCATCCAATTCCCATCCATTATACCTTCAAATATATGGCATTTCGTTTAGAACACCTTTCTGGATAAAGACTTGATCATTTACATAAACATTTCCTTTTATCTCTATGCATCATGATGAGGCTTGTGACGTTTGTCATTTTTCTGAGCAAAGAAACTTTCATTTTCTCAAAATTTTAACAAATCCAATGCAAATTTTGATTTATTACATTTTGGTATTTGGGGTCCGTTTCGACAAAATTCTATTCATAATCACAAATATTTTTCTTATGATTGTTGATGATTTTAGTCATTTTACATGAGTTATTTTATTAAAATCAAAAGGAGAAGTGCAAAATAATGTAAAAAAATTTATTACTTTAGAATTCAACTGTAAAGTCAAAGCTATTCGTTCTGATAATGGACCAGGATTCATTTTACATGATTTTTATGTTTCAAATGGCATTATTCATCAACGTAGTTGTCTTGATACTCCTCAACAAAATGGAAGGGTAGAACACAAGTATCAACATATTTTGGATATAGATCGTGCTCTTATGTTTCAATCTAATTTACCATCATCTTTTTGGTCTTATGCTGTTAAACATGCTGTTTATTTACTTAACAGAGTTTCATCATCCGCAATTAATTTTAAAACACCATTTGAAATTTTATTTAATCGTCCACCAAATTATCATGACTTTAAAATTTTTGGATGCTTATGTTTTGTTTCTACTTTAATGGCAAACAGATCAAAATTTGTTCCAAGAGCCAAAAAAGATGAGTTTATTGGTTTTCAACATGATTTTAAAGGATATATTGTTTATGTTTTAGAAGATAAAAGAATTGAGACTTTTAGAAATATAATTTTTTATGAAATGATTTTGCCCTTAATCACAAAAAATGTCTAATTCCATACACTCAACTCAACATTGCCAAACATGCCTTCTCAAAAATAAGATTCAGTTAGTCTTTCAGTTAGACCCTCACCCATATCCATTAACCCACTTCCATCAAATTCTTTCTCTTCTCCAACAACCCCTCTTTCTTTCTCATTGTCGTGTCCTAACCAACTTGAACCCATGACCCCCGAATCTATTTCAAGTCATACAACCTCCTCTCTTTCCACAATAGACATTATTCCACCATCACCTCTTCATCCCACGTCACCTTTTTCGTCATCTGAGTAACCTCATCCTCGTCATTCCAACCGACCTCACCGACCTCGAGCATATCTCTCTGACTACTTGTGTAATTCCTCTCTCACCTCCACAAATCTCTCTCCATCAAAGTGTCATTATCTTCTATCTTTAGTTATGTCTTTTTCTTCTCTTTCATCTTTTCATCATAAGTTCTTTTTATCTTTACATTATGATGTTGAGTCAAAGTCTTTTAAGGATGTTAATCAACACTTTAATTGGCGTAGTTCTATGAAAGATGAGTTGGATGCTCTTAAGTTGTACAAAACTTGGCATCTAGTTTATTGCCCTACAGGCGTTATACTGGTTGGCTGTAAATGGATCTATCGCATTAAATGCAAGCCTAATGGTTCAATTGATCGATATAAAGCACGTCTTGTGGCTAAAGGGTTCACTCAGATTGAAGGTGTTGATTTCTTGAAAAACTTCCCCCTGTTGTCAAGCCTACCACCATCAGATTAGTTTTGGCATTGGCCTCTATGAAGCATTGGCCCATATATCAGTTGGATGTCAATAACGCTTTCTTACACGGGAATCTTTCTAAGGATGTTTATATGACTCTGCCACCCGGGTTTACATCTTTTCGACTGAATCAATGCTGCAAGCTGCTGATGTCACTATATAGTTTACAACAATCTAGTCATATGCGATATGACAAACTTTTTCATCTTTTGTTATGTCATGGATATCAGCAAATCTTAGCTAATTATAGTCTATTTGTTAAATTCACTAGAACTCAAATTTCTATCTTTCTAGTCTATGTTGACGATATTGTTCTCACTAGTAATTCCATTTCTGAACTTGTTGTTATTAAGTTTATTTTGCACCAACACTTTCAAATTAAAGATTTGGGTTGATTAAAATATTTTTTGGGTATTGAAGTTGCTTAATCAGCGAAGAAAATTTGCTTATCTCAAAGAAAATATTGTCTTGATCTTTTGGAGGATCCTAGTTTATTAGGCGCTAAACATGCATCTGTTCCAATGGATAGTATCACAAGA
Source organism: Arachis hypogaea (assembly GCF_003086295.3). Classification (NCBI taxonomy): domain Eukaryota; kingdom Viridiplantae; phylum Streptophyta; class Magnoliopsida; order Fabales; family Fabaceae; genus Arachis; species Arachis hypogaea. Next base: position 98,647,724 of record NC_092037.1, on the reverse strand, counting down.
CTATATAAAGACAAAAGTCTCCTACTATCTGACCCTTTTGTATATCGCTATTTGGTTGGACGTCTTATCTATCTCACTACTAGTCAACTAGACATCATGTATGTCACTCAACAATTAAATCAATTTAGGGCATCTCCTATTGAATTTCATCTTCAACCTGCTAAGCATGTGTTACGATATCTAAAAACCAGACCCGATAAAGGACTTTTTTTCAAGAGAATCAGAAATTTAGCTTCTCGGCTTCAGTAACTCTGATTGAATTGGATGTTCTGACACTCGACGATTTTTAACATGTTATTGTTTCTTCTTAGGCAGTTCTTTAGTCTCTTGGAAGACTCAGAAATAAACCACTGTTGCCCGTTCATCCACTGAAGCAGAATATCGTGCACTTACCAACACAACTTGTGAACTTCAATAGATACTAAATGTGTTACAATTTTTACGCATCTCTCCTATCCGCCCACTAGTTTTATATTGTGACAATCAGAGTGCTCTTCATATTGCTGCTAACTAGTTTTTCATGAACGAACCAAACATTTAGAGGTTGATTGTCACTTGGTTCGACAAAAAGTTCAAATTGGAATGATGAAACCTCGCTCCATTCCCTCTTCTGGACAGCTAGCTGACATTTTTACGAAACTTTTGTGTTCTCAACCCTTCCATCTTAATCTCAATAAGCTTGGTGTTCTTGGCATCTTTCATCCTCCAACTTGCGAGGGCATATTAAACCATTCTTTCACCTTAACCCATGACAACAATAAAAAAGTCTCACAATCCACAAATTCAGTCCAACAAAATACATAAATTCATTTACAATTTTAGTATTTATTATCTTATCTTATCTTTATGTTATTTTTTTATTTTATCTTATCTTTACTTTTATCTTTTCGTAGATAATACTCTATATATATAGGATTTGGATCCTCTAAAGTTTGAATTTCACTTTAGAGAGTAAAGTGAGATCTTCTACCCTTGAATATTTTCTCTTTCATATTTATTCTTGGTCCCATCTATGAAATTAATGGTGAGAAATTACACTTTACTTTTTAAAGTGAAATTCAAACTTGAAAGAATTCAAATCCATATATATATATATATATATATATATATATATATATATATATATATATATATATATATATATATATATATTTTAATTTTTTTTCTTATTCTTTCACAATTTTATTAATAACTATAAGAAAAGTTATGATTACAATTTTAAATAAGTGTGATTATAGATTAAACTATGGCCATTAATTAAAAAAGTGATCATAAAGTACACTATTGTCTATAATTTTAAACAAGGATGATTATAAAATAATCTATGGTCACGATTTTAAAATAGTGTAGTTATAGAATAATTTATGATGATAGTTTAAAATTATGGCCATAAAACAAACTATAATCACAATTTTAAACTAACGTGATCATATATATATAAGATAACACGTTAATCGTGGTCATAAAATAAGTTACGTTTACTGTTTTAAATCGTGATGTAAAGTGTTTGACAAAAACAATAATAACTTAGACCGAAAAATAGTGATTATAAAACTATGACTACAAAAAATAGGTCAAGTGATCTAAACTAAAAAACGGTAATTATAAATTTATGGGTCACAATTTTTATTAATTATGGTGATGATTTAAAAACGTGATGATAGACTAAAAATATTGTAGTATTGGGTAGGAATAGTATTTTGTTATTATTCAATACCACACTCATACGTCAACCATGTATGAATAAATCATCTCATGAATCATGATAATGATGAAAGAAAGAAAATCGTTGCATTCTACGTCGGACACAGTTTGCATCTCTGCATTTGCATACACAACTTTCTCTTTCACTTTTAAAGACCCTTGTTTTCTTTTTCAGGAAAATTGGATACAAAAATGAAAATGACCCATTTTTTAGTGGTTGCCGCCAATTCACCATTACCTCCTAAAATTGCAAAAGGATACCATAATCATATTCCATGCAACACAGCAACTAGGAACCATATAAGGCAAGAATATATTTAATTTAATCCGAACCTTAAAGAGAAATAATTTTTGGGGGGACCCCATCACCATCATTCTTCCCCAAATGGAATTTAAGTTTTCATCTCATTAAAATATATTTTATTATGTCATTTAGTTAATTTTTATAAATAATGATTAAATTGACATAATTAAAAATTAATTCTAAATATATTTTACAAAACTTAACTACTAAACTTTAAAATTAACTATCTATACTTTTAAAAATATAAAATTAATAATTATTAATTACAGTTGTTTAAAATTAGCTGGTTAAGAATTGTTTGTTTTTACTTTTTTAATTATAAATTTAATAATGATAAATTTTTTAGTAGTTAATTAAGATATATTATTAACTTAGTAATAATATATAATTAAGTATTTGTATAACTAAAATTTGTTTAAATTATGCACCATTAAATTAAGTATTTAGTGTTTCCCCAACAATCTTTAAATCATATAAGAAAATAATTAGTAACAAATATAGGACATATATACGTATATAAATTAAATCCAAATAACCAAAATTATATATATAAAGGAATAGAAATGGTCTTTTTTAATTTTGTGAAACTATTGTTGATGATGAAATGGCAAAGAGGCTTTGACAAAAGCCATGCCGCCTCTATCGCCGGCCTCAACTGTCTTATCAAAGTCGCAGTGACACAACCTTTCATTCATTCTCTGCCTTTCTTTTATTCTCTCAGTAATATTATTTTTGTAATACAATTTTTAACCATTAAAATGATTCAATTGTAAGTTGTAACCAAGGTTAATTCTTCAGTGGTTATTCACCCGATAAAGTTAAAATTTTAAAAATTAAACTAAAATTTAATCAAAAGATAAATTAAATATAATAAAATAATATATTTATATATAATATATATTTTTTATATTTTATATCAGTTAATAATAAATAATATACTGATTTAGTTAATTAATTAATTTTTTGATTGATTTTGTTCATTTTTTGACCAATTTATTGTTAATCAATTTTTTATTTCAGTCGGATTAATTTGATGATTGAGATCTCATTATCTTATGAATCTCGATCATTAAATCGGATTAAACCGATTGATTCCGATTTTTATAACTGTATTTATAGCTATTAAAGTATTAATGTTTTAATTTTTTTTAATTTCAGTTTGTTTAAAAAATTATAAAAAAAATTACATATGTATCAAAAAGATTTGATATTCATTTTTCATTATATTTAAACTTTTCCTCGTGAAAGGGAACCAATTGACATGATTTTAGTATTTTGCGTTAATAAATAAATAAATATATATATTTGTATACTGCTGCTGATATTAATACGACAGTTTTATTTGTTTTTTTCCCCTTATGTATTATTACAATATATATAAGGTGGATACTACAATGAAGATGGCAAAATTATCTTCTCATGAAGATGCTTTGGTTAAAAGTGTGGTTTATTTATTTAGCCATATTTTAAACAAAAACAACACTTTTATAAATATCAAAATCTAACTATACAATCCATCATCTAAAAGTCAAAAAAAAATATATTCATATAAAGACAATTATGCCATTTTTATTATAGTATCCACTTATATATAAAACTAGTAGTAGGTTATGTCGATAGCCAACATTGTTTGTAACTGAGAATGGACAATGCTAGTTATAAATAATTTTTAACTTCGCCAAAAAAAAAGAGTTAAATGATTTTTAAATTAAAAATTAGATAAATTAACAGCTCAAAAATTTTTCGGTTATTTTTCACTACTTGTTTATATATACATGAGCTAACAAATAATAAGTTCCTAATTTTTATCTTACAAAATACTTTTATACAAAAAATGAAATAGTAACAAAAACCAATATATAATATAATATTCTTTTAAATTTTTTTATAAAGTAATACTATACATCTAAATTTTTTTTATGAACCAAGTTTTACCAAATCAAATAATACGACTTAAAATAATATTACCTATAAGTCTATAACTGATTTATGTTATATTAAATCAAATTAATTAAATTTAATTAACAAAAAAATTTAAATACGTAGCATTATTTTTTTTATATACTCTAATGCAATCCATCTGAAGCATTATTAGGCAGTGGCGGATCTTAGGGGCTAAGGTGACTATGGTCCCCAAAATTTAAAAAAAATAGTAAATAGTAATAATTAATAATATTAAATTTATTTATATATATAATATTAAAAAAATATAAGTTATAAAATTTTATAAATTAAAATAATTAAAAACTGTATTATTATGTATTAGATATTTAAATTATTGTTGCTCTTGTTAACAAATAGTCTATTTTAATAATTAATAAAAATGATTCTATTATACTAACTTAAGCTCATACTATTAATTAAAGTAATACTAGTACATTTTTTAAATGAGTGCCACTTTTCTCTCTCTTTTAGTGGTTTCCAAACTTTTGATCTTCTACTCTTCTCATTTTAATTTTCTTTCCATACTAAAATAAGACATATGAAGAAAAATCATTGAAGAGAAGTGAACAGCAAAATATTAACCATTGAATACACAACAAAGATTCAAAGAGGTATATTTCAATTTTTTTAAGTTAATAACAATGTCAAGTATTATTTATATTATTTATTTAAAATAATTAATTTTTTTTATAATGGACAGTGTTCAAAGATTGAAGTGAGGGCAAAACTCAATAGAATTATTTTTGGGTGAGACTTGGAACAAAAAAATAATCAGGTAAATCAATAATTTTATTTTTGGTTATTATATATTTGTGTTTCTAAAATTATTTGTTATTGCTGTATAGGTTTAATATTTTTTTTAAAGAAAATAATATATATGCAATTATTTTTGTTTTTTTTTTTGTTAGATAGTTCAAGTTAAGTTAAAAATGTCAAAGATGAAAACAATTCACTCATTTTTCAAGAGAAAAGAGAGAATATATGATGAACAAAATTCAGCTTCAGATTCTTTGAGTAATGTTCAAAATATTATTTAACAACCTGTGACACAACTTGTTGAGCAAGATATTCAACCCCTTGCTTCCAAAATAACAAGGACTGAAATAGATCAAGTTAATATTGATACATTGATGCGTGATCCTGGAAAGCGTCCGCAAATTTGGAATTATCCTATCAATCAACAAGATGAAATCCGTAGAGCATACATAAAGTTTGGACCATATCAATTTATTATGGATGAGTACCCTCTTTCTGGTCTAGAAAGTCATCATCGTCGTTTCAAAGCTCATTGGTTTAAGAGTTTTTCTTGGCTAGAATATTTGCCAGAAGTGGATGCTGCATTTTGTCTTCCATGCTATTTATTTTCTAGAAAATCAAGTCCATTCACATCAGGAGGATTTCGCAATTGGAAAAAAGTGAATAATGGAAAGAATTGTGCATTTTTATCTCATGTGGGTAAATCTCTTAATTCTCCTCATAATATTGCTGTTAAGTCTTGTAAAGATTTGCTTAATCAATTATGTCACATTGACAAAGTATTGGCTAAGCAAAGCTCACAACAAGTTTTAAGCAATAGATTGCGTCTTAAAGCCTCTATTGATACTGTTAGATGGTTAACGTTTCAAGCTTGTGCTTTTAGGGGACATGACGAGAGTCATGAGTCTCAGAATCGAGGAAATTTTCTTGAAATGTTAAAATTATTAGCTTCTTACAATAAAGAAATGGATGCAGTTGTTTTGGATAATGCTCCTCAAAATGCAATATACACATCACCTTCTATTCAAAAGGAAATTCTACATGTTTTTGTTAGAAAGGTGCAAAATGAAATTCGCAATGAGATTGGTAATGCAAAATTTTGTTTGATTGTTGATGAAGCTAGAGATGAATCTAGAAGAGAACAAATGGCACTTGTTGTTAGATTTGTTGATAAGCATGGATTTGTCAAAGAAAGGCTAATAGACGTTGTTCATGTCAAAGATACTACTTCTGCTACTCTAAAACAAGAGATTTGTTCTGCATTATCTCATCACAATCTCAACATTCAAAATGTTCGAGGTCAAGGGTATGATAGAGCTAGTAATATGCGTGGAGAGTGGAAAGGGTTACAAGCTTTAATTATTCAAGAATGTCCTTAAGCATATTATGTTCATTGCTTTGCTCATCAATTACAGCTAGTTCTTGTTGCCGCGGCTAAAGAAGTTGTTGATGTTCATATTTTTTTCCAAAGTTTGAGTAATATTATCAACGCTGTGTGCTCTTCTTGCAAACGCAATGATGAATTACGATCTGCTTATGCAACTGAAATTTTTCATTTAGTTGCAACTAATCAAATTGAAACAGGAAGGGGAGCAAATCAAATTGGCACATTAAAAAGATCAGGAGATACTAGGTGGAGCTCTCACTTCAACTCAATTTGTAGCCTTTTACGTATGTTTGGAGCAACAACTTCAGTTCTGGAAGATTTGGCTACTAATGGATCTATATATTCTCAACGTGGTGATGCTACTTATGCTCTTAAATCTTTATTATCATTTGATTTTGTTTTCATTTTGCATATGATGAAAGAAATCATGGGAATCACTGATAAACTTTGTCAAGCATTGCAACAAAAATCTCAAGACATTTTGAATGCTATGCATCTGGTTTCTAGTACAAAGTCATTGATTCAACAGTTAAGAGATAGTAGTTGGGGAGCACTTTTAGAAAAAGTTAGTTCTTTCTGCAATGATCATGCTATTCAGATACCTGATATGGGTGCTTCTTTTAGTGACATAATTCGGTCTCGTTGTAAAAAGGATGTTGTCACTGTTGAACACCACTATCGTGTTGACATTTTTACTAGCGTGATAGATTTTCAATTGAAAGAGCTAAATAGTAGATTTAGTGAGCAAACAACCGAGCTCCTCATATTGAGTACATCTTTAGATCCTAAAGATGCTTTCAAGTTATTCAGTGTTTGCAACATATGCAATCTTGCAAAGAATTTCTATTCTTTAGATTTTTCTGAGCAAGAAAAGATTCAATTGGATTATAAGTTACAACATTATGAACTTGATGTGGTTAAAGCTCTAGATTTTCAGAATTTGTCTACTCTTGCTGAATTGTGTCAAAAATTGACAGAGACAGGAAAATCAAATATATATCCTTTAATTGATAGATTAATTCGTCTTGTTTTGAATCTTCCTGTGACAACAGCAACAACTGAACGAGCCTTTTCAGCTATGAAGATTATTAAAACAAGGCTTCGAAACAAGATGGAAGATGAATTTTTAGCAGATTGTATGGTTGTATATATTGAAAAGGAAATTGCTTCAAAATTCACTTCAGAGATGATAATTGATGATTTTAGTTCCATGAAGCATCGTCGAGCAAGTTTAAAAATATCAAAATCTTAAAGTATGTAGTTGAACATTGACTTTTATATAATATAATTACTTTTTTGATATATATGCTACAAATCATATTTTGTTAATTTTTTGTTATATTTTATATTTAATTGGCCCCCCTCTTATGAAATTTCTGGTTTCGCCACTGTTATTAGGGGTTTCTATATATACCTCTTTTGTACAAGAAAAAAAAGTAAAATATCGTTTTTGTTCTCAACGTTAGGGTGAGTTTTATTTGTGTTCTTAACGTTTAAATCGTCCTATTTGTATCCCTAATATTTATAAAAGTGATTCAATATTATCCTACTATCAATTATACTAACAATTCAGATTATATTTTTCAAGTATTCTCATTTGGATGTATTCATTTTCAATTAAGTCTCAGTTGGATGTGTTTGATTTTAATATTATACCCACTATTTGTGTTTAGATTCAATTATGTTTCTAGAAAAGTGAATTATGTAAATGTTGTAAGAATTAGTTTCAACTTTTGATGAGCTATTTTTCGGAGTGGATCATCGATTCTATCCCAGACATTTGTATTCTAACTTCAAGAAGAGATTTTTAAAACTCAAATTAAAGCGTTCATGATGTGTAATTGACGGCAGGATAACATTGAATCCCTTTTACAAACGTTAGGGACACAAATAAGACGATTTAAACGTTAAGGACACAAATAGAATTTACCCAAAATGTTGGGACAAAAACGATATTTTACTAAAAAAAACTACCTAAACAAACAAGATTAAATCCCATAATTTTAACCAATAGATGCTACCTTAATTATATTTAATATAGACCGAAATTGTTCATTAATTATTCAATACAACATTATCATTTCCATACATAGCATTATTTTTATTTATTTAACCTTTGGTATTTTAAACATTTCAGCTAATGCAATGTTGCAAGCCAAAGCTATGCTGAAAACTTTTGTCTTACACTTGGGTACTACATTTGTTTAATAATCACAAGTAACACCTAAAATACTTCTATGTTTGAATATTTCATTCATTTATATTTGAGTCTTTAAGGTAGGTTTTATAATTCTCTCATCACTAGATATGACAATTTGAGTCGATCCGACCTATTTTACTTTAAACAGAATGAATTTTTTAATCGACAACAAAAATTTAAGAGAAATATAGACAACATCTGAAGTCTTCGAGAAGAAATTAAGTGCGAAAACATAAGAAGAGAAGACATTACATTTAACTCAAAACTTCAAGATGACAAGTTAATGAGTCTCTTATTTTATAAACTCCTCACTCTTCTTTACTTTCTTTGATGTGAGACTAACTTCATATATTCCGCACACTTGCAACATTAACAGAAATATGTTATCGAATTTAATAAATTTAAATTGCATTAAGATTATTTTAAATTTATAATGTGATGACTTTATAATTATATTTAGAATTTACATATATTTTTAGTACTTTGAATTCTATTTTCACATGCGATAAATTATATTTTAGACCAAAAAATGTCGCTAAAAGAACCAAAAAGTATATCAAGCTCAAAAACGGAACAAAACGGAGTATATAAATTAAAATACTTGAAGATATCATTTTAAAACGAGAAGCAAAATATCTGCAGATAATAAAACATGTAATTAATATTCAAAATAGGTGTGTATTAAAATATCTGCCCTGTCTTAACCCATTACCATTCTTATTCATCATCAAATTCACATTTGTGTGTTTTATTTCGGTTAGGTCGTATCTTTGTAGTTACTTGATCTTTAGGATCACTTTTGCTTATTTATCAAAAATAAAAAAAAAAATAAAAGAGAAAGAAAAGTTAAATTCAGTCTAGGTGATAAAAGTTTGAAAATATAAGCGTGGATGTGCATAACGTTGTTGATGCAGATATATACAAGTCAAAAGTTGAAGATATGATTCACCTAACTTAAGCAACCTTTCTCCTTAAAGAAGAAAAGAATAATCTAATCAAATAATTGGGTCATGCAAACATAGAAGCTAATTGGTCATTGGAGAGAATATATAGGGGAACAAAATCTCTCACCTTCAAACATTTTGAAATTCATGCAAAATATAAATGTATATATGTCTAAGGTTTATTTAAGATTAGGATAATGACGATTATGTATGTATTCTTAAATGTAAGGCGTGATCTTATCATAAGTTTGTTAGTTACATTCAAAATTAGGCTTATGTTGTTATTTTGAGACAATGAAAGGCTATATGATTATTAGATTCAAATTTTGTCATTTTCAAGCCACAATTAGGAACACGCATGAAACTTTTTTGGGGGGGGGGGGGGGAGGTGAGGGGAGGCTTATGTATCACTGACTTTTGATCACTTTCTTTTATTCTAACTTTTTTTTCGTTATATATTTTTTTCTATTATATCTCCCAAATAATTCAGTTAAGTTAACGACTAACTTATTACAAATTTAAATTTTATTTAAAATTTATTCTGAGATAGGAGGATTATTCAAATCTTTTTAGAAGTGAGTCTTTATAGGATGAAAATTCTTCTCTCATCTTCCATTCTTATTTAATAAAATACTTCTGTTTTCACTCTATTTTCGTCACAAATTCTCGTTTATTTTTTTAAAGAGGAAAATGAATATCTGCGAATAGTCTATGCATATTCAATTTTAATTTTTTTAATTAATACAACCATAATAAAATTCTACATAATTCAATTAAATATATCATATCAAACACAATTTAAATATAAATTTAACATAGTAACATACACATAAAATTTAATATATAGATTAAAATAAAATAAATTAAAATTATTTACATAGCTTTTATATTATATATATATATATATATATATATATATATAAAAGAACATTTAAGTAGATTTTCTTCCGCAAAAATTTCACAGGTAGGTATCTGCGGGTGCGAATTCTTTTACCATCCTACCTTTTATACTTGTTTAAAAAAGCGAATGAGCTGACTAATTGGTCAACTTAAATTTTGATTTATAATATAATATAAATAATTTAACAAATAATTATATATGACAAATATGAAAAAATAAAATAAACAGATGTATATAATATGTATTAAATTTATTATAATCTCAAACATCATATCTGTTATATTTGGTTATCTTGTGTAATTGGGAGATAAATTAACAGATTTGTTTTTGTATATATGGTATTGTGATTTCTTGCAATATTTTTTCATTTTAGAAAAATAAAGTAATGCCATGCCAATACTACTACTCCAACCCATGTTCTGTGTACAACCTTTTCAAAAAGGATTAGAGGCTTTTTCTTAGTATTTTTCCACTACAAGACAAATTCAAATTCGGCACGCTTATTAGAGGGTCAATACTTTCCACTTTGTATAGAAAATTTTGTTACAAAATTAGGAATGAACCCATAATTACTTGCATGCATATAGCGTGACCAAATAATAATAATAATAGAATAAAAAAGTTGCAACAATTAGAAATTATGATACAAAATTTTGAGAATGAAATAAAAAAGAAAAAAATTGTTGAAAATTTTACTTCTTTTATAGAATTATAGTCTGTTTGAATAGAATTAGACAATCTTTTACTAATAAAATTTAAATATTATTTGTCTAATCAGAACAAAAAAGACTAATTTCTTAATAGTCAAATCCAACTTGTATAGTTTTTTATTTTTTTACAACTACTTTTTCAAAAGTAAGATATATTTTTAAAATTTTAAAACTTTAAAAATGCTTACAAATTTCAAACAAAAACTGATAATGATCAAATCAATAGTACAAATTAAATTCACGTCAACCACATCATTTGATAACATAACAAACATAAGAACAACATGTATAAATAAATGTTACATTATAACTGCCACAATGCAATATATCCGAAGTACAACGATTTTTTTTTTTTTTTATTTTATTTTATTTTTGGCTTGCTTGCACGTTGAAAAGTCCGAAGTAGCTAGATTGTGAAGTTGTTCACCATTACCAAACCTAAGCTATCTCTAGATATGGTCATATGCAAAAAGGTTCTATATAGAGATTAAATTAATAATTAACATGTGTGGTAATGGTAGAACTTCTAAATAAATGTTAATATTTTAATTATGCAAATGTTGAAAATGATATTAACTAGGCATAGATCTTTATAATGCTAGTGAAGACAATACACCCTAATAATAATTAAATAAATGAAAGAATGAAGACATATAAGACATTGATTTGATATTTATATACTATATATAATACATGTAAATTTTTCTGCCATATGAATAAGAATAGTTACCTCTCAATTTTTACTATTTTAATAGTCTAAAACAATAAAAGAATTTGAGTTAAAAATAAGTCTATATACCGTTCATTTTGTTTTATTTTATATTATTAAATTCTATATATGTGTTAATTTAATTTGTTTCATTGATTAAGAAGTCTAAAATGATTTCCAATTTCACATGTAACCTTATATACACATCTACATATATCTTCCATGTATATTATTATTATTAGTATTATAAAAAAAGATTGAATCTATTTTGCAATCACTTTCTTAAATTGCCATGAAATAAATTGCTGGCTGGCAATTATTTTTGTGAACATTAAAAGCAGATAGATATAGAATGAGAAAACGGTATTGAATCTTGCACATTGTGTGGTACAGAAAGTAGTTAATAGGTAACATCATTTCTTATTATTGTAAGTCTTGAGGGCCATACATATAAAACCATAAGTAACTCTCAAATCTTCTCCTATTCCCCACCATCACCCACCCTTACACGTCAACTAACTTTTTTTAATTATATATAATATATATTTAAAATATTAACTACTAAATTAGTCATTAATATAAAAATATTAAAAATAACCGATTTAGTAACTGATTTTTAATTATTTATGTTTAATTAGTATTTTTGAAAAACAAATTCACATTTAATGTGTTTTTTCAATTAAAATATTTTGAGTTCAAATAGAAAATAATGTAGAGCTAATGCATTCAGTACCAAATTTTTATTTATAAGAATGGGGAAATAAAATTCAAGTAAAATTCTATCATACTTTTGTAATAAAAACTCTAGTATATATATATCATTTTTTTTCTCCTTATAATTTTAACATTTTACCACAGACAAAAATTAATTTTATACTACTACAACTTTCTGTCTTGTATGTGAGATTTATATTTATATTATTCATGGCTAGAAATTATTCATAAATCTATATTAATAAAAAAAATAAAAAGGAAAATAATACAAAAGCATTATGACAGCGAAGGCTGTTATAAATTAAAGCTGTGGCTTGGAGTTATAAATTTCACCTGTGGATTTATTCAGCATTTATGATGACCCCATTGAATCAAAGTGTTTTTATTTATTTATCTATGTTCATTGAAAGCAAAGAGTGGTCCATAGGATTAAAATCCCTGAGTGGAATCAATGGTTGTGATTGATTTATTCATTGGACTAAGCCACTTTTGGACATTGAAAAATGTATGGACCACACTTCAAAAGAGGACCACACACTCCAATGAGGGACTAAAAAAAACTGTCCCAAACTACATCGCCTTTGTCTCTTTGAGGGACCAATTTCTTTTGTGACATTGACTTCTTTTCTAATAAGCCCTTTTACCAAAGATTCATTAAGGCCCAATTAGCCTATTCCCATTTCCCACAAATCACATTTCTTCCTTTTTGAATATTTCTTCATCAATTTTTTACTATCCATCTAAATCTACTAATCTAGCATTTTTTTTAATGATTTAGTCTTTATATGGGTTCTTATATGATTAACTACAAACAAAGGTCTCAAAACGGTTCTGAAAATCAAACTAGTGGAGCTAGAAGTTTAAAGGTCAACTAAAATTTAATCAAAATGAATACAGATATAATAAAGAATATATTTATCTAAATATATAATATTTTTTTAAAATATATTGTTTTATTTTATTATTTTAAGTTGGCTATCCGTTAAAAAATTAGACCAACTAAATTGATTTATCATTTTTTCAGGTTTTTGACTGATTTTCTAATAATCGATTTTTATCTTGAATTAAACCGATTTTGATAGTAAATTCTTAGTTAATTTAACAGAATTGACTGATTTGGTAAAATTCTTCTAATCATACAAAAGATAGTAGTCATTTTTATATTAATAGCATGTTTTGATTACCATAATCAAAATTTGAAAATTTTATAGATTGTGTTTGATAAATGTCTTAAAACATGAAATTTAAAGTCATTAAGTGAAAAATTAGTAAATTACACAAAATTTATCGGAAAACATTATTGTTTTACTTATACACATTTTTTTATATGAGACTCAATTTAGTATGAGTTTTCATATAATAATCAGTTCTGTCATCAGTTTTATAGTAATAAATCAAATTGATATTTTTATTATTCTTCATTTAAAATTAAGTATCATTTTTTTTGAATCCATTAAAAAAATGAGCGTAACTAGATAATCCTATTATCTAAATATATTAATTTTTAATGAATCCAAAAAATATTATTCTAACAAACATAATATTTATCGAAAATGTTTAATGATAAAAAAATTAGTTAAAATTAATCAACAATTAATAAATACTAAATAAAATAAATTCTGATGATTTTTTTTTATCTTTCTAATATTATTGAATATTTATATGTGCAATTAACTGCTATTGTGACAATCTAATAACTAACTTGACATTGTACTAAATAGGTGGAAATCAAATTGATAGTTGCAAGTTCAGTTGTTTGATATTAATGTGAAAACAGAAGCATATAATAAGCATAATTAATAAATCTATGGGGTGATGTGGAGGGGTGAATTTAATTTTTCTTATACAGCACATACTTAGGTGCTTTCATTTTCCTGCTCACATTACACTTCATTGAAGTGGGTCACTGCTTCCTCTATTTTAATATTTAATCAGGCCATTTATAAATTATTTTTTTCTTGACTTCTTATACATCCTTTTCTTTATCCCTTGCTTTTAATTTTTTCCTTTCTTTTTGTCCAATGAAGTGGCGATAACGACAAGCTTGTCATGGTCATGGCTAATGCAACTTGATGATAGCAATTTCCTCCAAATAAATAAATAAATAAAATATATAGCTCTAGGAACTTATCAAAGTATGATCATAAATGTTCATATTCAATTTCCTATGCCATTAGTTATCTCTGTATTTAACCAACTTAGATTAATTGATTAATCAGCACTCGCTGTTTAAATAAATATTAAGAGTTCGAATCTTATTATGTATGTAGTATTGACTAAGTAATTATGAAAAACTTAAAAAAGATTTCTTGAGGTTGGTTCCTTTATTTTTATATAACAATATCAGTATGCTTTGTGTAATTAACCAATATAATTTAATTTCAAACCTTAAGTATAATTTGAAAAATGGATAATCGGAATTAGTGAAACATATAACTGAATTTCAACCCCAAATTAAGATGTATTGACACCCCTGAATTTGATAATAGTTTTCATTTCATAATAAAAATCAACCAAGTTTCATAAGGAATACAAAACTACTGGGCCTGTGTAGGTCCATTAAGTTTGCTATTTATGTTTCGTAGGCCCACATAGAAATCTTTTGGGTCTAATAAAGCTGGCCCAAACACAAATCCAAATCCCCAAAGTCTTCAAGTGCATCATATATTATATCCTTTTTTCTCACTTGGAAATTAACTTTTACAATATCAATTCTCCTATTATTTATACATAGAAAATGCAATGCCTATACTATTTCCAAAGTAAAATGTGTTTTTTTATTCTTATCAATTTTCAATGACTGTGAAAGTAATGTACTAAGTAAGTAATTTCCATGACAAGTTGATTTTACACTTCTTTTTTTTTTACATTGTTATCTGAAATTTCTTTAGGTAAATTAATAATGAGACAAAGTTTTTGAAATATTGCCATGTTTTTTCCCCTTAATTCATAATCTAACATTGAAATATGTATGACTTGGAATTTTTTTTTTTTGAAATAGAAAAAAAAACTTTGAGAAGAGGACTAGAGAATTAAGAATTGGATTGTAGTAGTAGCTGAATGATGATGACAGTATTATTGGTTTAAAGAGGAGACAACATTCTGAGGCACCATGTTAGTTTTCTGACACATTCATAGGTGGTTGTTGCCTTGTTGGCTTCTTGCCATTAACAAAGTGCCAAAATTCTGATATGAACCTTTCACGGGCTTTCTTCTTGTTTATTAATGGTATAATTTATTTGTTAAATTTAAATTTTTTTTGTTATTTACAAAATAATATAATATTTATTTATTTTTTATTGCATTTTTAAATTATTTAAAATCTGTTTTATCGATAATATTTTTAAAAAAATTTTCATTAGCAATAAAATTGGTAGTTAATCCAATATAAAATATGAAATGTCGCATACACGCGATTAAAGCTTGTAAACCTTACAAATTTAATTAAAACTAACTCAAAACGTGCTTCGAACCATTCTTCCTCCTCTTCATCTTCTCCTTCTTCTTTTCTTTCGTTTTTTGCATTCTCTTTCTCCTTCTTCTTCTTCTTCTTGCTGCACATTCTTCTTCCTTTTACTCTTCTTCTTCTTTTCTTTCGTTTCTGCACGTTCTTCTTCCTCGTCTTCCTCTTCTTCTTTATTTATGTTCTTTTCTCTCTGTTTTCTCGTTTTTTTTTATCTTTCATGGTGAAATCGTTTTTGAAGAAGAAGAAGAAGCAGCAGAAGATGAGGAGGAGAAAGAGAAAGAGTTTTGAATTATGCATAAGATGTACTTCAACGAATTTTAGGTGTATTTCTTAAATCTTTTGGTGTAGTTTTGTAATCTTTTGGGTGTATTTCTGTAATCCTTTGGGTGTATTCCTATAATCGTTTTGGGTGAATTCCTTTAACCGTTTGGGTGTATTTCTGAAGTTCTATTATCTTCAAAAGGATTACAGAAATACACCCAAATGATTACGAAAATACACCCAAAATTCCTTGCATAATTCAGAACCCTTTCTCTTTCTCCTCATCTTCTGCTGTTTCTTCTTCTTCAAAACGATTTCAAAACTTAATTTCAGAAACCATGAAAATCGAAAAAAAAAACGAAAAAGAAGATGAAGAAGAGGAAGAGAAAGAGGAAGAGGAAGAGGAAGAGGAAGAAGAACCGTTCTGAGTGTAGCGCTTTGAAAACAGGAAAATCGAAAAAAAAAACGAAGAAAAAGAAGAAGAGGAAGAGGAAGAGGAAGAAGAAGAAGAACCGTTCTGAGTGTAGCGCTTTGAAAACAAGAAACGGTTGAATAACGCATTAAAAGGCCCGTATGTGTAGCAACTTGCAAGACTTGTAAGTCAAAAAGACTTGTATGTGTAGCACTCCTCGTATATATATATATATATATATATATATATATATATATATATATATATATATATATATTCTTACAACAAATTTAATGTGTAATTTAAGATCACTTGTAATTATTTGTTTATCTTTATTGTTTCTTAGTCAACAAAATTACTCTGATTAGTATATTTAATTTAATTATTATGAATATTATCAACTAATCACTTATTTGGTATCATTATCAATGAGGCATGAAAAAGTTTGGTGTAGGGAAATAGCAATGGACCAACCCATCTAAAACAACAAAGCAGTGACACGTAAATATCGTTGTGGATTTTTCTTCTCTTTTCTTTTGGTATTTATTATATAAGAGCTTCCAAAAGGGATCTTTTTATTTTTAATATTAAAATGGTAGTGATATTTTTTTAAAATATTAACTGTTGGGGTGTTATTTGTACATGTGGTACTGTTTAATTAGAGAAGTAGAAATCGAATTTTTCGATTTATTAGACGTATAAAAATTGGACCGTTCGATTTCTAGAGGTACACAATAAAAAAATAAAAAAATATTAAACTACTTTTTCACTTTAGCCCATGATAACAATAAAAAAGTCTCGTAACCCATAAATTCAGTACAATAGAATACATAAATTCAATTACAATTTTAATTTTTATTATCTTATCTATACCTTTCTTAAAAATAATGACCAAAATCAAAATTTCAATGGAATCCGAGCATTTCTCAATGGGAGGCCGTGCGTGGGAGGTGGCCAACTATGAACATTGAAAAGATTACGGTTGAGAAAGCCATTACAGCGAGAGTGATGACTTCAAAGGGATCAGTGACTGGTTCAATATCAACTTGTACGGTTGCGTGAGAAGCAGCTGCCAATTCCACAGCGCTAAGCATTACATATGTGAAAACCAATGACTCCCAAACAGGAAAAATGACTCTGGCAAAATGTACCATATCCGGAATGGGAAAGATGTCAACAACAGCAACCATAGGGAGAGAGGCAATTATCTGGACGCTAAGAAAGAAGGTCGTTATTGCATCGGCGGCTTGTGAGGCGGTGTCAGACACTATTGGTGGTTCTTGAAGTGCGGCCACAGCAATCAGAGTGGCAATGGAAATCGAATTGCCGAATAACAAAGTAAATCTCACAATCAAGAAGCTCTGAGTTGGGAGACTCGTAAAAGTTGCATTATGTTGATGCTCCCTGTGATGACCATGATAGTGAGGAGCATATAACAGACGCAGATAAACCATAGAATGAAAGATGGCGGTGATACTTCATATGCTGTCTTGTGGAGCCATCGCCACCAACAAGGCACCATGCTAATGATGGCCACTAACAAGAACACATGAATGGGGTGCCAAATGGGATGCCAACTGCATGCCATCATAACTAGCTTGTTTAAAATTGTGAAAGAATAAGAAAAGAAAAAAAATGCAAATTTTTATTGATTGTTGATTGATTGAATTGTATTAAATTGTGTTGTAAATTAAATATATATATATCATTGTCCTATAAAAGATAAAAGTAAATAAAGATAAGATAAGAACAACTAAAGATAAGATAAAGATAATATGATAAAAACTAAAATTGTAATTGAATTTATGTATTATGTTGGGCTAAATTTGTGGGCCGTGAGACTTTTTTATTGTTGATATCGGTTAAGATAGAAGAGTAGTTTAATACGTTCCCGCAAGTAGATGGAAGAAAGTGCAGATTGCTTGTAAAGAAAAGAACCGGGTAACCAAAACTGAGGTAGAATTTTCACTTGGATGTTTGTAATAAGGATTAGTTGGATCTTGAATTAAATTGAAAAATTGATTATTCATCGTGGGAGGAAGTTAAAAAAGAAGTAAGGTGATTTTTTTACCGAAAAGATGATAGGATACCAAAACTCTGATACCATAATAAAATGGAAAGAGTACATAAAGAATATATAAAGATAAAAAAGTTGTGAAAGAATAAGAAAAGAAAAAAAAATATGAAGAAATTTTATTGTTGTCATGGAGTAAGGTGGAAGAGTAGTTTAATAAAAAATTTGAAGTACAGAAATCGAACTCTTTAATTTGTGTACTTTTCACACTTTTAAAAAATACAAAAAATTATAATATTAAAATATATCACTACTTTTACTTTCATAACAAAAAAAATTAGCCTCCAATAAGTTACAAGAAAAGAAGGAAGGTAGAGAGAAATAGCAAAAGAAAATGTAACAATTCCATAGAGGTACGAGTTGCACTTTATGATACACATAATTTTTAAGGTACATAATGTAATATTATTTAAGTTAAAAAAAAAAGAAAAAAAAGTAGAGTTACACTGCAAAATGATCTTTGAAATTAATTGTTTGCACTAAAAATATCCTCAAAATTTTGACTGTATCAGAAAGGTTTTTAAAATTGAAAAATTGTATTACATTGATCTTCACTTTTTTTTCCTTCGAATTACTCGTCATGGTGTGAATAACCTGACACATACCTTTTTATATTGGACTATATCAAATGACATTGCTTTAGTTTTAACGCTAAATGTTTGATGAAACCACGCTATTTAATCTTAACTAATCACAAAATATCTTATTCTCCATAAAAAATGTATGACCATTAAAATTAAACCACATCATTTCTTTAAGTATTTAATGTCAAAACTAAAGCGATATAATTTTATTTATCAACGTAAAAGAAATGTGTTAGATCATTCACAACATAATAACTCTACAAAAAGAGAATAGAAGAATTAAAATAGTGCAATTTTTTTAATCTCAAAGATATTTATAATGCAATTAAAATTTTGAAAATCTTTAAAGTGTAAGCGGTCAATCTTAGAGATCTTTTAGAATTAACTCCATTTTAGTTATATAAAGTTAACAATGTATAAATACTATAACGGTTTTCAATTGTTACATAAAATAAAAAAGTTCATATATAATTGAGTATCATGTGATATTAATAATAATCATAACCAAAATTGTAAACAATTTACATATTGATAACCTAATAAGGGTGGTGCCTGATTTACAAAAACATATATATTATGTTTTTAGGAAAAATTTGAACTCTACACTAGTTAAGACAATAACCCTAACCGCATTTGAAGGAGATTATGGTTACCATATTAGTGTCTTTTTCTTGTAGTGGCAAGAGCCGAAGAGGGATAACATGTGGAAAAAAAAATTAATAATAATAGGAAAAAGAAAGATTGAAAATTTGGATGGAGATTGAAAAGGAGAGGATTATGAAGGAGAGAAAAAGTACCGACAAGAAGGCTTTAGGACAACTCAAAGGGCAAAAAGGGCAGTGCATCAAAATCTCAAATTGCCTTCTTAATTAACACGTGTCACCTAATACATTATACATGTTGATGTTTTATATACAACTTTGGTTGTTCTGTCTTATTTGTACTTTTAGGCTTTTCCACATTCAAATATAGGTCACTTTCTTTTGATTTGACCTATTTTCTTCATTGCTTTTTTTTTTTTTTGGTTGGTTTGCCTATGGTAAGGACTTATGCTTCGAATTTTTTTTGCATTCATTAAATTGGTAAATTTTAAAATCAATGTCACTGTATTTGAATATGAATGCAATTGATATTCATATACATTACCATGGGTTTTGGGAATTACATTTTCTATTTGTCCAAAATGAAAATTACATAATTGTCCATATTTTGGGTTCTCTAATGCTTGTTTTGGTTAGGGGATAACTGTCTAAGGCCAAATAACATCATACAATAAAGGCCCAAAAATTTGCCCATGTATCTTGTAATTGTTAATTGGCATATTACTTTTGTATAATGAAAATTTTTTTTTAAAAACTTATGCTTTAAATAAATTCTTATTTAATTTGAACGAATCAACTCATTCGTCTGATTAAACAAGTATTACACGTTTGAATTCACCTAGTATATATAACGATTTATTTAGCAACGATAAACTCTTAATTAAAACTTAAATCCGCAACAAATTAATACTCATATTATTACACTGGAAAATACCGTAAGAAAATAAACAAATAAATCCGTCTTATCCTTATATATACTTTGTGTTACTAAGATATATATTCTTATTTTGTGATACTCGTGAGATGTGGCAAAATGAGCAAAGGTAGTGAAAATGGATGACACCTTTTTCATTAAAAAAGAAAGAAAAATAGAAAGAATGAAAAAAGGCATAGGATTTTTTTTTTATGTATATAATTATGTGCAACATATCGTGTCAATTCACAATATACAACATTGAATAAGACATAAACTCACCCAGATTTATGAACCAGATCTGAATTTTAGTACAATATATGTTGGTTTGAATGAGGTTAGAAACAAAGGCTATTATGCAAAATCATAAACTCACCCAGATTTATGAACTTGAAATAAATAAATAAATTAATAACAGTGACAAGCATACACAAACCCAGAATCACTCTTATTCCTTTTTGTATGGATTAAGAGTCAAATCAATCAACAACACTAAGCAGCAAAATGTGCACTCATACAAAGGTTTTGGTCATTTTGTTACTTTGCCAGAACCAATGGCAGCAACAATAACTGGAAATCTCACAAACCAGTTGCGGCTATCGTCGGCGAAAATCTCACAGCAGAAACAAAAAATGGTAGTCTACAAGACTTGCAATCGAAAAGCCGAAAACAACGACATACAATCCACTTTGGTTACATATAATGCACACAAACAATCATATATACAACAGGCTTAGTTGGACCAAATAAATAAAAAACAGAAGAATCTATTGCCAATATCTGACCTGTGATAGTGTCCTGCGATTTCGATCAGCAGTGGCACTGATTAGCACCTGACATGTTAAGTAAGTGAACAAGTGCGAGTTAATGTCAAAAATAAAAACCAGACAAATTGATTTCACAATTTATATAATATGGTGGCTGGCTGCAAACCAGCATGGTTATCAACTCTCGAATTAACTCTTAAACTTTTACGAGTTTAGTCCGATTTTGAGTTTGATAACCTTGCACCCTAGACATTTTCATTGTTAAGTTGAAAGTTGAAACAACTACCTCCAGATTAAACTAATAAACTATTCTATTGGGATTAAGAATACCTGCTTATCAATCTTGGTAATCATTCACAAGCAATCTTGGTGTCAAAGCTACTAAGGCAAATTGCGAATGCTTCGAAGGCAGAGATTGGATACTGGTAATCCATGGTGAATACATCTTTTCCAACTTTTCCAAACTGTAGAATAACATTTTCCTGAGCCTGCTCAGAAACTCCATTTTTCGGTGATGCAACCAGCTGAAAGTTTTTAACCGAAGCTACTGTCACTCGTCCATTGAAGTTCAAACACCAGCACTGGAGTTGTTCATGCCACCTAGGGGACTTGTTTCGTAACACAAGCATTCCCTCGTTTTGAGTAGTCGAAGGAACCAGTTGGAGATTGTCGACACGGGTTGATTTTGATCTAAAAAAGGGAATAGATGGAGAAGTTTCAATTCGGCTATGAAGAAAATGAGTCTGTGTTGGAGCTACACCTCCTGGTTCAACAGCCGATGCGGGGATGGCATCCATAACGCATTGCATTATCCTAGGGCCCCTGCTAACATTTCAGCAAACAACTTTTAGTTATTTGCAACAATAACTCAACAAAATAGCATTGCAAGGATAGTTATTTTAAGCAATAATCCACATACCTGGATCCCAAAACATTCAGATCATACGAAACATGCGCAATGGGATAGTTGCCGGCAGGAACTCTTGGAGACACTTGCTTAAGACTAACCAGCCTGGTGGAACGAGACTTTGTAACTTTGGAAGCTCCACAAAGTGGAGGGTGCGCATCATATATGGTGAACTTAGTCCCCAGAAAGTTTGATCTATTACCAAAAGAAAGAGGTGATTTCAGTCACAGAAGATAATTATCTTTTTTATATAAAAACACATATAAAAGATAATGATTAGTAAGCCATAACATGTCAGGCCAAATATGAGCTAATATACCTGAGTTTTCCAATATAGGTGCTACTCCCTCTTGATACGTCGTCGCAGTTAAGAGAGATGATATAGTCGGTGTGAGTTGCACGACGACACTTGCGTGCAGCAAGAAGGAACTTTCCATCATCAGTTGAGGCTGCCAGATTATTAAGGTAAATCTCACAATGCATAAAGAAAGATTAAATAAAAGGGGTTCTTCAAATATTATATTGGTACAAGTCTATAAGCTTGTGCCAAAAGGTTTAAAAAGCATGATACTAACTCCATTCCAGATTGATAAGTCACTTTAAATTTTTTTTTACATTAATTTTCTGAATATACTAGAAAAGTCAACATGACTAATTGATATGGAATGAAGGGAGTACTATATAGAATAAATGTTCAGAAGCACTCACCTTGATTTAAACCAAGGTACAGATAATATGTTTGATTACTACGATTGCGTTTAATATAACACTGGAGAAGAGAATCTCTTGGACCAGGCTGCATAATTATAACAGAAGTCGGTCAAAGCTTGGCAGTGAATAAAAGGGATCGCAAACTGTTGACAACTGTTACAACCTTCCTAATACAATAAGAACTTCACAGTAGAAGAGAGCAGAGATTTCAGTAAATAGTGGATCATCAAGATTACAATATAAAACACTTTCAACAAAATATAAACTTAGTAAAACCAATAATACCAATTCTTGTAAGCTACTAGTATTAAAGTACCCAATCAATATTCAATCCTTATCACTTGTTTTGACTGACTAATTAGACATTCCAGTTATAGAAGTTCAACTCCAGCCATCTCAACCTTATTGGATGGCAAAAGCATAGTCTTCATTCTGTCTCTTTCTTTCTCGTTAAGTTCCTAAATTCCAACAATCATTCTTGATCTCTCACTCAATCACCACTCTCGTCTTCTTTTTCCCTCTCTTTTTTGATCTTGAAGGTATTTTCTTCCCCTAACACCGTAGCTATTAAGAGAACCTAATAACAATTGCTTACTAAAGGATTTAAAGCTTGGTTCTCATCTTGGAGAGAAGTTAACAACTGCACCCAATCTTTATTAATTACTCACTCACTCTTTGTTGGGCATTCAATTTGGCATACACAAACTAAGAGTAGTATCACATCCCTTAAATATGCCTGCCCAACAAATATGGAGATCAATCAATAAATTGTTTCTTCCCCGAATGAATTTTAGTCACACTCATCAGAATCACACATAAAAGGATAACCATTTCACCTATTCATGAAGTCTGTTTCGGATATAACAAAGTTCTCTAAGCTAACCAAACATAGAAGGGTCGCGGTTCACGAGCCGAACACTATCAAATCATCAGCTCACTACTTGAACTGAATTAACTAGAACCATAACAAATTCAAAACACATATTTTGCAAGGAATCTCAAACAAACTAAAGCAAGTAACTGAGAGGGACCTGCTTCAATGAGATTGGGAATGTGAGCTTGCTGGAAATTTGAGGGGACTTGACAATTTCCTTCATGATCTCCCTCCAGCTGCGACATACGCCGGCACAGGCAACGACATGTTTCCGGGCAGGCCAGGCATCTTCAGAGGCCTCAATCCTCAAGAGCACATCCCTCAATAGCTCAGGTGGCATGTTAGCCCAACAACTCTGCTTCAACCCATCAAGAACCACCAAACCACCACCCTCACTAACACTAACAACACCACCAACACCATCTCTGTGGTGTGATTGTGACCTGGATCTCAAACCCTTCATATCAAAGATTATACTCCTAAACGACATCGTTTCAAACCTCCTCTGCCCTCTTCCTCCTCTCTCTCTCTCTCTTAAACTCAAATCAATTTCCCATTTTTGCTGCAAACCCTTTAGAATTCTACAACACCCCTACTTACCCTTTTACTAGCTGATGCAGAAAAACATAGAAAGGTGGAAAATTTCCCAGGAAAAAGCTTTCCTTTTTGCCAAACAAACGAAGCACTAGCAGTAGCAAGAGTGAAATATACACTTTCTTTTTCTCTCACATTGGAAAATCACAACACTTTATCAAAAAAGAAAAACAACAAGAGAAAAGAAAAGAGTAGATAAAGTGAATTGAGTGAGGAAACAAAGTTGATGAAGGAAGAGTATACGATTCAGTGCCACCCTTCTTCTTCTTCAGCTGCTGCTTCTTCCCTTTCCCTTGGAAGCATGTGGAAATGGAAGAATAAGAAGAGAGAGAAGGGAAAGGTGAAGAAAGGAGAGAAGAGTGGGGGCTGTAAGAAAGAGAAACAGTAACAGTAAGAATGACAGTAACGGCCTTATCCAAGAAGAAAAGAGATTGTTGGGACAAACAGAAAGAAATAGATACGGATACGATAGTGTTTTTGTGTGTTTGTGTGGATTGGGTTTAGTCCACAAATTCATCTCTCTCTCTGTTTTCTCTCTTCCACTTGGGTCATCTTTTGCACCCACAATTTACATCCTACGAGGTTCACACCTCTCACTCACTCCAACGGGAAAAAAAAATATAACGTAGTAAAATAAAAAATTAATTACTATTAAATTTATAATTGTTGTTATGTATACTCTTCATATCCTGGTCTAATGTAATGATCAGGCACAATTAAGTCAATAAAGTTTGGATTGGTCCTCACTAATTTATCCGATTTCCTAAAGAGGTTAGATTCAATACGTGTTGGTAGATTCAAATAAATAACTGTCTCCTTAAATTTTTCATTCACTTTTAAAAAAGATATCTCAACAACTCTAAGACTCTATTCACCATTAGAAGTGAAACTACTTCAACGATGGTTATTGGCTTATCATCTATAAATACACTCAGATAAACTAAGTTCCAATACTTTAAACTTGTTTATCCCTTTTGCTGACTTGGCATCAGAGTGCCTCTGCAGGTACCACCCTCCGTTCTTCAAAACATACAACTCGGACGGAGGCTCCCAAGCAGTAATAGCTCGGAGACACCCTCTTTTAACGTTTGGGTCCCCAGTTGAGCCCAATCATTCGGTTCTAGGTAAGCCTCTGGAACATAAAGGTATGTGCATCACATAAAGAGCTTTTTGATTGACCAGATCTCTCAAGAAATGAAGATCCAATTATAGGTGTTTACATCTATTATGTAGTGTAGGATTTACCGCTAATAGACATGTACTCTGATTATCACAGTATAATTGGTGGAGATAGTTGAGAAACATTTAACTCCCTCAAAAGTTGTTGAATTGACATGATTTCAGTCTGGACAGCACACATAGATTGATATTCTGCTTCTGTACTACTCCTGTTGACTTTAGTTTGCTTATTACTCTTTCAAGATATAAGATTATTGTCCAAATAAATGTAAAACCCTGTGATTGACTTTCGATCCTCAAGATCTCCACCTCAATCAGAGTCTGCAAAAGAAAGAATTCTGAACTTATAATATTTATTTAACACAATCCCATTATCCACTGTACCTTTCACATATCGAAGTGTTCTTTTGACACTTTTTCAATGTAAAAGAGTTGAATTATGCACAAATTAAGAGACACGATTGACAGCAAATGTGATATCCGATTTAGTCATTGTTAAGTATTGCAAGACTCTTACTATAGATATGTATTTAGTTGGGTTATCGAAGAGCTCAGAATCATTTGAGTATAACTTCGAATTTGTAGACATTGGTGTAGGTAATGGTTTAGCATTATCCATTCTAGACCTGCATAGCAGCTCTTTGGCATATTTTGTGATACGTGCTTCAAATGTTCGTGATATAAAGAGTTCAAGTGTTATTTAGAAGATATTAGTTTATATTTTTAGAATATTTTAATTTAATGTATTTGGATTTTGTTTATTTAATTACTATATTGGGCCTTATATGTATGGGAAGAAATAAAAGATAAACAAGAAGATAAAGATACATTAAAATTGAAATAGAAATAAAAAAGATAGATTGAAATTGAGTACAAAGAGAATTACTCTACTTACTACCCAATTTCTTGACGCAACAAGAAATGGACTCCTCAACCTAACTTATCAACGCCATAGTTTGAAAATTGAATCGAAGGGACTCCTCAACCTTTTACTCAATTCTCCGATGCAACAAAAGAGGGACTCCTCAACCTCAATTGTCCACACCATAGTTTCATCACGAAACCAAAAAGGGGTTTCGAAACCTCTAAATCATTCTATACTATGACTATAATAGCTAAGGAGGTATTTATAACATCTTATTAGGTTAAAACAGAGAAAACCCTAAAGCCCATACACATAAGGCCCAATATAGTAATTAAATAAACAAAATCCAAATACATTAAATTAAAACATTCTAAAAATGTAAACTAGTATCTTCTAAATAACACTTGAACTCTTCATATCACGAACATTTGAAGCACGTATCATTTTGTTTGTGACACCATGAGGTCTCCCTATGGGAGATATGTGTCTTCAAGTCCCAAAAAAAAAATTGAAGCTGCCAAGATCTTTTAGAGAGAATTGCTTATTCAATTCAACAATTAAAGATTCAATTTCTTTTGAATTATTTCTTGTCACTATTATATCATCTATATACATCCAGAGGTAAACAACATAGGAGGAATTACGTTTGATAAATAGACAAATATCAAATTTAGTACTCTTAAAGCCAAAATTTTGAAGAGTTTTTGCCGGTGTCTTGAACTAAGCACGAAGTGTTTGTTTCAAGCCATATACGACTTTATTTAGCATACAAACTAGTATATGATTATTACTCATATATTCTTGAGGTTGTGCCATAAAGACATTTTTTTCGAGCTTGTCATTTAAGAAAATATTGTTGAAGTCAAATTGTCACAGTGGCTAGCCTAATGACACTGCAATGGTGAGAATAACTCTTATTGTTGTTGGTCGGATTACTAAAGAATAAATTTGTTCATAATCCACCCCTTCTTTTTTGGTGGAATCCTTTCCTAACAAGCCTGGTTTTGTATCTGAGAATTTCACCTTTCTGATTTTTCTTAATAGCGAACACCCATTTACTATTTATAACTGTTGTATTTGATGGAGGTCCAATAAGAATCTAGGTACACCTATTCAAGACATGAATTTCAGCATTCATAGCTCTTTTACAATGTAGACCGTTTAAAACTTGATTAACTGTAATTGATATATTATGTATAAGATTAGTAGATTGAGTTAAAAAGGACTTTTGATTTGTGTATTCTTACTATAGCTCTTGTTATCATAAAATGTATATTTCAATGTGTATTTATATATATATATATATATATATATATATATATATATATATATATATATATATATATATATATATATATAAAAGAGGACTTTGATGAGACAATACTAAACATGGGAGTGGATTCTCTTTAGTGGAAAAAAAATTGGATGGTATCCAATAAAAAATCTCACCTTTCATTGATTTCTCTCTCTCATTTATTTCTGGTCCCACTTGTAGAATTAAAGGTGAGAGATTACACTTTATTCTCTCCAATGACCAAAAAAATGGAGAGGATCCATTTTCACTAAACATAGTGTGATAAGAAAATAAATTTTCAATAAATTGAATATGTTTTGTAAGATAAACTTTTTCACTCTTAGTCATGCATTTATATCCTTTGTGATTGGAATCATATCCAAAAAACAGACAAATTTTATATTTATAATCAAATTTAGCACTTTTATATAGTCTTAAATAAGGAAAGCATGTATATCTAAAAATTTTAAAAAGTTTAAAATCTGGTGGCTGATAAAATAGAACTTCGTAAGGGTTTTTATTGTCAAGAACATTAGTTGATAGTCTATTAATTATGTAAATAGATATAATGAAGGCATCTTCCTAAAATTGCACATGAAGAGATGTTGTTGCTAACAAAGATAATCCATTTTTTTTAGTCTCCTAAGGTATTTTTCAACCGGCAAGTTAAGGATTAATTTGTCGCAGTATTAAGCTTCATTTAAGGGTTTGTCGCTCCTCAATAAGTTTGCTACATGTACAATGTGAGATTCAAATCCTTGACACTTGATTAAACGGACTAGTGAGCTAACTATTAGATCAACCCAACTTGATTTATAAAATTCTTCAATAATCAACTTTTATTTGGGATTATTTTTGGGGTACAAACTTCTTTGGGACTTTAGTTCTAAAATACAGCAAAGAGGCCAAAGCCCATATGATGAAGAGTAAAAAACGTTAATTTTCTTCGGCCCAAATGTTCATGAACAACAAACAATGCAAGAGGTCTTGAACTCATGCAACATCCTGTAAAAAAAAATGCAACATCTCCATTTTGTTTATTTATTTATTTTTTGTATAATACAATAAATTAATAAATACAAAAAATATCGTTTAACATTTAAAAAATCTATAAAAAAAATTATAATTTATCGGTTAAATCAAATTTATCAAACTATTCCTGAGAGAGATAAATTATAATTGTGTTTTTTTTTTTGTGTCAAATAAATTAGATAACTCTAATTTTAAACATTAAATCATAAACTCATTTACATTATATACTTACACATCCAACATTTTCAAAAATTTTTATCGACCACATGTTATTACCATGATTTGAAACTTTGAATCCGAATGTAACATAATAAGAGGCATGCTAATGTGCTATCTCAACTAGGTCTTGGCCGCAATCGATGATTGTGTTTGAATTTTTTTACCATAGCATGATATAAACTTATGAAGTGTGGTTTTGAGGGAAAAAAAATAGTGTGCAAAACTCTCAAATGATATCACCAACACAAGTGGGTTATTAGCAACATAAAAAAAAAGTATATGGTTCAAGTATTATTTTATTATTTAAATTTTATTTTTATGCGAATCAAGTATACTCAAATAGAAAATGAAAATTAAAATGATGATATTTTGATTTTTTAGAATTAAACTTATTTAAGAATAATTTTTTAAATTTTAAATTAAATATAAAATATGATCTTTTTAGCTTAAAATTTTTAAGAATTATTTATAATTTCTTCGATCACATACACCCTAAGGGTATTGTAATTTAGGAAAGTGTAGATTTTATAGGAACATCATGAAAGTGATCCAATCAAAGACATAGAGCAGACCATAATTTGATGGGAAAAAAGATTAGAAAGACATTTTAATTATAGATGACATAGATAGAACTCATGTAATATCTTTACTCTATATTAATATATCAATAGGTACAAACATATTTATTTATTCACTTTTTTTATAAAACAAATATCGATAACAATAACGATTTAATTTTAGCCATGATACTAACATGGTGAAAATTTAAGTGCAGTCAATTTTACGTGAAGTGGATAATTGAGAGTCATTAAATAATTTGACTGGTTTAATTAAATTTTCATCTAACAATTCTCAATTATAATTTGACTACACCTAAATTTCTATCTACTAATATATTTATTTGTCCAGTGCTCCAAACCATTTAAGATTTACAACGGTTTCGAATTGAACAACCTACTTTCACTTTTCATATTTAGAGGCTAGACCACAGATAGATTCGAGCGAATTGGATGAGAGTCATAAATTTGTTATGTTTGCGTTTCATGGGCTTTGGAAAATCTTAGATAATGATCGTGGAGATAAACCTCAAAGTAGTCCATGAAGTTGCACTTGAATCTCAAAATAATTCCTAAAGTTAATAATTTCTCAAATTTGTCCCTGAAATTGCACTCCAAGACTCATAGTAGTCCTTGAAGAATTTTCTGTTCGTCGAAATCTTAAAACGACGTCGTTTTGAGAAGTAAAAAAAAAAAAAAAGAACATTAAAAACGACGTAGTTTTACGTTTAAATAAATAAATAAATAAATAAAACACACTAAACCCCATCCCTTTCCCGAACCTTCCCTTTCCTTTCCCCAACCCTTACCTTTTCCCTTCCCCAATCTGTCCTTTCCCTTCCCCTTCTATCCTTCATAAGCAAGCTTTTCTCAACTCTCTCTGTCGCCGGCCTCCATTTTGGTGTCGCACCAATCGTCCCTCCCCAACCTAATCTTTCACGTTCTCAATCTGCTTCTTCGCACCACTACGAGATCGAGGTGCTCTCCGATCTCGCCGTCCAGATTTCACACTTTTTCACTGTTTTCAAGCACTCCGTCAACCTCCCCCAACCCTTCGTCGCCGCCATCTTCGCTCTCAAACCCGCTGCACTCTCCGGCAATTCCAAAACCCACCAACAGCTCCACAACGAGGTAGGCGCTCCAGGCCACAAACAGAATGTCTCTCATGGTCAGCTCCAGGCGCTCTCCATTGTCTCGGCTGACAGCCCCTCCCTATTTGTCGCCGTTTGCTCTTTGTTCTCCTCTCTGTCTTCCTCTGCATCCTTCTTCTCTTCTATGTGGCAAATGTGAGTTTTTTTAATTTTTTTAATTATTGAATCATTATTGTTTACTATTTTGGATGATTATTGCTGTTGATGATTGTGTTTTAATGTAGCTGTCATGGTTGATTTTTTGTGTTCTTGATTCTGTAATTGTTGCTATTTTTTGTGATTGTTGCTATTTAGGTTGATTGATGCTGGTTGTTTAGGTTAATTGATCTTTTCTAATTGTTGTTGGTTCTTTTTTGTGATTTTTTGTAATTGTTAGTTTTTTCAATTCTGTGATTTTTGTTGGTTCTGAAGATGTTGTTGCTTCTATGAAATTGAAGAAGAAGAAGAACATCAGTAAAAAAGAGAATTGGTGAAGATAAGGATTAGTTTTTTTTATAAATATAAAACGACGTCGTATTGGGGATTAGGTTTTATTTTTTTTTATAAATACAAAACGACATCGTTTCAGTCCAGCTCAGATTTTAAGTAGCAAGGATGAACGGAAATTATTTCAAGGACTATTATGAGTCTTAGAGTGCAATTTCAGGGACGATTTTGAGGAATTATTAACTTCAGAGATTACTTTGAGGCTCGAGTGCAACTTTAGGGACAACTTTGAGACTTATCTCGATGATCGTGTGGGACAAATTGTTATTAGAGTCAGAAAAAGAAAAATTTGTGTTAGTTCACCAATTTTTTCAAGTAAGTATTAAAAAAAATTTTTATCTAATAATTATATTTAAGTACAATAATATAAAAATATTATTTATTTATTTATTATGTTAAAAATTAAAAAATATATAAATGGTATGTTCTAAATTTTTTATTTTTTAATATTTTTATTTTTATTATTAAAAATTTTGTTGACACACTAAAAAATAAATTCAGTAGCTTTCAAACAAACACAAAATCAAAAGTATAATTGACCAAAAGAGATAAATAGTTTATTCTCACATACTATCCTAACTATTTCATTTTGAATTTATTATTATTACAATTATTCTTCGATTTTTTGTTGTTTTTTTTTTTTGGTTAACAAATTGTTAAAGATATGGTTTGAATTTGGATCTTCTGTGTTATTGAATTGTTTTGTTTCTGTTTTTATTCTTACCATTTTATAGTGGTCCATAATTATTTTCTGATCAAACTTTGTCTTCCCAACCCAGCTCCATCAAAAACCAAACAGCCCACATCCAATAACAATAAAAACTAACAAAAACATGTGTCACATTAACAAATAACAACCTCTTAATGCTTTTATATTACGGAATTTTATAGCGTAATTAATCCATATAAATTCCTGCTACCACTACTATTTTTCAGCCTATATTTATTACTGCAATAACAATTACAACACGCGTCCAGATTTGGTTATCTTCATCTCATTTCTGCAGGTGTTGAAGAAATTTTACTTTTCAACAGCATAAATCGAACCCATTTATTTTTGCTTAGATTATTTAAATTTTCTGGGCCCATCGGTCAACAATTATACAAGACTCGTCTTTAATTAAATAATTAAAGTTATAAAGTTGAGATCCCGGGAAGTCTTATTATAAAGGGGAGAACGTGAGTGCAGGTGGGTCACGACAGGGAACAAAATGATGTACTGCATTTTCATTTTCATAATAATTAATAAGAACTTGACGTGCTGTGCAATCAGTTATATAAATCGTATAAGGTGGAAACGTGTTTCCAAAAGAAAAAAGCATATATATATATATATATATATATATATATATATATATATATATATTCTATAAATTTTATATTTTTAAAAATTAGTTATTCAATATATTTAAATTTTAATTTAAGAAGCTTATTTTAAATTTAACATTAAATAGACTAATAATTATAACTTAGGCATTCAATATATATTTAAATTTTAATTTAAGAAGCTTATTTTCAATTTAATATTAAATAGACTAATAATTATTGTCAGGACTAATTAAGTAATTAAAGAAAATTACCTGGGAGATAGTATAGGTAGAAAATTGTTATTGTTTGGCTTTTTTTTTGTCAGATACTGTTCAACTTTTGAACTAGACCTAAGTGCGTTCAAACGGTCCATTTAAAGTTGTACATTATCAAATCAATCCATTGGAAGAATTCTTATATTCGCGACGGATTAGTTCTTGACCTGTCGGGTTAAGAGATATATTATATTTAATTAATTTAGATTGATTAAGCGGTCAATTTACTTGTCCATCTTAAATCAATTTGATCGTTAAAATTTTTGTAGATATACTATGTTCGTCCAACAATAATTATTTAATGTGTCTTTTAAAATTTATTTTTATCCAAATTTTAGTTATCTGTTAAATGCTTAAATGAATAATTATTTTATATTTTATAATTTAAAAAAATAAAAAATAAAAAAGTTTCAATAAAAGAGCTCAAAGTAAATTTCAGAATAGTACTGTATATTTCAAGAAAGCAGTCTTGATTTATACACGTTTATGAGTAATTATTATTTTGTATTAAATTCTAATTAATTTGTTTATACTTTAAAGCAACATCAAAATTTGAGTAGATGAAAAAGAGTAAGGTTACGTATAATTATTTTATGAATTAAATTTAATCAAATTAAATAATAAAATTTAAAATAAATGTTAATTATAATTAATTTTTGTTGTGTTAAATTAATTTAATTAAATATAATTAACAAAAAGTTTGGATGGGTATTATTATTATATGAAAAATGTAATTAAGAAATTGACAAGGATTGATTGTTACTATTTGTTTGATAGTAACAGGAAGGGTCAAAATGTGATTGTTCCTTTGCCTTGTCTTGCAAACGAAGGAAACACGCTACTTCCAATAATTCTTTCCCTCTTCATAGATTTGTAGGTTTGATTTGTCGTTAGCCAAACACTGCATTAAGATCGCAGGTGTAGTTAGCGTTGATTCCAGGCATGGTCGTTTTCAAACGAATTCAACGGTTCAGATGTGCTCAAGTTTATTATAAACAAGAATCCACGGTCCTCATGTCTCAACATACTTCAATTCATTTGGAAACATGTTAAATGCTTATTGCTTAGAGTTTATATATTATTCTTAATATATTATCAAAACAAGGTAAAAACAGTATCCTACTTTATTTACATGCTAATTGCTTGTACTATTGCCTTATGAATAGGGATGTCAATGGGGTGGGGTGGGGACGGAGATGCCTCCCTATTTTTCGCCTCCGCCTTTAGAATTAATCCCCATTTTCGTTTCCGTCTCATTTTTTGTTATGAGGAAATAATTGTCCTCATCTCCGTTTTTTGCATTTCCCATCTCCTTATGTTTAATATAAAATTTTAAAATACAACTTTATTATAAAAAAAGCAATAAAATAAAGTCTTTAATATCAAATATTCTTTCATTGTCAGCATACAATTTTCAACAAACATCTTCATATTCTCTGTTAAAATAACAGGGACATAAATATGTTAACATACAGTGACGAGAATGGAAACAAACACGCAAACGCAGAAGTGCAGAGGAGAAGCACATCGCGCCTGAAATACCCTTATGTTAGAAATAAAGTAAGGATATTTAAGTAAGTTTAACATCGGGGAATTATCGGGGATGGGGCAGGAATCCCCGCGCCTGTCTCCTGTCTCGGGAGAATTTTACTCCCTATCCCCATCTCCACAGAGAAAATTCTCCACCATCGGAACCCCATTCAAGACGGTCCCTGCGAAATTCCCGCCTCCTGGAGATTTTTGACACCCCTATTTATGAAGAGTTTCGATTTATGGCAGATAAAGTGTAGATTTGGATTATTTTTGAAAAAAGAAAAAGATTCAAGGAGTCAATTATAATATAAGTCAACTCAAATTAATTATTTGTATTTTTAGTTTTGAAATTTAAAAAATTAAAATAATAAGAAGTTATTTTTTTTATAAGTTATAATAGACTTTTTATTTTTTAATTAGTTAGTTATCTTTTTAATTAGTTATATTTGTTTTTTAATTTTTAATTTTTATAATAAATACAAATAATTTTATATTTGAATAAATTTTTTAAACAGAATTTTTAAATATTAAATATGTTTTTTGTTTCTATTTTTTTAAATAAAATATTATTAATTTGAAAAAAAAACAAATAATTTATCTTTTCAATAAAAGTACATTTTTAAAAGATCTATTTAAATGTGTTTAAAATTTGATAAGAATATTTTATTTTTGATAAAAAGTAATTTTCGTTCAAATAAACTAATATAAACTAATAGGTAATACCGTAGAAAATTAAAAGATATTATTGAAATAATATAAAAAAAAGTTATCTATTTTGTTTATTCTCATAAAAGATGGCGTATCTGTAAAAATATTTAAAAGAACAAATAAGAAAAAAAAAAACACAAAAGAAAAAGAGTTGAAATAAGAATGTGGCTTTTTATAAGATTCTAGTACCAACCTACCACATTAGTTGCTGCTCTCATTAACTTTCACAAGACGCAACTCACCATCTCTCTCTCTCTCTCTCTCTCACACACTGTCACACACACACACATTGATTCCAATTTGTTTCATTGTTGGTGATTACAAAAAAAACAACTTGTTACGCTTATGAAGCTCACCTACTTCTAATTCAACCTCCTTCAAGGTAAATCACTTCTTTTATTTATTTATTTATTTTTTAGAAATTCCCTTTTCTTCAATATTTTTGGAAATATATTATTTACATTATTATATTTGCAATATATGGAGATGGGAGTGTATCTCTTCTCATCAATTCAAGCTGAATTATTATTCTAGTCAGCTAGAATTTTTATCTATTAAAAAAGTTTTTTTCCCCTGAATATATTGAAAAATAAAAACACTTTTTATTTTTAAAAAAATGAATGGAACCAGAACTAAAAGTCAAATCCTCAAAAAGCATATTATTGTTCTTCAGCTAGCTGTGTTTGTTTTGTGCTTTGCTTTCTTGAAACCTAAAATCAGAATTGATCAGCCACATAAGAAGAACAATAAGCAAGAATTCAAACAAAATTTTCAATTTTAAACGGTACTACTGCAATTGCTGCCTTAAATTTTGTAGGATACATATTTAGATGTTGAATGTTGAAGTGATTGATTGTGTTGATGTTGCAGAAAGAAAGAAGAAAGAGCCATTGAATGATGATGGCTTTGAATTCAAGCTTAGGTGTTATGAAATTGGAGATGTTTTCGTCGTCGCCGGATTCAACCTCTGTGGATTCCATAACTCTGTTTGTGCTTCTTCTTTGTGCTTGCGTTCTCATTGGCCATCTTCTAGAAAAGAGTCGATGGATGACTGAGTCAGTTGTTGCCCTAATTATTGTGAGTTAGCATCACAAACTTCCTTTTCTCTTTTCAGTTTTCATCATGCAATTTTTTGTTGCAATGTGCATTAATGTTGTTGTGATTTTAGGGTCTTTTCACCGGAACCATAATTCTAATGACAACTAGGGGGAAAAGTTCGCACATTTTGGTGTTCGATGAGGAGCTTTTCTTTATTTATCTTCTTCCGCCAATTATATTCAATGCAGGGTAAGTTTGGTTATATATAATGGATTCAAGACCTAAAATCGATCAAAATCATAATAATTTTGATTGGATTGGAATTGGATCCTATTTCACTGTTTTGGTTCTCAAGGTAAAACAATACTTTATCCTAATTTGGATTGGATTGTAATTGGATCCTGTTTCTAGCAAAGTGTGATGGATTGAATCCAACTGATCAGTTAGCTACTTAGCTTGGACTCAATCTGGTAGGATTTAACAACTATAGAAGTATATAGATATAGATATTTTTTTGGTGACTATATAGATATAGATATGAAAAAAAAATTATTTTTTTATTATCATACCAATGCTTTTTATTTATAATATGTTTAATACATTATATAATTTACTTTATTTTATACATTATTTTTTTTTACCTAAATAAGGATTTTGTGGTTGTGAAATGAATTGTTATTTAGTTATTTATTTTATCAACATATACATTTATTTTTTAATACTCAACTTTTTTTTTTAATTTTTTTCGAAGCCAATAAACCCCCATATGTTCCAAATTGTTACAAATTATAATTTTTGTTTCAAAACCGATATAAACTGCACTAGTTACCCCTGTATCTTCCTTCATGTTTTTTTTTTTATTTTGTAAATATTAGTTAAAGAATGCAAGTTTTGGTTTTTATTGAAGCTAAAGGAAGAGTGGTTATCACAATTTTTTAATTAATGTTGGTTTTATTTTATTTTATTTTTTCCTTTCTCTCTTCTTTCATTTCAATGTTAGTGTTTCAAAACTGTTATATTAAATTATTGTATTTATCATATAACTTCTAAAGATAAATTGATCAATGATTAATTATTTATTCTTTAATTACTTTTCATTGAATTGATGAAATGAAAAAATTTATTACATGTCAATATGCCGAAAATAAAACAATTTTTTGTTAAATAACTATGATTTTTTATTCATAATTCTCTTGCTGTTATTTGTGAACTTGTAGCAGTAGAAAGGTTGTCAATATAGGTTATTTAATATAGGTTATTTTCTGGCTTCTCTTGCTCACAATTCTCCTGTTCTGTTATGTTTTTATCAGGTTTCAAGTGAAAAAGAAACAATTCTTTCGGAACTTTTTGGCCATTATTTTGTATGGTGTTATTGGAAGTTTAATATCATTTCTCATCGTATCTCTTGGTATGTTCAGACAGACCTTCTTTGCGTAAATATCCTAAGCATACCATGACATGCATAAGAATTTTTCATTTTGAATTTTCTGTAAATGTGTCTAACTTTCAATGGGTAAAAGTATTTACATTAAATTTATTTAGCAGTCCAATTACCACTGTAAAAAGAGATTTTTCTTTTGTAGTTCATGATGGTACCCTTTTGTTTTAAGCATGTTTCTCTGTTTATAAAAAACGTGGATGGGTGGAAATGGGAAAGGATTTGATAAGCTAACGAGGATAGACCCAATGAATGGGAAATGAAGGAAAGGAACAACACTGTGCTGTTGTGATTTTGTTAGAGTTCAATAACACAAATGAATGTCATCAAATTAAGTGTAGTGAAATCTTATAGAAATTTCATATTCCTTGGGGCTTTCATACTTTTTTAATGTATGTGTAGGTGGGTTGTTTTTCTTTTGTTTGTATGATTGGTTTATTTTGTATGAACTCTGTATGTTACTCTACTTAACCAAAAAAAAAAAAAAACTTTTGTCTTTTACAGATTTTGATGATACTACTTAATTTCTAAACTATCATGTATGGTGTTTTCCCCCATCCATGTAGTATTGTCTTCTGGATAGAAATCTAGCAGAATAATGCCAACTTTGACTTGTACTGTGATAAAAAAAATATTTTTCCACTTACTTTTTTCAGTTAGAAAAGTTTCTTATTACTTCTAGAGCAGTTATGTGTATTATGTGTGGACATGTTATGTCTTTTTAATTTACCATGGTCCTCCTAACTATTTATAGCACTATAAATTTATGATTCAGGTTCCTTACAGTTGTTCAAAACATTGGATCTGGATTTGATGGGCTTGGCAGATTATTTTGGTAATTTCTTACCTTATGAGTCCTATAACATGACATCAAGTGAGAGTTTATAAATTATAATTGTTTTACATTCTTGTCTACTGCTAAACTGTTTGTTCTCTATCTGTAGCACTCGGAGCTGTATTCTCAGCGACAGATTCTGTGTGCACATTACAGGTGAGTGTGTGTAAAGGAAAAGATACTTAGTTATAAAACCGGCGGAGGAAAGCCGATGCTTAGTTTTCATTCTTATGTTGCAGGTGCTTAATCAGGAAGAGACACCTCTCCTATATAGTCTAGTTTTCGGTGAAGGCGTGGTCAATGATGCAACTTCCGTGGTTCTTTTTAACGCAATCCAGAAATTCGACCTCTCACATATCACCTCAGTCAATGTCTTGCAGTTCATCGGCAATTTCTTTTATTTATTCCTGACAAGCACTTTCCTGGGAGTAGTGGTATGCTCCTCTCCTCTGCATATTTGTCTGCTTATAATCTGTGTTCCCTATCGTCTATCGACATTATCGAGTCTCTATCGCATAAAACATGCTTGCTTGTAATGATCTTTATCTTTGTACCATATATCATTTTTTTCAGGTTGGCTTGCTCAGTGCTTACATTATAAAGAAGTTGTACTTTGGCAGGTACATCGTGCTAGAACTCTCTATTGATATCTTTTTCATATCGGTCTGTTAGATTGTCATATTGTATAGAGTATAAATATCCTTTATTATGATTATTATTATTATTTGGCTGTAGTTGAATCTGATCTTAGCTTCTTGTGGTTGGTACTTGGTATCAGGCATTCAACTGACAGAGAAATCGCACTTATGATCCTGATGGCTTACTTCTCTTATATGTTGGCTGAAGTAAGTGTTTCTTAAGCTAGATGTATATTTCTTAATGTGTTTACATGTTCCTGTTCTGACTAAAATGTTGACAACTTTTATCTTCCAGCTTCTTGATTTGAGTGGGATCCTTACTGTGTTCTTTTGTGGAATTGTCATGTCACACTATACCTGGCATAATGTTACCGAAAGTTCTAGGATCACAAGCAGGTAATTAAGCTACCATGCATTTCTTCGAGTTCTCCAGTATGCAAATATAGTTATTGTCATGTCGTCGTCCTTCTAATGTTGTTAATCCATATCTGATAGGCATGCTTTTGCAACCTTTTCTTTCGTGTCCGAGATTTTCATCTTCTTGTATGTTGGTATGGATGCCTTGGACATGGAGAAGTGGAGATTCGCCAGCAATAGGTATTGATCAGATACACTCATCATCATTACATATTTGCATAAATTTTTTAAAAAAAGTTTATATTCATTTGATTTTTGTTTCATGCAGTCCATGGACATTACTTGGGGCCTGTGGAATACTGCTTTGCTTGGTTCTGCTCGGAAGGGCCGCTTTCGTGTTCCCCCTTTCATTCATAGCTAATTTGTTCAGGAAATCCAAGGCTGATAAGATTGCATTCAAGCAGCAGGTAAGTGTATTGTATTTGTTTCAAGTAAGTGTTTCATTACCTTGAATTGCAAGCTAAGTCTTAAATCACTTGTGCATGTTTCAAACAGGTTGTAATATGGTGGGCCGGGCTCATGCGAGGCGCTGTATCCATTGCACTTGCATATAATAAGGTATAAGAATGATCATATTATGTGCACGGATTCATCAAATTACAAGAGTCTCTGCTATTTTTTTGTGAATTCGATTTGGGATGGTGTAATTATTTGCTAAACGAGGTTTGCTTTTGCGTGTTCAGTTTACTAGAAAGGGGCATACTCAACTGCAAGGGAATGCTATCATGATCACCAGCACCATCACAGTTGTTCTATTCACTAATGTGGTAAGAATCCTTCAAAGTATCTGTGTCTATACTCGATTGTTATGAATCTCGTGAGAGCAATACCTGAGAAAGAGTCGCACATCGGGGGCCAACATCCGAAGAAGAAAAGCCTTATAGAGCTAGCCGAAAAGGGCTACCTATGGAGGGTTCTAACCAGAAGAAGATATTAATAGATAACTTTCAATATATTTCTTGTGATTTTTAATCTGAATATTGTTTTATTGATGAATTCAGGTGGGTGGATTACTAACCAAGCCTCTGATAAGGTCATTGCTTGTTGGGAACTCAATGTCATCTGACTCATTTTCTTCCAAGACACTGCCACTTCTCTCAAGTAGACAAGAATCAGAATCCAACATAGATACCGGCAACCCCATCGATTCAAGCCAAGTTGTCCACCATTATTGGAGAAGGTTCGACGACAGGTTCATGCGTCCGATGTTCGGAGGCAGAGGGTTTGTACCTGTCGTTCCAAGTTCACCTACAGAAGGTAGTAGTCTACATTAGTATCTGCTAAAAGAAAAAAGATTTTTTGGTGTGTTAGACGTACATACATGGTAATGGTGCTGCTGACTACTTTGTCACATAGGAATTAGGAAGAAAAGTTAGTTGCTTTACTAAGTTTTTTGTTCTGTTTTGCTTTTTTGTTTTTTTTGTTTTTTTTTTTCACGGAGAGGAATATGTATATCGATATATAAGTACACTTTGTAATTTTGCACAAGCGAAAAAAAAGTGGTAGAGGTTTTTTATTTATTTCTTTATTATTTATATTTTTCGCTTCACCAAATGTATTATCTTAGTGTTAAGTAATGTTATATGCGACACTTTTTTATTGGTCATGTCTACTATTTTTTTTTTTTTTACTTGGGAGTTTAGTGTCATGTTTATTCGTTCATTGTTAAACTTCACATAATACAAAGATAATAAGTGAAATATATATATATATATATATATATATATATATATATTAGGCTTTCTAAAAAGAAATAGTATATTTGTGTATAATATATCATGTAACTTTTAAGAGGCAATGTAACTTCTTTTATTATCTTTTTAAGGACATCACATACTCTTAATTGTGCTCTTCATGCCTCCCAAAAAAGGAGGATTTTTTTTTTCTATGTAATGGATATTGGTATTACTATTATTTCCCTATTCATATATGTTAGTGTTAATCTAGTTGTTTCCAAATCAAAGAGATTGTGACAAGTTTAGGATTTAAATTTTGTTTGTATTGGTGAATTAATAAATAATAATTATAATTTTTACCAAATCTAAGTTATTATATTTAAATTTGAATGGTGTCTTGTTATACTAATAAAAAATCTTATTTAAATTCAGAAGACCCATTTTTTCATTGTTTATTGGTCTAACCGGTCCAACCGTAATTCAATCGAAAAAACCGTTTTAAAATAAAATAATAAATAAATTATAAATATACATACTAAAATATAATTATAGTCTAATATAAATATTAAAGTATCTTCCAAATTTAAAACACTACATGAAATGTCATAAATCAAAACCACATTATCTTATCAAAATACAAACTCAAGTTTTTTTTTTAAACAATTCACAACCCTAATTCTCTATGATTTCTTTTGGAAAAATAAAATCCCATCCAAGAAGGAAACCATAGCTGTAAGTAATTGAAAATATTTGTCAAACTCAGCACCAAAACATAGAACAACTACACATATAGAACAGTACCAAACAATCCAATTCTCAATTCCATGAATCATAAACAAAAAGGTGTCTAAAATATCCATAGAATCAATCAAATTCAGCGTTAAAATTATCAAAAACCAAATTTTGCAGTTAAACAGAATAAAGTAAAGATGGGATTTATACTCAAATTCTCCTTAATCTTAAACCATGTCTCAGCACATACTTTGTGAGCAGCAACAAAATCATCTTTACAAGCACAACCCAATTCAATTGGAACACCAGACTCAGAACTATCACTCTCCAAACCTATGTGACAAATTCTACAATCCCTCTCCACTTTGTAATTAGTACACCAGACTCATGAAACGCACTATTTAGAATCTACAGAGGCATACCAATTTCAGGAAATGCATAATTGGCACAATTTATCAAGCATAGCAAAGCTAAGTTCTCAAAGAAAAAGAAGA
Source organism: Arachis hypogaea (assembly GCF_003086295.3). NCBI lineage: Eukaryota > Viridiplantae > Streptophyta > Magnoliopsida > Fabales > Fabaceae > Arachis > Arachis hypogaea. The sequence goes on along the minus strand of NC_092037.1, from coordinate 98,605,411 downwards.
CACAAAACAGGCATACGCCACGTTCAACACTTAGTTTCAAAAGATTCAAGCCTAAAGACCCCATCACCTTCTGCAGATGAATTATCAGAATCATTAACAATGGAGTAATTCACAGCAAAAACAGCAAGATTCACAGATTAATTAACACTTATTCAACAATTATTCAACCCATAACAAGTTCACAAATTAACTAACAACAATTATTCAATAATTATTATTTAAAAAATACCTAGAAGCTAAAAGCCCTAAAACAGAGCAGAGCAGATCCTGAGCAAGAGGGGGACAAGGGCACGACCGAAGGGATGATAGGTGGAACAGAGATAGCGCCGGCGACGATGGAACAGAGCTGAGCGACGGAAAAAGGAGGCGAGCCCGGCGACGATGGAACCGAGCTGCGCGACGGTGCTTTCAAAGCTGAAACAGTAGCTGCACGATGGTGGAAAAGAGCTGCACGATAACGACGGTGGCTTCGAAGCTCGTTTCGGCGACGGCGGCGGGAGATGGACGGAGGTGAGGGAATGAGATCGATGACGTGAGAGGAAGGAGGAGCTCGAGGGTGATGGGAGGGATGGGTTCGGGTTTAGCCGTTGTTTGGAGCTAAGGTTGCTGGGTTGGGAAATTGGCTAGGGCATCCCAGCAAAACGATGGCGTTTTGCAAAATTTAAAAAACCGGCCGGTCACGTACATTTGAAGAAAGTTCTTTGGACTCTTGAGAGTTTTATACCTGAGAGATTTGAAGAAAGTTCTTTGGACTTCAAAGGGAATAATTTTGAGTATTTACCATTTGGGGCAGGAAGAAGAATATGCCCTGGCATGACTTTTGGTGTTGCCAGCGTTACACTTCCTTTGGTTCCCTTTACCATTTCAATTGGGAACTCCCCAATAGGATGAAGCCTGAGGATGTGGACATGACTGAACTCGCTCCCTTACTTTACCATTTCAATTGGGAACTCCCCAATAGGATGAAGCCTGAGGATGTGGACATGACTGAACTCGCTGGCTTGGCAATTGGAAGAAAACATGCCTTGTGTTTGATTCCCACTGTTTATGATCCATAACTTTATAATAAAATTCTCATTTAGTTTTTTGTTCTAGTTACCAACATCTATGTGATGCCATCATAGTATTGTATGTTAACTCTAGTATTGCACTTGTGGAAAAACAAATTAGGATTCGCCGCCAAGTTAATATATAATAGTTCATAACTATTTCTTTTATGTCATTTTTTAATTATACGGGTGTGGTTGGTCATAAAGTTCCAATTTGAACTGACACTTCTTCAACTTGTTTTGCTAGTCATTTTACCGTAGACATTCGAAATAAACAATCTTCAATTACGTCATTCCAAGCCCAAGCTCGGAGGAAATTATTGAAGCAAATATCTGGGAATCCTTGGCTCCGGTATTATCTAATGGTGCTTAATTGTTGGTTATAGACTTGGCCAGCTGCTAGTAACAAAACTTGAAACAAAATAAACAAAGAACTCCTCTTAGTCATAATCAAAACTCACCAAGATACATATACACTTGGATTTCACACTTGACCGGATAAAAAGGCTACAGACACAAATATGTAAAACAATCAGTATCCCAAAAGGCGAACTGCTTTGGCTCTGGCAAAAAAATAACCAGATTACTAAGGATCCATGCTGCGAGAATTTGAATACTAAGACAAGTACAATCAACCAAAAGTTTATCAAATTTAATAGTAAACGATCTGAATTGGATATCACATCATCATAATGATACTAAAGATTCTAATCATATGATGTCCAAGTTCAGGCAGAGTTCATGTTTAACATTTTGGTCCACCAGAAGGAGAGTTTTGACTGTTCATTGGAGTCGATTGCTGCATAGGTCCTCCCTGACTTTGGTTCCAGTCCTGTCTTTGAACAGGGTCTCTCCTTTCAACCTGCATTGTTTCACGACGCATGTCATGCCGTGGCCGAGGTCTGCTCCTAGTTGGTTGCCTCTCAGAATATCTATACTGCGGCCTTGGAATCACTTTCCCATCAACAAATAAGTCACCTGAAAATTCATGTTACATGATCAAAACAACCAATAATTAAAAAAAAAGAAAAGAAAGAAAGAATGATCAAACAATCAAATTACATGTTGATTATGTCAGGGTCCAAAACTCACCCCCATAGTCCTTGTTGGGAACATCAAGATATGAATCCGGCAGCACCCAAAGAACTCCAGGTAACTCTATTACGGCAGGAAAAATAGCAATAGTTAAGCATATTTTACAACACACAATTATACAGAGTGAATGATGGGCAAATAAATGTGAAACACCAATTCTGATTATATATATATAGTATGATACTTGTGCCCTAACTCCAAAAGGTATTTAAACATCACAGAAATAATTTGAGAAGTCTTTTAAATACAAAGCAATTATGATATCAAAAATGCTTTGCAAATCAGAATTTAACACATGCAACCATCTTAAAATCAGAATTTAACAAATCATAAAGTTTATCTACATGACTACATTGATCCTTGATATTCATAATAAACTTCCATCTTAACCTGTTATGTTGAAACCATCAAAATGTGTACGAAGCATTGATTTTTAAACTATAACAAGGAAAAATAATTCTCAAATATCCAAATCTGACAGCCCAGGTACATCATCAGATTCATTTTCAGGGGCCGCATCACTGCAGAACTTGCACGAAATTTTCTCTGGTTTCAACTGCAAGCATTCGTCGATCTGTTCCTCTAACCAAGCAAGTCTTCTTTCGAGCTTCAACACACCAGTATGCATAATCCGAACGTCAACTTGTGCGACCCTAGCGCAAGCCCGAAGCAGGATGTAGTAATCAGCATGAGCAACATACTCCAAGGCACCTTCATCTATCTTCCTCACATAGTGAAGATAATTGTGTCGTCTTTTCTTCTTGACAATAGGTGGTATATAGTAGAACCTATTCTCCTCCATGTCTAACTTCATCCGTGCAATGGCTTCCTTGACATGAGGTTTTTCTGAACTGTGCGCATTGGAATCTGATTCATCACGGCCTCTAAAACTCTTTGAGGAATCATTGTCCTTGTCATTGTCCCCATCATCTTTATCCACATTTTCAGGCAAATGATTTTCAAGGCTGGTGGCGTCATTAAGAGATGGCTGATTAGAATGTTCTTTACTTGTCCTCTCCCTCTGAGATGTCCTACCAACCGATGCATTATCCCTCGACCTTGTTTGATTAAGAGACCTGTTAGATTGTTCTCCATGTACTGAAGGCTTAGTATCCTGATATACAAAATATCATTGAATAAGAATTGATTTTAGAAAGAATTATTCACAATGTAGCTAGCAAGCAAGGACAAACAGGTCAAAACACTTTACATTAGATGGTAGATTGACATGAGTTGACAAATGTATTCGCATTTGATGAAAAATAAGTGAGAATAAAAATCGAAGTCCACAGGCATTGCTCATGTCCCGAAGACAAGAGATCATGACCACAGGGGAAACTTCCCCTCTTGATGCACCAAGGGAAAGAAGAAAGAAGTTGAAAGTGACATATTTTAATTCTAAAGCTTGTGTGTGCCAAAAGTACAACTCAATCAAGCCTTGAATTACCTTTTCATTCATATAAAAGTTCCATAAGTACTCTATCATCTTTTCTTCTTCGTAATTCCCATATGACGCCTCTGACCCAGCAAAGATAACATCCCTACAGTGTTTGAGATATGTTGACAGGTCTTTTGAATAATCTGTCAATAAAATATTGGGTGTTAGCTAATCTTTTAACTTTTGCTGAAATAAGAGGAAACTAGAATATATACTCATGAAGATTGGCTAAAAACAGATTGATCTGGGTAAATAAAGAGCACCTTGGATATCTGCAAGATCATTATATATTGCTTGAAGGTGTTGGAGAAGTCCTGAAGTGTCTAATTCATTTTCCTGTTGTTTCATTTTGTCTTTATCCGAATCTTCTTCACTAGAATTAGGTCTATCACGGGAGGAAAAAGCTGTACCCTTCTCACCATTGTCTTTGGTATTACCTTTGTTGGACAAACTTTTCTCCCATTCTCCCGAACCATTTATGTTAAACAACATTCTTATTGCTACAACCAGAATTGACATCACACAAACATGAATAGGTAGCTTAAAATGTCTTTCGGATAAGGATAACCACAAATCTGGAGGCATGGCCCATTCATATATGCGGCTTACATGAGGAAGAATCTTTTCAGAAGGAAGAGATAATCTCTGAAGATATCGACGTGCTATTCCAAAGAAATTCACAGGAGGTAACTCCAAGCCTATGAACTGAGCAATTGATGCAGCAAATGTTTCTAGTTTCAGCACCATAAGAACTCGCTGAGGCTTGAACATCACACTTGAACTAATAGGGCATGCACTTGATGGCCGTCCAAGACGCTTTTCAATTTCAACAAATGCAGAAATATACGGAATCTTCCCTTCCAGTGTCCCCTTGATTAAATCAGATGGCAGGACAGGTTCCCTTGCAACATGACATGCCAGAAAAGAAACAGCAAGAGTACAGGATGGTGGAATCCTTTTCTTTAAGGCCCTGAACCATATCATCACGGCACGCTGACCATATAAATTGTAGGGTTCATCTCTGTATTTAGCCCGTGTCTTACGATCTTTGGGTTCTTCTGAAACCAAGTTACCAAGGGAGAAATAAACTCAGTGAATTACAAGAACAGATGACTCAAACAAAAGAAAAGAAAGAAAAGTTCTTTCTATGCAATGGAAAGGAGAAACTATCCTAAACATTAAGTGTATAACTTCATAACCAATCCTTTCGTCCTGTTGTTAAGATAGCAATAATTAAAAATCAACTTTAAGCTTAATGAATGCCAAATTGAGTTGTGACTAATCAAACACAAGATGCTAGGGTGATTAAATTTTTAGCTAACTTAATATCAAGTTTCACTGAACTTCACCAGTAATTAACAAAAAGCATTTAGCCTAGAGCTTTCAAGACCAACACACAATGACGCACCCGTGGAAGAAAACAAAAATAAACCAAATATCGGAAATCATGTTCAATCTTGACCCTCCCTATATATAGAAATGGATTAGCACGTTCAGAACTAGACCCTGCAATGTTTGTGACTTCATGAACATATATGAAAAATCACGAGCCATTAAATTGGCTAATAGCCAAACACCTACGGTGCACAAGTACTGCTACCTTAAACTTCTTAAATTTGTGACTAAATCATTTTATCAAATTGTAATATTCAAAAGTGTATGTGCAGAAATTAAAATAAATAAATAAAAATTGATGCGATGCAATGCAACAAAAGAGGCGTAAAGATGCAAAATAGACGCGAAAATTGATAGTGTTAGGACCTTCTTCATGCTGCATCTCAGAGTCATGGATAACTTGATCAGCCCAATCATCATTGAAGACACCAGTTCCGAACACGAACCTCAACCAAATGGGCTGCATCAACCCGCAAATCAAAGGCGTAACCTTGAACTCCTTAACCAACGCCTCACACTGAAGTTGAACCATAATCTGCAACCCTAACACGTACCTCATCCTAACTTCATTCTGGTAATCCTCAAAGCTCAGAACATTGGCGCCAGCCACGTCAGCAAAATCTTCGGGAACAGAGTGAATATCGCCGAAAAGCGGAGCGTAATTCTCCTCCTCTCTCTTCACCTCGACGGCGTTGCTCCGGCCAGGGGTTTGGTTGTCGTCGTCGTCCAACCCGAGGTTGCGGAGGAGAACCGATTGTGAGTCGTACTGGGAGATTGGCTCCGCTTTGATTCCGACAGTTGAAGTTCGATAGCGCTGCTGGCTGGCGAGGTATATGCCGGCGGAGGCGCCGCCGCTTTTGTAGAGATCGTTATCGTCGACGGCGGTGTCGACAACATCCTCAGAGCGGGAACCGCAGCGGTTGCAGTAGAAAAATCCGTCATCGCCGTCGACGAGGCCGACGTTTCCGCAGGCGTGGCAGGTCAAGGTGTGGGGATCAATATCAGCCATAACATCTGGAGAAGTGAAGTGAAGACCAGCTGTGACTGTGAAGCGCAGGCGCCAAACTAGGTGAAGAGTTCATAGTTCTGGTTCAGTTCATACAAGAATTAAGAATACCTGAATACCTGAAATTTGAAGACTAAAGTAATGGAGGCCCAATAAGAAGCCATCTAATATTTTTTTTATCTTCAATAGCGGGTTCAATGCCAAAAAAGTTCAAATTTGGCCTATTGGAGTATTGGATTGGTAAAAAATAGTTTTTATCAAGGTTGCGAGAACCGAACTGGTCAATGAACCGGTGAAGTAACTGGTTTACTGATTCACTGGTTCGACCGGGATTCGACCGGTTTAATTAAATATTAATTAAAAATTTAATATATAGTTTCAAATATTTAAATTTGATCTTTTCTACCCTAATAAAATTCAAAATTGCACCTAATGTTCTACACCAAAAAAATATTAACAAAATTCAACTACCCACAGGAACTAATTATCACTAATTAGTAATCATCAGAAAATCAGCAACAACATCATCCTCATTTCAGAAAATCAACATTTCAGAATAAGAAAACATCAACAAAATCAATATTATTAACTCAGCAACTCAGAATTAAATCCAGTAACTCAACTAAATCCAACTCCAATTCAGAATTAAACAAAGCTACTAATCATCACTAATCAGTAATCATCGGAAAATCAACAACATGCCAACAACATATCAGTAACAACATCATCATCATTTTAGAAAATCATTCTAGAATCATAAATCAACAATCAACAGGATTATTCCAGTTTCATAAAATAAGAGACTATGTACTCATTCACAATTTTAGAAATCATGAAAATTTTGATGCCAAATGTAATCATATTTGTCTTAAAATTTTCATAAAAGCTTTCGAGTGAAGTGATTTGCAAATATGAAGATTGGGACCTGCATCAACACTCAGAGAGTCAGAGTGCTTACTGCTTCCCGGCAGCGAGGAGGAAGGGGAGTGACGGCGACGACAAAGGAGACGGCCACACCGGCGAACACAGAGAGAGAGAGAGAGCGCTTGAACAGGGGAGACGGTGACGGCCACAGAGCTTCCAAGCGACGGCGAGGGAGCTTCCTACAACGGCGACACAGCTTCCTAGGACGGTGACGGAGCTTCCTACGACGGCGAGACAGTTCCTGCGACGACGACGGAGCTTCCACGGTGCGACACCGGCGAACAGAGAGAAAGCACGCTCGAGCAGAGGAGATCTAGTGTCTGTGGGTTCCGCGGGGTTGTGGGGCTGCGGTGGTCGCGGTGGGTGCGGCGGCTCCAGTGGTTGTGGTGGGTGCGGCGGCTAGTCTGTTAGGGTTTCCATCTGTTCTTTCAGTTTTGATTTTTTGACAGAGATGAGAGGAGATGAGTGGGAGTGTTGGACTTTTGGTGGGAGGGGAGGGGGTCTGGGCTTCGGGTAGATGATTTAGGTTTTTTTTTTTTTAGGCCAAAAACGGCGCTGTTTTAAAAGGGGTTTTTAAACCGAAAAACCGTAAAAAAAACCGGACGGTTCAGTCGGTTCATGTCTACTATTTTTTTTATTGGTCATGTCTACTATTTTTTTTTTTACTTGGGAGTTTAGTGTCATGTTTATTCGTTCATTGTTAAACTTCACATAATACAAAGATAATAAGTGAAATATATATATATATATTAGGCTTTCTAAAAAGAAATAGTATATTTGTGTATAATATATCATGTAACTTTTAAGAGGCAATGTAACTTCTTTTATTATCTTTTTAAGGACATCACATACTCTTAATTGTGCTCTTCATGCCTCCCAAAAAAGGAGGATTTTTTTTTTCTATGTAATGGATATTGGTATTACTATTATTTCCCTATTCATATATGTTAGTGTTAATCTAGTTGTTTCCAAATCAAAGAGATTGTGACAAGTTTAGGATTTAAATTTTGTTTGTATTGGTGAATTAATAAATAATAATTATAATTTTTACCTAATCTAAGTTATTATATTCAAATTTGAATGGTGTCTTGTTATACTAATAAAAAATCTTATTTAAATTCAGAAGACCCATTTTTCATTGTCTACACTTTGTAGTTAGTTCTCTAGCAGCTTTCAAATGTAAACTTTTTATAATTCCTTCTGAATTTTATCAACCACCAGTTTCTGAATAAAATTTTGCTTGCATATACATTGTTAAATATAAAAAATAGAAACTGTAGTTCCACGAAAATATAGCTTAACCAAGTGTCGCAACAGATTAGTCCTTAACATGTCAGGTTGGAAAATAGTCCTTAACATGTCAGGTTGGAGAATACTGTGGGTAACAAAAAAAAATTATTATTTTCATATTTAACTTAAAAGATGGTGGTTGTATAAACCGGAAGTGAAACATGCCCATCAAACTTTACTTATATGATTTTCAAAAATGAATTGATGTGTTTGTTTTCTTTAATGGCAGAACTGAACAAGAAGACACAGGCAATGCTCAAATTAATTGAACAAGATGCAGATTCATTCGCGCAACGCGCAGAGATGTATTACAAGAAGAGGCCAGAGCTTTTAAGCCTTGTTGAAGATTTCTATAAAACACATCGCTTGTTAGCCGAGCGGTACGATCAGATCAGGCCAGACACTGGAGCTCGGCTACTGAAGGTTGGAGGGTCGCCTTTTGCCTCTCCAAGTTGTAAATTACAGAAGGCAGTGAGTTTTGCAGATAGTGGTTATGATGATAGCAATTCCGAGAGTTGTGATGTAGAGGACGAGTTTATGGAATCCGAAGTTGATGATCCTGAGCACGAGGATGATGTTCGTTCTGTGGCGTCAAGCGATAAAGTGATGATGAAGATAAAGAAAGAAATTCAGAACAAGGGTGATAAGGATCAAATCAAGAAGAAAGATTCCATTTGTGAAGAAATTGTGATGTTGAAAGAAGAAATCGAAAGACTCAAGGAAGAGAATAAAGCACAGAAGGATCAAATTAGGCAGAAAGATATAATCTGTGGTGAAGTAATGATGTTGAGGAGAGAAAACGAAAGATTCAGAGAAGAGAATCGAGTGCAGAAGGAAGAACTAAAGCAGAAAGGTAACTTGGTGTGCAAGGAAAAGATTGAGAGACTTGAAGAAGAGAATAGAGAACTTGTGGAGAAGCTTAAGCTGAAAGTTCCTGCCTGTGTTGAATTAATAGAGTTGAGAAAAGAAATTAGAAAACTAAAAGAAGAGAATAGAGCAAAGGAGGATCAAATCAACCAGAAAGATTCCGTTTGTGCTGAAATAACGGTGTTGAGGAAAGAAATACAAATTCTCAGAGAAGAGAATAGAGCAAAGGAAGATCAACTGAAGCAGAAAGATAGCTTTCTTGACGAACTAATGGTGTTGAGTAAAGGATTTGGAGAAGAGAATCGGTTGTTGAAGGAAAAACTCGAGCTGAAAGATGCTATGTGTGATGAAGTTATGGTGTTGAGGAAAGAAATAGAAAGACTCAGAGAAGATAATAGAGAAAAGGAGGATCAACTCAAGCAGAAAAGTAGCATTTGTGATGAAGTAATGGTTTTGCAGAAAGAAATTGAAGGGCTCAGAGAAGAGAATAGAACAAAACAGGATCAGCTGAAGTACAAAGATGCAATTTGTATCAAAATAATGACTTTGAGTGAAGAAACAGAGAAACTCAGAGTAGAGAATATAGCTCTGAAGGATCTGCTAAAGAAGAAAGATAACATCTATGATGAAGTATCAGTGATGCTGAGGGAAGAAATTGAAGAACTTCAAATAGAGAATAAGACACAAAAGACTCATTTGAAGCAGAAAGATGAAGAGAAGATGGGAGTGATTAGGCACCTAAGTTTAGCAATAGATTTGCTTAAGCAAGAGAATGTGAAGATGAGAAGCTTCATTTCCAAGGAACTTGAAAAGAAATGGAACAACCCTTTTAATAAATTGTTCAATAGAGCCTCTAAGAATCAAACTAGTGTTATGCCAATTTAGATCTGGTTCAAAAAAAGTTAGTAGAGATCTTACAAAGATGTCTATATATTATAAGATTGGGATTTACCCAAGTAGCATAGAAATATGATAATAGAATACAATATCATCCTAGTATAGTATCTTATATAATTAAAACTATTTATATTTTTAGTAAGATATTTTATATTTTTATTCCTCTGTCTCATATTTTCTTCATTATATATAATGCACTCCACTCAATGTACCTAATCTCTCTTTATCTTGCCTCAATTGTTCTTTTTCTTCTGTTTCTTAGTGCAAAGTGAACATAAAGCTGAGTCATTAAAAGGTTCTTTCTGCTAAATCATAGTTATTTGTGGCCCTAATGCCATAGTGCAAGGAATCTATAGTTTAAAAGCAATTGAAGAATATTCCTGAATTTACTTAATTCTACATATTTTAAAAGAAATTGAAAAAAAATGTAACATTAATGATGATGATATGATGATAGTAATGTTCAATATAATAACATAAAAAGATGTGACATACACTAACAAAAATTAAAGCTTTGAATAATACAAGCTTTCTAGCTATTACAACATATATGCTGAGTAACATCTGAACTGATATAATAAATAAAACCAAGAAAAAAAAATTATCCTCAATTGTTATTTTCTTTTTACATTACAATCACTCAGAATATCAGACAGACACACTTAAAATGTTCAAAAGTCCTCTCTCCATTTTATAGCCAATAAGTCATTCTAACTTGTTTGATAGGTAAACAAAAATTAATGTCTAGATATAAAATGTATTTAAATACATTAATTTATGAACATATCAGAACAATTAAAATGACTTAAATAGTGTTTAGTCTTGTCTCCAAAACCAAACACAACATTATCAAAACAAAATGGAGTATAAAACTTTTGAAACATTATTACAGCAGCAGGAAAGAACATAATCTAAGAACACCAAAATCTATGACTTTTAACTCACATGTCTTGAAAATGGAGTATGCAAAATACCAACAAGGCCAAATGTAATAGAATTGAAGATAGTTGATCTTGAGATGCAGCAATGGAAGAAGGAGCAAGAGCTGGCATAGACTCAGAAGGTGGAAAAGCCATAACAGATCCTCCAGGACTTGTAATGGAATCAGGGTTTGGAGGACTTGGACTTGAAGGAATTGTAGGCAATGAAGATTCTGAAGGAGTGAAAGCAGCACTTCCTGGTGTTGGAAACAAAGGTTCAATATCTGGTGAAAGTGTTGGAGACACCATAGGAGAAGAAGAAGAAGAAGAAGAAGAAGAAGAAGAAGAAGAAGGAGAATCAACACTTGGTAACACTGTTGGTGCTGCTGAAATTGTTGAAACATGCATGGTTTTGTGTGAGGCTAATAATGTAAAATTGCATGATGCAATTAATAAGGCTATGAAGAAGATTAAGAATGAACAAAGGGAAGCCATAAATGATGTAGAATCAATTGCCTTATGATGAATGAATGAATGAATGAATTAAAGTCTCTAATAAATGTTTGTGTCTTAAAAAGAGAGAAGAAGAAAAGAAGAAGAAAAAGGGAAGTGATTTATGATTGAAAGAAGAAGAAGAAAGGTTTTTTAAAAAAGGGTTGTGTCTAAAAAACAAAGAAGTGGTGGTGGGATCCAATTTGAGTTGGTGGCATTTGGTGATTGGAAACTTTTTTTTTTTCAATCTTACAGCTGCAAACTTTGTGAATGCTAAGTGACAAAGTTGATCAGTAATTGAAAATGTGGAGCACATGAATAGTTTATGGTAGGTTGCACTTTGGATAAAAATGAATAATTAAATAAATAAGGACCAAAAAGTTTCTTGGTTACTATACACTGAACTCTGAAGGATTGAAGTGGCAATAAATAAAGTAGGCACTATATAGATTATATAGAATAGAAATTCTTAGGCATGAAGCATATCACTTTTGCTTATTGTGAAGTTTACAACTTTACCCCCTGAATATTCAAATAATGCAATCCTTTTATTTGATATTGCTATTTTAGATGATATTACTCACCACCATATATATACAAGTTTAGGGGAGCTTAGTGGATTTTTTTTTTCTTTTTCAAATTTCAATTGAGTGAAATTTGGATAAAGAAAGCTTTATTCACACGTAATGAAATCATTAGAGTTTTAGAATTCAAATTTGATCTTGAATTTTAAGAAAGTGGGCTTATATTTCATTATATCAAGTTTGTGTTCCTTGTTAGTTTTAAGAAAGAAAAAAGTGTCTAATAATGAAACTTTAAATAATATTTGTTTTTCAACGTGACACACTTTACACTTAGTGTTTTGTACATATCTTCCATAAAAGATAGTAGAAAGCAACCATTCTCACAAACTATGCATGAAGTGGTGGATACCATTACACTGTGAATTATTTGAAGTACATAAACATTGGGGGAAACAAATCCTCTTCTCTTTTCAGCTTTAATATCTAGTGCAATTGTTTTAATACGGAATCAAATATTGGGAATTTCAATGTATATACTCCCTCAGCTTTTTTATTTTTGGTTTTCCTAATCACTAATAAAATTTGGTATAATGTTGAATACTCTATCTAGATATAGTACATTGATTTTATATACTATGTAACAAATTTTCACAAAAATAAAGAAAAAAAAAACAAATGGAGGTTATATACATAGGATTCTATATTACACTGGTCTCTTTAATTGACATTTGCTTCTATATTTAAAAAAAATAAAGAAAAAGATAAATAAGTTTTTAATTTTTTTAATTCAAAAATATATGTTTTTTACTAATTAAAAATATAAAATCATCTCCGACTATTTAAATTTTTCTGTCTAAAATATATAAGGACTACTAATCGGTCCTCCAAAAGACTTAGATATCCTGTATTTTAAAAAGTGAAAAACATTTTTGTATTTTTAATTAATCGATGACTTATTTATCTTTAAAATAAAAAATTAGGAACTTATTTGTCATTTATTCTAAAAAAAATTACCATCATTTTATTATCTAATGTTATTTGAAGCATATGTTGTGAGGACCAAAGACAAATACTAAAGATAGGCTCCTTAATAAAGGTTCATGAATTATAATAATTTTGGTAGACTATATAGCAAAGTGAGAGGATAAAAATAAGTAGAATGACTACCCTAGAGAAAAGAAAAATGGTGCTTGCTCATTATTGTGCATATGAGTACAATAATAATTAATAAAAGGGCCATGCCATGAGAAACATAGGGGCTAAACAAGCCAGACAAATAATGCAATTGTAAGGGAATCTTAAGCTACTATTGTTTCTTCTTGTCTTTTGATGCATTATTGAGTTAAATTTTTATACAATGCAATTTACAAAACTTTTTTACACTAATATTTAATCATATATTGTCACATAAATAAAAAAAATTTAGATGATAGTGTAAAAATTAATTATGTTTTCTATATAATAAACCTAATTAAATATTAGTGTCACTTTACACTTATTATATATATAGTGTTAGCTTTCTTTAGTTTATGTGGGTTATTGTGTCACTTCACATTCACATTCAAATTAACTTTCAAATATTATAATTTATACATCTTAGTTGTATAAATTTGTCGTTATTTCAATCACGGACAACAAGTATGAAGGAAAAGACTTGCTATTTGCTTTTGTTGGGTAGTATTATTGGCATCACACACACACACTTACTTCTATCACTTTCTGAAATGTCAATGGCAATCAGACACATGAATGTGAATGGTAGGGTCCTTAGGGACTGTATACATGAAACTGTGGAGAGGCACATTCACTGTCATTCTTCCATTCCATTATGCCAAAATAACTGACACCCCCACTTCAACAACGGTCATTCAGATTGTACCTTTAATATGTAATTTTCTAGTTAGAAACAATATGAATAGAATTTATTTTGCTTGTAATAACATCAAGTTGAGATGGCCGAGTTGGTCTAAGGCGCCAGATTAAGGTTCTGGTCCGAAAGGGCGTGGGTTCAAATCCCACTCTCAACAATGAAAAATGTTTTTTATGCCCTTCTAAATTCAACTTGAAATCAAGTTATCTCTAATTTTACCAAGTCTAAGTGCATGTTTGGGCGCCATTATTTTGTTCAAAAAAGATCTTTTTCAATGAAAAAAGATCTTTTTTTATTTTTTAATGTGTTTGGCAAATTTCTAATAGTAAAAGTAAAAGCACTAGTAAAATAAAAAAAAGATCTTTTTTGAGAAGCTGTAATTTACATCTTTTTTTAAAAGATCTTTTTTTTCTTAAAAAAATATGTTTTTCATGCAATAAATAAACAAAAAAATACTTTTATATTGTTATACCCAAACATAATTGATAGATAAAAAGACATTTTTACATGAGATATCCAAACATAAAATTACTTTTACTTCTCTATAAGATCTTTTAAAAAAAGATAACTTGAAAAAGACCTTTTCTTAGAAGCTCATCCAAACAAGCCCTAAATACGCCTTATAGATAGGAATAGAAACAAAATTTCCCACAGCTGAAGCCCAATTAAAACGGGCATTCATAACTATGATTTGTATTCTAAAAATGTTACATGATTGCATCAAAGGCTTATGTAAAAGCCACTCCTATGTGCACTATTCTCTAAAAATACATAATGCAAGTGAAAATTTTGAGATCAAACCTGATGGCATTCTTTCAGGTTTACTCATTTAAAAAAATAAAGTTACAATAAGAATTTAAAAAAAGAAAATTATAAATATCATGAACTCACTTTCCTATCCATTTTCTAACAACAAAAATCTAATAATAATAGAACGGGGAAGGAAGGAGGATTAATGCTTATGGAATGCTCCAAGGGTAGCATAAAACCATTCTTATGATTCACATCAAGATTTGATGAATGACACTGTTGCTGCACTTCTTGCTACCCAAAAATTTGTGAAAAGTTTGCTTTCAAGTATATCCATTAAGTTGCAAAGATTTTACGCCCAGAGAAGTCCATCAAAACCGATTTCGTAATTTGAAACTGGGCTATCGCTGTATTCCTTGCCAGACGGTTGGTCGCCTTCTGGCGTATCCACGTATGGTTTCGAAAGATCAGAAGATCTTTCCA
Organism: Arachis hypogaea; assembly: GCF_003086295.3. Taxonomy (NCBI): domain Eukaryota; kingdom Viridiplantae; phylum Streptophyta; class Magnoliopsida; order Fabales; family Fabaceae; genus Arachis; species Arachis hypogaea. The sequence goes on along the minus strand of NC_092037.1, from coordinate 98,590,411 downwards.
ATGGAATACCATAATCTGTAAGAATGGAGGATGAAGCTGCAGCAACAGCCTCCCTATCCAAAACAGCAACATAGCTATCTTCGAATTCGAAACATAGATACTTGTCCTTGCATGCTGATCAAGAGAGAAAAGAAATGGCACAACTTTGAGAGATATATTGCAAAATAAAATGAATGGAAAATAGATAAAGAATGTTGCAACTTACAATCAACGAGGTGTGCTAGGTGATGAATGTTTTTAATACGAGTTCCGTTGAATTTCAAAACCTGTGACAAATAATAACATTAGAGAAACATACTAGTGAGACTCAAATGTCAAAAATGGAAATTACCTGTTGATTGCCCATATCTTCATAACCAATGTTGACTTCATTTGCTAAGACCTATTTATCAGAAAGAAGCAAAGCAAAATTATACCAAAATGCTACATGTTATGAATTACATAATAAATTGTGAAACTGGTAAAATAAGATTAAGGAATAAATGTAGACAACAAAAACAACATCAGATACATAAATATTTTTAAAGAAGATACCCAGCAACCAACCTGTGAAAGGATTACTAGCTGTTCACCTTTAAATCTTGCCAATGAATAGCGCGCTTTCGCCAATAACTTCAGCTGACCAAAGAAATAAAATAAACTCAGCAATAAACATTATGTTTTGCAACTTTATGCTTTAAAATTAATCTGTCAAATTCAGACTTACCCCCCAATTGTCTTCACATTCTTCCCTGCAGAAGGTTTAATAATGAAATTAGAATACAAAAACTAGGAATACAATCTCCCAAAGAAAAAACCATGGACACTGCTAAATATGAAGAATAATACATAACATACTCTATCAATGGCTCTGAGAGGGGTGTGAATACTAAACCGGCGATTATTAGATAGGAAGGCTGACCTCCATCAATGTGGAAAGGAACCTTGAAGAGAAGAGAGGTTAAAATATAAAAATTGCAACTTAGAGCACGAGAGCATATATCGTATGATATTTATATATCACATACCAAGTGAACTCGTGGATTCAAAATAATTTTGGTTTTCATAAATTCCCCTGCTCTGATGATACCAAGCTCTGCAGTATCACCTGCAAATCTGTACAAAACAATTATTCTATGTTTCCATGCTAACAATATCAATGTCCATTAAAAAGCAGATGGCAGAAGGTCATAAATTTCTTTCAAGATATTATCATAATATAGACATCATGGAATCTGATTGGTTTGTTTTGAATAGAGAACTAAACCTTTCCCAATAGTTTTAGCTGGATTCAATCCAACTGGTTTTTGGTGAAGCACTTACTATTATTTGGTAATTTTTTTTAATTTAAAAAAGTCAACTTAAATTAATTCTTTCAATGACCAGCTAGGCAAATTAAGATAAAAATATTACAAAAGTATCAAATAGATAATAAAAAATTGTCAAAAATATTTTTATAGGAAAGAAGAGAAAAAAAAAGAATATAAGATATTTGTTTTGCTTGGTTGAATGAGTCATTTAAATGAGCACTGAAATCCAAATCAAACCAATGTACTTTGATTAAAGAAGAAGAAAAAAAAAGAAAAGAAAAAAGAGGCAATCGACGTTACTAGCAAAACTAAGAGATAAACCAGAAATCAAATGGAGCATTTAACTTATCTAATTTGGAAGAGACTAAAGCTCTTACTTTTGACTAATGAGGAAGTGAAACGCAATTCGTTCATTTGATCGGAATGGAACTGTTCCCTCACAACCAACACGAACATCATCAAAGCTGACAATAACATCACCCTGAAATGGAAAGTTTTATGCAAAACGTTAACATCTGGTACAATTAACTCCAGAAAAGGAAGCTTACTTATGTAACAGTTCCACAGGTATGTATTCTCCAAATCCAATCATAAAAAATTCTTTTACATGGTTAATGACAATGATATAAGTTACCTAAAAGAAGACATGACTGATTTTTAATATGAGAATAATAAAGAAGACATACAGATATTTTGACAGTTAGAACACTTCACAAATATTTTAATTTTTTTTTTTTAAAATAATCAAAATGCATGATAGTGTGACAGTATTTGAGACTCCAAAGCTAGGTTTTAGTTCCAACAGCTACACTTCATGTTAAAATTGCTACCAGGCTAATTATGTGGAGAAGCAAAGAAATGATTCAAGGCTTTGTTGATTGTCGACTAATGGAACATTCAAGGACAATATCATACAAGTTGAAATACTTTGATACCTCTTTTAATACATTATTTGCATCAGAAGTTGGCTCAACTCTGCGTACCAACACACCCTGCGCAGGATGAAATTTGAAATGTCAAATTCAACTATGCATAAAACAGGTAAAGTTGTCGCATAAAAACCTACTTCACCCAGCCAAGATTAGCCAAAGACATACCTCATTAGACTGTACTTTTAGACATGCTCGTAGTGCAGGATTCTCCAGCTTCTGTATTAGTACACCAAGGCATGGGAAACCTGGCAGTAAAAGCCCAGTTTCAGACAGACATTATAATTTCTATAAGCTTAACTAGGATTATCATATTCTTGTGTGCAGCGATAAACAGAGGTGAATCTATGCAGACAAAATAGATAACACACATGTGAAATCATTTTTAGATGGTCAAGGCATTGGCACGTAGCCTCAACTTGTATTATAACTATCATTACAGAAATCTAGAAATTTTAATTAGCTCACTAGCTTAGAACTTAAATCAATCATTCAAGTTCTGAGACAGAGTCGTAACAAAATGATATCAAGACAAAAATTAAATTTCCACATGCGGTACGAGGCAATGCCTTTAGCAGACATAGTAAACACCAATCAACCTAATGTGAACTATTTGAGAAGATTTTCTCACCGGTGTATCTGCCATTCTTTTCATAGTCAATCAGAAAATGGGAAACAACTGTCGATGGAATGACATAACCAATATTCTCGGCTTCTTCAGATCTGTAGACCTAGAGGTGAAGTCCCGTAAGAAAATGACACAGGATAATGCCAGTTCTAATTAGTTAGCACAAGATATACACTAAGATCTGAAGGGATATTATCTCAACCTAAAGAACTGAAATGGTCATGCTACCTGACAAGTTTACTCTAACATGTCCAGCATGAAAGTGTAACCTTTTCCTCCTTTACAAAAATTGGCATTTTTCATAGCAAAATATACAAGTCTGTTAACAGAAGGCCATAAAAAAATATACCTGAAATGCCACACCAATGCACTCCCCTTGGTCATTGAATGCTGGGCCACCGCTGTTGCCTGAAATCAAAAGTTGTAAACGATGGCTATCAAATCAATGCACATAGTTCCATATAAGAGGAAGTTGTTTTTCCAATAGTTCTTACAATAATAAGAGGCTGGAGAATTTTTTTGCTGGAGAGGAAGTGAAACAATCAAACAACTATAAGATCTACTGACCAGGATTTATTGCAGCATCAATTTGAATACCCAACAAATCAGACGATCCATGAGCATATGATGTGACCTGATTACAGGTTTTTTCAATAACTGAGCACTAAAACCATAGAGTAAAACACTTTTATTGATTTTACGGCATATAAAATGGTAATTTTATGTTCAATATATCAAACCTCAATGCGAGATACAACTCCCTTTGTCACTGAAATTGTGTCTCCTCCAAGTGGATATCCCACCACAGTAACAGAATCCTACAAGTTACAAGACAAGTATACAGAAACTTCAGTTGATCAGTTCAAACCATGCAAATTGAAATATATTCTATGACAAATTATATAGTATATATGCTTAAACATTTTCCATTGAAACACTGTCAATTTTCAAATAAAAAAAAGGAAAAACAAAAATAAAACGAAAGTTATTTCAAACCTGAAGATGCGGCAATCGTCCTAATCTGAGAGGTTCCACATCTCTCCAGAATTCATCACTTTCTACTGAAAGCAAAGCTATATCACAATCAACACCTCTGGCTAAAACCTGTACAGTTCATTCACTGAGAGTAAAGTAACTATATGAACATGTCATGAGTTGGAAGCTATATATCCTTCTAAGCAAACATGCAAAACTTGCACTTTACAATGAATTCACTCCAAGTTTAAAAGCAAGGTATAGCTTACAAGTAAACCTCAGATATATCAAATTTTACCTGCACTAATACAATTTTAGTGACTTATTCACTGATACTTTTTAATGTCCTTACTCACTACTATATGAGATATTTAAGCAAATTGCTCTTCACATAATACTCATTTTTTTTAAATAAAAAAAGGACAAGTCCTTCATAGGAGACACACCTTAGCCACGTATTTTCTATCATCCCCTCTTCTCTTGACTTTAACCTGCAATAAACCACAACAATGAAAAAGTTGGCAGCTTAATGTCTTTAACTTGCTCTATGAACTTACAAATAATTGGTTAAAGTCAAGACATCAAAGTAATATCAAAATCAAACTTAATTTAATCGGGGGTGCTATTTATAACCTTTTGGCAACTGATTCTAAGATCTAAGAACATAATATAATTTCTTAATAAAATTTATATTGCAGGATCTACAGCCTGGAGAAAATAGGACAATTAAGGAAATTACCTGTGTATCATGTTCCACACAATGTGCATTGGTTATTAGTTTCCTACCTTCAATCATAAATGCACTGCAAAAAAGGTGGCTTGTAAGATTAAGAATGAATCCATTTTTACTATTCTACTGTTAAGGTTTTCAAAACCTTACCTTCCAGTACTTGCGTATTGTCGCTGTTTTTGCCAAGGAAGTGAGTAATCTGGAGCAGTATGAGTGCAGTAAACCTAAAGATGTCAAAGAAAAAAAGATATATTAATAAAAAGAAAATGCATACAGGAGCAGTGCAACACACCAGAAACTATGAAATTACCGAGATCAGATTAAGATTGATCCTTATTGGGGATAAAAAGGAGGATACATTGATTAAAGCACTTGAACTTATATGCTATGAAATGGATGAGATCATTCAGATTTAGGACAGTCAATCATATAGTGCTATGCAATAAAAGCTCGCTAACAAGGACATGAACAATCTATATATGAATTTAGTGTCTTACATAAGTAAGTGATCAATAACCTATAATCATAGGAAAAATGTTAAAACAAATTAACAAACTTACTGTATAAATCTACTTTAATAGCTTTTAACATACAAAATTTAGTTTTTACCTATGTTTTTCTTGGCCTCCCTCTATCTTTAGTTATTATGGCATTCTCTAGATCTACGCTCCTCATAGGGCTTTTACATGTCTTCACGCATAAGCAAACCACCTAAGGCAAGATTCTACCATATGTTCTATAATAGGCATTACCCTAACATTTTCTCTAATTCACTATTTTGTCCGCACAAAACAAAAATAACCACCAACCATGAAAAGAAAGTTGTGAAACTTTACCTTCACAACAGCATTAAGGAAGGCAGAGTCTTGTATGTTATTTGGTTCAACCTGAACACAATTATTAGAAGAAGTTATGAAAAAGCAACACCAATATATTTCAAACCCTAACACAAACAAATCAATCTAGCTTTGTTACACAAGAAGTACATAACAATGACAGCATGAAGAATAAGCCATTGTGCCTGTCTATACCTGTTGATCCTTGGAGTCAAATATCAACGACTCCTTATCTTTCTTAGAAATGCCAAAGGACTTATAAGCAGCTGTTTGGGGTCCAACCACACTCCCTTTACCAGACCTTTCATCTTTACATTCCCTTGGCTTCTTCTTCTTCCCTACAACTTCCTGCTACAGTTTTAGCAGAGCCAAAATGTTAACAAAAATAATAAACATATAGCATCTACAACCACCATCAAGTCTTTTCCGACTAAGATAGTTGACTACAAACAAAGGCTTTGCCATGACTTGTCTAACAACAACAAAGGAGTGCAGCAATTATTCCACTTCATTCTTTGGATAAAATAGAAGAGGAACCTTGAAGCAACAGTCGAGTTGTCTAAGCCACCAATGTCATTCTCCGGTTAGGCTGTGCAGCTCATCCCGGATCCTGCCTTAACGCGAGATGCTTGTGTACTGCTTTGTTTTTTTACTATTTGAATAAAATGGATTTCCACTCAAAATCCCCCAAATTGGGAGTAACTAAAATCAGGATTTCTAGTTAGAACCCAACAAAAAAAAAAAAATTCAATTCCATCACTAACTATCCATTCCATTGAAAGCTCATCAACCCAAACATACCCTTAGTTGATAATACAAGCTCAGATCACCTAATACTAATGATTAGTGAAAAAATGAATGTCAACAACAGCAATTAAGTAAAAGATAAATGAATGTAAGTAACAAATCATAACTTGCGTATTGAATAATGAATAAGCAAATATGCTAAGTAAAGGGTAAAGAATGTATAATATCGTAAAAGAGTGCGAAGTTGAACTTACTTCTCGATGATTATGTCTATGATGAGGTTGAGGATTGGAAGGTGAGATCTTGCAGTGGCAGTGAAGGGGTTTAAGGAAGAACGAAGAATTTGAGTAGAAGGAGTAACGGAATTTAACGGTGGAAGATGATAACGGCGAAGTGAAGCTGGAAAGTGCTGCAACCGCCATTAATATAAATTGAGAGAGAGAGAGAGAGAGAGAGAGAGAGAGAGAGAAAGTGTTAAGTGTGTTCAGTGTTGATTCACGGCCACCATTTCTGAAACTAGTGTCTACTTTGTTTCTCTTTTGCTTCTCTTTTTCTTATCCGCTTCTTTGTTTTTGCATTCAAACTCCTATCTTATGTTTTTGGATATTTTTCTTTTCTTTTATGTATTTGTAATAATAATATAATAAAATAATTATTATAAGGATAAAGTATATATTTTTTTGCTTTAAAATTTATTAAAAATTTAAAACTTATTAAAAATGTTAAAAGATCTCAAATTTTTATTTCATTTTAATTTTGTCTCTAAAATTTTCGATTCATCAAGTATATTTTTATAGCTAAATTTTTAGAAAGTTTAGGATCAATCTATTAATAATGCATGATAACTATATTTAATTTATTTGTATTAAAAGTTGTTTTTATAAAATTATTACTAAATTGGTCCAAAATTTTTTAAAATATTAACTATTAGAAATATATTTAATGTAATTTAAAAATTTTTAAAATAAAACTAAAACAAAATAAAATTTAAAAATATTTTTAATTTTTTTAATAAATTTAAAAGACAAAAAATATATTTTATCTTTATTATAAAAAAATAAGAATTTTCCAATGAGATTTTTCTTTTCACATTCCTGACTAATGTAGCTTGATATATCATATATCTAATGTTCCATTAAGAATTTATTTGTATAATAATAATAATAATAATAATAATAATAATAATAATAATAATAATAATATATTTGTAATGTAATATATCTTTAGTATTTGAGATGAATTCATTACTTATTATATTGGTCCGTTTGAAAAATTTTAAAAGTAAGTTTTTTGAATTTTTGACTTATAAAAGATAGTAATATTAATGTTTGGTGTAATTTTAAAAATTAAATCGCAGTTTTTTGAAAAGCTATTTAGGAGTTTATAGAAAAATTAAAAAAAATTACTTCTCTCATAATACTACTATTTTTTATCACATTTCTATAAAATAAAAATTTTTAAAACTAAAAATCTAAATATAAAATAACCTATTTATAAATTATTTTTAATATAATTATTTATTATTTAATTAAACTGTTTTATCAAACTGGGCCTAAGTAATTAGCAGATTGAAAATTATCTTAAACGGGCTTTTATGTGTACGGAAATTCAGCAACACATTTAGCAAGAAAGAGCCCACAAAATCTTTACAATCTTGGCCCAATAAGATAAAATACAATTCGATCCAAAAACAATACCTGCAGTGCAAATTAGATTTCCTAAACTCGAAACTAAAATCTCTTTTTGTAACATAATTAACAGAACCAATAAAAGGGGATGAACAACTACAATAATGCAAATTCTGTAGTTTCTATTATTTGGTGTGATTTTTTTTTGTCGAATTTACCTTTTATATCAAATTTTAAATATTTAAAGTTTATTAATTTTTATATTTTAAATTAAATATTAATTATTTAACTTTTTTTAGCAATTAAATACCAACTTTTATACACCAAAAGAAACATTTTATAATAAACTTAGACGAGTAATAGAATATAATTTTTATGTGCATCCTTAAACTCAAGGATAGTTTTAGAGAAAACCTTGAGTTTATCCTTAAATTTGAAAAATGGTGAAGTGGACAAGGGTATGCAGAGTACATGAAGTTACTCTTTTTCTCCGATCATGTAGTGTTGGATTAACAGCCAACAAAATTGGTTTTTTTTTGTGTATTTAGGTGAGTTGCTCAACCACAAATAGAAAGTAAAGTATAAGAGCTCAACGAAACAGATGAATTGGACTAACTATCAAAACAACAAGTCTCATCCTTACAAATGATACCCCGGCCCAAACTACTTAACACACGAAAATTAAATAAAAAATCTACTTCTTACTCAACAAAAATAAGAGACCAAAGACCAATAACTAACGAAAAACAACCAAAATACCTTGTCAAAACACCAAAACACTGAGGTAGCATTCTAAAACTGAGAGACAGAAACTAAGAGATAAAGATTGAAATAAATCTCAATATTTTGTTTGGTGCAAAATGGAAGACAAAAATTGAAATAAGAATAAAACTCTAATTTGATTTACACAAAGGGTAAAATTAGAATTAATTAATTGAAATGAGGGTATTTTAGATATAAAATGTTATTAAAGTTTCAGTTTCTATCTCTAAAAATTTTAGTCCCTTGTGTTTCCATTTTTTTGAGGTATTGAAATACTAAAATTTTGAAGACAGAAACAGAAATTTTAGTACTAATCTCTGAACCAACAAACATAATACTAAATCTCAGTCTCTCAATTTCTGTTTACCTCAAAACACAAACACTACCTAATACTAATTCCTCAAAAAATACCCTACACATATTACTCCTTATAAAAGAATTCAGCCTTAGTTTTGTGTCGCTTTTCGCTTTTTTCTTTTTTATTGTATTATCAACTGTGTTCGATATTTTTTTGGAAGATGCTATCATGCTGAAGGGATTTTGTGATGTGAAATATTTTGGTATTGGACGCGTGTATAAAGGTGTGGGTATGCGCCAAAATCATTGCAGGTTGACTGAAACTAGGATGCAGTAGAAGCAAAATCTGTCGGTAGAAAGTAGAATGATTTAGTGGAATTAATGTAGGTATAATTATTATCATTAAGATATTAAACTTTTTTGTGTGTACATGGACCTGTTTTTTGTTTTGGTTTGAAAATTATAAAGATGATGAGCATGTGTGCTAGAGCGTTATTACTTATTAGGATCATTTTTAGATGAGTTAAAAAATTAAAATTAAAACAAATAGAATTAAGATAATATTCTATTTGTGAGAATTTAGACAACTGTAAAATTAATTAATAAATATTTTATTTTTAAACTAAAAAAAAAGTTATTATTATTATTATTATTATTATTATTATTATTATTATTATTATTATTATTATTATTATTATAGTAGTGTATGATTTATAATTTTTGGTTTAGATTTGAAGGGTTAAGAATTTAGGATTTAGAATGAGGATTAGAATTTATGAGCAAGTTAAAAGGTTTAGGGTATAGTGTTATTTATTTAGTATTTTTTATTTAGTATTAAGTGTTTAGGTTTTGTAGTTTAGGGTTTATAATTTAGGTTATGATTGAGGTATTTTAGATTTGTGGTTAGAATTTATGATATATTATTGAGGGTTTAGGGTTAAGAAGTTATGTGTTAGGGTTTAGGGTTTGTAATTTAGGGTTTAGAATTTATGCTTAAGGGTTTAAGATTTAGGGATTAGTGATGTGTATTTAATTTTTTAAAAACTTAATTTATAAATTTTAAATTAATAAATATTAATTTAAAGTAGACAAAAATTTAGTATAAATTAAATAATTTAAAAATAAATACTCTAAAAAAATTGATATTGTAATTTAAAAATACAATAAATTAGATTGTATTTAGTTAATTGAAGATCTTACCAATTTTATTCAACCGATGTTTGTTTAGAATTTTTTAAAGTTAATCTTAGTTGGTAATTTTTTTAAACTAAAATATAAACTTAATAGTATTATTAGTGTAAAATTAGAAAATTTAAAATAAACAAAGGTAACAAAATGAATTTAAAATTTGAAATTATTAAAAATTTGGAAAATAAAAAATTTAAAATCTGTAATTTTTTAATTTAAAAGTATTGATAATTATCATTGTAGAATAATTGATAATCCCATAATTAATTTGTGGGCAAAAAACTCAAATAAGTTAAGGTGAGAAAATTTTTACACAAATTCGCTAAATCAAAATCTGGTTCATGAATCAACCAATGCACGTTTATATGTAGCTCGAACCAGCTCAATTCGAACTCTATTTATATATAATTCGAATCACCTTGATTCGAATTATACACACTAATTCGAATCAACCTGATTCGAATTACACACACAGTGATTCGAACCAGGGTGATTTAAACTACACCCACAGTAATTCGAATTAGGTTGATTCAAATTAGTGTGTGTGCGTGTGTGTATAATTCGAATCAAGGTGATTCAAATTATATATAAATGGAGTTCAAATTGAGCTGTTTCGAACTATATAAAAACGTGCGTTGATTGATTCATAAACCAGATTTTGATTTAGCGAATTTGTGTAAAATTTTCTTCACCATGGCTTAATTAAGTGATTTGTCCTTAATTTGTTGAGCTTTTTTTTTTTTGCAGTCCCATAAAATTTTTGGTATATAGAATTTGGGCTAACCTTTTTGGTTTGGTCTGAACATTATGTGATCCATATGATATGATAATAAAGTTATGGACTATATATGGAGCAGGAAAAAATATGACATTGACCTAAATAATAATAATAATAATAATAATAATAATAATATTATTATTAATATTATTATTATTATTATTATTATTATTATTATTAGTAATAATAATAATGCCAATGAGATATAATTTAAAAGGCATAATCTCTTCATATTCACTTAAGAAGTTATGAGTTTGAGTCTCTCTATCTTCGATAAAATAATAATAATAATAATAATAATAATAATAATAATAATAATAATAATAATAATAACTTCTTTTTTGGTTTAGAAATGAAAATCTTTATTAATTAATTTTACAGTTGCTTAAATTCTCACAAATAGAATATTATGTTAATTCTATTAATTTTAATTTTATTTTTTTAATTTATCTAAAAAATGATCCTAATAAGTAATAACGCTCTAGCCACACATGCTCATCATCTTCATAATTTTGCAAACCAAAACAAAAAACATGTCCATGTACACACAAAAAAGTTCAATATCTTAATGATAATAATTATATCCGCATTAACCCCACTAAATTATTTTACTTTCTACCGACAGATTCTACTTCTATTGCGTCCCAGTCTCAATCAACCTGCAATAGTTTTGGCGTGTACCCACACTTTCATACACGCGTCCAATACCAAAACGTTACACGTCTATTCCTCACCTGCTGAAATAAAATCCCTTCAGAATGGTAATATTCTCTTTTTTTTTGTCCCTCATTACGTAAATATTTCACAATTTTTTTTATCACTATACTGTAAACCTAATTGGGAGCTTAATTTTTAGGTTGTTCTTACTTCTTCTTTTGAGTTGATGTTTTAGAATAAGCTCCTAATAATTGTAGTGAGAGGCTTTGATATATTTGATATCTAAAATTATCCTTAGAGAATAAAATTTTATTGTTGTATTATTATATTTGATATATTTGAATTGCGAAAGAAAATAATTTTGATTTTAATTTTAGATACCTCTATACCCAAAAAATAGTAAAATTTTCTAAGATTTTTTAAAGAAAAAATATCATTCTGACCAAAAATAATTTGAGAGATTTCTCGCAGATTGTGCTTTCAGGACAAAAAATGAATTAGATTTGGTCTTTTAGGCTTTGTTTGAAAGTAGAAAATAAAATAGAAAGAAAGAAAATAAGAGGAAAGAAAATGAGAGGAGAGAAAATAGAAAGAAAAGTAAAGTTAGTTGTGTGATGTTTGAATGAAGAGAAAAAAGATGAAAAAAAATAGAGAGATAATTTTCTTTTGTTTGGATGAAAAGAAAAGTGAGAAGAAAAAAAATTATAATGGTAAACAATTATATTAATACTCTTATAATAAAATAAAGTATAAATATTTTTATTTATTTATGTTTTATTGCATTTTTTAAATATTATAATTTTATAAATTATTTATCTAATACATATATAATATTTAAATGTAAATCTCTATTATAATAATATATTAAAACTATTAAAATTAAATTTATATTGATAATTATTAATAATAATAAAATTAGGAGTAATATTGTAAATACATCAAAGATAATATTTTTCTTTTTTTTTTTTGCTTATAATGGATGAAAAATTATTTTAGTAGAACCCATACCAAAATTTTATTTCCTTTCCATTTTTCTTAACATCCAAACAAAGAAAAATAAAATTTTCCACTCATTTTCCTTCCACCATTTTTCTTTCCTCCAATTTTCCCCTAAACCAAATATAATGTTAAAACCAAATGATGAAGGGTGGAGCATAGAGTAATGAACCAAGTTAGAGTTTGCTTCTGAACCATTAAGTTGGCATACATAATTCAAAGGTCCAAGTTTTATTATATTCTTATATAGGGCTTGCAATTCTTCGATCATAGCTTGCATTTGTGGAAATTCAAACTAGAGTATCTCTGGGTAAAAATTAGAAAATCAAATTTATATTTACAATATTAACTATTTGAATAATTTTAGTTTTTCTTAATACAGACAAAAAAATGTCATGTGATAAATCGAAGTCCTTTAGTCACTTTCTTGCCCAATGACAAGGACAAAAAGTTTTGGACTAGAACCCCACCAAACTTTTTGGGTTTGTTTATTTAAAATATTTTGATTAAAAAATTGATTTTTTTTTATATTTTTCACAAATAATATTAATTTTTTTTAAAATTTGTTTCGGACCAAGTTAAGCATTTACTTTAAAAAATTATTACTAGCTAGAAATGCAATTTTTTTTAATCTTTGCTAGACTCTTGTTCATCTTATTTGTAGAATTTAACAAAAAATTTTATTATATAATAAAAATAATAAAATCTAACATAATATAAATTTAATTTCAATTTAATAATGATCTAAATTTAAATTGAATTTCTAAGTATATAAACTGAGTGTAAATTTGTCCTATTACAATTTTAAAATAATATCACTTGAAGTATTTACGTGTCATTAGGTGAATTATTATTATTTGCAAGTAACATGTTGACTGATATAATAATTATTATTCATTATATATATAGAATTATGTACATGAAGAGAAATTTATTGAAAATTCAGGCGGTTAACTTTTATTTGTCAATTCTATCATAATAATAATAATATAAATCAACCTCGTCAAAATTAAAATTCGATTCAACTCTACCCATTTTTGTCCACTGCATTGTTCCTTACAATTTTGTCGGTCACTATATAATCTTTTAATTCTTCAAAATAAATAAATTAATATATTTATTAAATTATATATAAATTGAGTTAACCTGTAATATTGGAAGTTCTAGATCACCAATGAAACATGCAAAATAATGTATCCAATTTTTCTCTCTTCACTCTATTGTCACACATGAACCGATGGTGACAAAAATCATCACTATACTCCACATGTTTTTTTTTTCATATTTAATTTATGCTGAAACAGTAAAAAATTAAAGTCACAAACTAATTGATTAAAGGCCCCCATTATTGTCTCTCTGACTTATTGGTGAAAGGAAATTAAAAAAAAAGGTTTCTACATTCTTCTGAATTAGTCTAGTTATGACAGTGATTCTATCTAGCTATTAGTAAGATCTAAGAATATTTGTATAAACTTGCATAATTTTCACATCTCAGATTTTCACTTAAAGGATTTTTTTTTCCTTTATATATGCAGTATTACAAATTTTATATAACATAAAAATCATGATCTCTAAAAAATTTACTAGACATTTTTATGTGTAAAACATTAATATGACTATATATAGTGTCTTAGTTAAAGTTTTAATAATAAAATAATAATAAATTTTAAATTCAGATGATAAATCCAAAAGAAACTGGTAAAATATACTTAACAATTTTCAATTTGGAATTAGCCATTTCTTTAGATGGTATTGAGAATTTGAAGTCATACAAAAAAGAAATTATATTTGCATAATTCTTTAGTATAACAATAAAAGTGAATACTTTTTTTTATTTAATTTCTTATTTTTTATCAATTATTTTTAGTATATACATAAAATGTATAAAAATATATATTATTTTTCTCCTATAAAATGGACAAAGACCATGGCAGATTACTGTAATTTCTACTTTCAATCAAATCTGCAAAGAAAGCCAGTGAAGACTTCAAATAATAATAATAATAATAATAATAATAATAATAATAATAATAATAATAATAATAATAATGCTTGTGAAATCTTAATCGAAATCTATGTGGACCAACAAACCCACTTAAATAAAATGAAACATGAAAACCAAGTGCTTGCTTGGACCTCGTGATTGATTGCTAGAGACAAAAGTAGCTTGTCATTGAGCCATTGGTCATGTCTTCCATGTTTTTCATTTTAATTATTAATATATTTTCTAAATAAATATATAAAGCTACATTTAGGAAATTTTTTCTATATAAAACATTAAATATTTTATTTACTAATATATATAATTTAGGAAGTATTTATCAATTTATCTCGTTTATAGTGTAAATGAGATAATCATGAACGTGTGAAACGATATATATTAATAAATAAAATATTTAATTTATTTATACAAAAAAAAATTCCCTACACATTCATCTCTTACAAAGTAGAGTTTTTGGTAAATAATATAGACTATTTTAAAGCTTTTAGTGCAAGTTGTAATATACGTCTTGCATCAAATAAATTTGAAAACTTAAATTATTTTATTTTTTCATGAAAACTCTTTTCATTAATCACCTTAAAAAGTAATGTTTTTAAGATATTTTAATCACAAGTGTTAATAAGACTCATAAGTAAATTATTTGTATTTAAAAAGATCTATACATGTAATATTTTGAATCAAAATTATATACAAGACGAAAGTGTATTTTATACTCTTAACATTTGTATTTAATTTCAATTTTATCTTTAACTTTTATTTAATTCCAGTTTTTACCCTAGATATTTTGTAACATTTCAATTTTACGCCTCTTTGTTTGAATTTTAGTTTGTCAATAATTAGTACTCAAATTCTTTTATTTTTAATTTTACCATTCTTCTAATATTATGTTTTATACTTTTATTATAGGGACCTAACCATTAAGCCCAAAGCCTTGGTTGTATATTTAATTAATTTACATATCATTATAAAAAATCACATACATTATAGTAATTGTTGGCATGGAGCATACAAAACTATCTTTCCAAATTGCTTTTTCCATGTCATAATTTTTATAAATATTTTCTTTGATTTCTTTCCCTCAAACTCAAATTAATTAATATTATATTTTTATTTAAAAATATTTAATAAATTTAATTAACTCTCTAGCTAGTAACCGAAATATACCAGTCAAGCTCAACCGTCAAGTGTGTCAGCTTTACATGTTTATTATGAAGTTGGTTGAACTTTTTTTCCCTAATACTAAAGTAGTAAAGTTTGATGTATGTGTATTATTTTGGACAAAATTCATAAATTCAAATAAAAGAAGTCCTTTTTTTTGGACATGATAAAACTTAAAAGTCTCTCTCATCATCATTACACAAAGGGCCCTATGAGGAACACCTTTTCCAACAACATTGGATCAATAATGTAGTCATCAAATCATTGTATTTAATTATTTTTTTAATAAAAAAATAGGAGGCTAATTTTTTTATATTGGGTTGTTATTGGTGTTTTACGTTAATATATATTATGATGTTTTATTGTAAGACCGTCATATGAAAATAAACAAAAAAAATTGTGAGTAATAATTTTAAAAATCATAAAAAAATAAAAAATAAATAAATTTTGCGATTTCAGATATAACAAAAAGAAATAAAAAATCGTGAACCACAAATTTAAAAAATTGTGATTTATATAATCATGAATAACAATTTTTTTTGTTATATAAATTATGAATACTGATTTGTGTTATGAATTACACTTATGAAATAAATACATTTCAACTCATATTAATATATTACATAATTTTATCTATCATATAAAAAATAATTAACAAAAATATCACAATGTTTGGTTTTACTTTAGAATAATTGATGGATAATGATGATAGATAAATTGATTATATTTAGACAAAACATTGAAGTAATATTCATTTTGGTTTTTTAAACTTGTTTGATGAGTTAATAGTTTTTATTTATTTATTTTTAAATGACTAACTAATTAAGTCTCCTGTTTTATTTTTTGAATATCATTTTAATAACAATTCAAAGGTGTAATTTAGAATCAAGTATCCATTAAGGCAGCGTTTAAATGACAATATTGTACTAACAGATATATGATGATAAAAATTTAGTTAAAAACCAATAGAAACTATATTTTTTTTGAAGTATGAAACTCAATTTGTCATTTTAAAAAATTATCAAAATGGACATTACTTTCTTATAATTAAAAAAAAAATACTGTAACTGTTCTTATTGTTTTTCAATTATGGAAGTAAGAGATCCAAATTAGTACCACATGCATCACGTGAAAGAATAGGACCCTCATTTGGACGCGTGGCAGTAAGTAATTAACCTAATATCAACATATAAACTATTAAAATTTGTGTTTTCATTTTCTGTTTTTATTTTTAGTATTTTATAAAAAAATAAAATTATTTATTTATTTATTTATTATTTTTTACAAAATTTAAAAAATAAAAATATTAAAAATACAAACTAAACACATCCCTTATATATTGTGTTTGTATTGTGAATAATTGAGTTATAATAAATTAATAATATAACCAAATGTTATGGTAGTCACTCTCATTATCATAACCTAAGTATATTATTTTGATATGCGTGCCCATATGATATGATATAAAACCAGTTCCACCACTGCACTTATAATAATGTGTGTCCTTCATTGCTCATGATTTGCACATGGCATGTTAAAGGGGATTAAAAAACATTTTTGCTCAAAAAATTTACTAGAAAATCGATATTAAAGAGTCATATTTCTATTAAAACTTTTCAATGATTGAACATGGTTATAACATGAGATAAAATTGTCTAACTATATCTATAATGGTTCAATTTGGCTTGAACAAAATTAAGAATTGGAATAGATTCCACATGCTAATTAACTATTTGTACACCAACAACAATAATATAATATTTATAACACTAGTATTTCTGATACACTTAAAACTCTTTTAATAATATAATTGTTTCTTACAACTTATCGCCGGTATTACTTCTGTCAAAATTTTTCAGGCAGTGTCGATACTTACCAAAGATATTCCGTTGCTTAAATAAATATTTTTCTAAAATGAATTTTTAGGAGTAATAAAAGAATAATTTTTTAATTTTTTTTATAATCAACAATCCTATATATTCCCATC
Organism: Arachis hypogaea; assembly: GCF_003086295.3. Lineage (NCBI taxonomy): Eukaryota > Viridiplantae > Streptophyta > Magnoliopsida > Fabales > Fabaceae > Arachis > Arachis hypogaea. The sequence continues at coordinate 98,572,824 of NC_092037.1, read as the reverse complement.
CGAAATATAATTCGTTACAAATACGAAATATTTAACTATGATTTGAAATTAATAAGATAATAATAAAATAATATTTGTAATAACCGAGTTATATGTTAAATTGAGATATTATAACTTATTATTCAAGTGTTTCATAATAATAATAATAATAATAATAATAATAACAATAATAATAATAATTAATAATAATAATAATAATAATAATAATAATAATAATATTATTATTATTATTATTATTATTATTATTATTTATACATGATCCAAAAACATAAAGTCAAATCTAATAAAAATAAAAATCTATCAAAAAATGTGACCTCATTTACTTATCCGACCTCATAGAGGTTGGACACGACAAGAATGGTTCAACTCTACTTATCTAAGTAAGTGACTATCTCTTGAAATATTTTTTATTATCTTTCTATTTTATCTAAAAAAAAGATCTCAACAAGTTTTTAAAATAAAAAGAACGGTCATCCACCATCAAAGATATAACTACTCTAAAGTGATTATTTTTTTTTACTATAAATATACTAACAAAGCCTTAAGTATATTCACTTATTCAGAATCCAATTTACTGAAATCTACTTAAATTCTTATTAACTTAAACATTTGAGTCTCTTGTAGGTACCACCTCTCACCTCCTCACGAGGAACTTCGAATGACAGTACCTCAAAAAAATATAAACTTCATGTTCAGGTCCAAATCCATCCGTTTCAGCTAATTTTCGAAACAATAATAATATTTTATAAACATATAAAGTCCCATGAAGTTATATATATAAATAGTTACACCTTGTTCCTTTGCCTATAAAGTTGTGGCAAATCAGTTGCAAAGTGATAGCATAGCATAACACTCTATTCTTCGTATCATCATCACTTATTAATTCATAATTCATGGGATCCATGAACAATTACCCTCTGGTTTGTGCAGCACTTGAATGTGAAACTATGGAAGAAATGGCGTCTTCCATGGTTAAGGCCAAAGCAGAAGGTGCCAACATTGTTGAGCTATGCATTCATGCTTTGTCTTTCATTCACATTTCTCAACTTCACAGCCTCATCAACTTCAGAACACTCCCTGCAATTGTGTCTCTCAGGTTTTACTTTTCTTCTTTTATAATAATATAATTATGCTTATTAATTTATTTATGCATGTGTTTCATTATTTTTCAGGCCAAACTCTTATAAAATTGTTAAAACTTCTTTCAAAATTTGGAAAGGACCATACCCTTTACTTTTTCAGATCTTAACGAGTTAGATTTTTTTCTTCTAACATTTATCATATATAAAAAATATTTATTTAATTACGTGTACACTAAAATCAGCTACTATTATAAAATACACATTGAAAATGAGTTAATAACATGTATATTTATCAAAAATATTTGGTAACAAACAAAATTTAGCCAAAATTTACTTTTTTTAGCATTTATTAATTGCTACAACAATTAATAATTACTAAATAAGATAAATTCTGATTTTTTTTGTCTTTATAATATTATTGTTTATTTATATACAAACATATAGTGACTGATTTTAATATACAAATAATATTTTTTATTAAAAAAATACTTCATAAATAAATAATTTGAGAATAGAAAGTAGCATTTTATATATCTTAGCTTCATTACTTTTTTTAAATTTATTATGAATAATTAAACTGAGTCATTATGATATTGTGTGTATATATTATTTTCATATTTTAGCTTGTTATGTTTTTTTATCTCATTTTTAAGTTACTTTACTAGTTTTTACACTTTTTTTTATTGTTTGCATCAGTACTAAATAGTAAATACTATCAATGAATTTGATTGGTTGAATCAAGTGGGGTTCACTTGGAAATAGTGACGAAAATAATAAGAACAATTTGACAAACAATGCAAATTTGATTAAAAAAATAAAAATATTTATCGATTGGTAGTAGATTATCTAGAAATTACGGATGATTAGAACAACAAATTACTTAAATGTTGGTCACATCATTTAAATTTAAAACATAATATAATTCTAATCATTTAAAGTTATCCGATAATTATAAATACATTCTCCTATTCTTAAATAAAAATTCTATTCTCATAATAAAATATATATATATATATATATATATATATATATATATATATATATATATTATTGGTCCAGTTTTTCTTGGTATTAAAATGTCTTTTTTTCATTATTGTTATTAATATGTCACATGCAAATGGACCACATTTTGGTACAGTTTTGATTTATGTACAAAAGTTACTCTTGATTAGTTTTGTCACTATTGATCAAAATATAAAAAAAATAACTAAAAAAAAGTATTTTTGTTACTTTTGGGACTAAAATTTGGAGATCAAAAGTGGTCATAATTTATTGTTTTTTATTTTATTTTTATTTGTATTTATTAATTACTGTTATAATAATATATAATATTAGACACAATAAATATATAATTATAAATATTATATATAAAAAATAAATATCAAATTAAATAAAATAACTTTTGATTATTGTGTTGGTAGCATTACTCAAATTTTAAATGCACTAAAATGTTAAGTAATAAATACCTTAGAACTAAGGAGCGACATTTTATAAGTGGTGTATAGCATATGATTATATTGCTAATTTTGAGCTGATGTTTATTTCCTTAATTGTGATTAATTAACAGAGACCAATCACCATCAAGTATGATAAACAAAAGTAAAAGCAAAGCTACATTGTTGGAAGTACTAAGAGTGGCAATGGAATTGGAGGTGGAGTTTATTGAACTGGATTATGAGGTAGTCATCATACATTTCAAGGATTTGGCTTCTTCTCACTTCTAAAGTGTGGGTACATGTAATTTCAAGGTTAATTAAAATAATTGCAAGATCCCAGTTTTTTGTTTTATTTTATGAAGAATTTAATAATGATTTAAGACTTTATTATAAAAAAAATAGGATAAAGTATATTTTTTGTTGTTAAAGTTTGTCAAATATTTTAAAAATATTTTTAAATTTTATTTTATTTTAATTTTGTTCTTGAAAATTTTTATTTGTATTAAATATATATACTACTGACAGATAAATTTTTAAACAATTTAAAACCAATCTAACAATAATATATGAAAATTATGTTTAATTTACTTGTGTTTAAAATTCTTTTTATAAAATTGTTACTGAATTAATACTAAATTTTTTAAAAAGTTAGCCATAATTTATATATATTGCAAATTGATTTTTTTTAAATAAAATTAAAATAAAATAAAATTTAGGTGTACTTTTTAAGCTTGTAACAAATTTCAAAGACAATATATATATAGATATCAACACAATATAATGGACCATTCATTTTTTATTAAAGAAATTAAAGATTTTAAAAACTCTTTTTTATTTTATACTAACCTTTTTATTTTCAGCTGGCTTCTGATATATGCATATTCCAATACAAAATTCAGAACCCCAAGAGTAAATTTATTGTATCAAGGTATATCAATGGAGGGAAAGCCCCATCAGCTGAGACATTAGGAGATCTAATTGCAGATATGCAATTTACAGGAGCTGATGTTATCAAACTCAAAATTGATGTTAATTACATCACTGATTTAGTGCCAATTTTTCGGATGCTCACACATTGCCAGGTATCAAATAATTTCTAATTAAATGACTAGTTTGTATGTAAATGAAGTATCATAAACTTTTCATTGACCACGTATTTTTATTTACAAACACTAAGATTTAAATGCACATTCTATCTATATATTTTGTCTGTTTATTATGCATGGATACTGACATAAACACAAGATACGATACAAATATATAAATTTTAAATTTTTATAAGACATGATATATATATAATAAAAATTATCTTTTAGATAAATTATAATAATATTTTAATATTTTATTAGTATTAAAATATAAATTAACATTTTAACTATTTTTAATATTTTTTAATTATATAAAGTATTTAAAATATTTTTTGTTTAAATAAATAATAATATATTTATTTTTAAACCCATTTAAAGATTACATGTTTAGAATAAGACTAGACATGTTGATACGTGATGATATTTAAATATATCTAAGCGTTGAAAAAAAAAATTATTTTTTATTAAGACGTAATTAAACACAAAAAATATGTGTGTCAAATGAATATTAATAAATGTCATATTCAAAATATATCCACCATTTAATAAATATGACAACTCAACAAAATATCCACATATTTTATAGATTTTCAACAGGTAAAATTAAATGCATACTTTATCCATATTTTTAACTTGTGTGTATATAACCTGGTTCTCTAAAAATATACCAATATCAACATTTATTTTTCTAAAATTTTTTATACAACTTATTCTCACGTGGCAGAAGGAGTTATATTTAATTTTTACCTGTGGAATTAACAGATGCCAAAATTATTTGGCGATAATTATAAATTTATCACTAAATAAAGCGTTGTCAAATACCAAAATATTTAACGACAGTTTTGGACAACTATTGGTATAAATATCGTTAAACTATTTGCAATAAATTTCTTTAAAAAATATAGACATAAATCAATTATGGATTTATTATAGAAGAAAATATTTACCAAAATATCATTATTGAATAATTAATTGATTGTATAAATATGTTATTGTTTATTATGTACCGGGTATAATTGCCAATTTTGCAATAAGTTCTTTATATTCAATATGGGAGCAATAGATAAGTCAAACCACATTAATTTACCTAAAAGGTGATAAATAAATATTGTAAACAAAAAATTTGAGAATTTTTATTCATATAGATAATTTTGTATCTTGAAATTATTAAGGCTGTTTTTTATTCTTAAAATAGAATAAGATAAAATACTGAAAATAAAATATAAATAATAAAAATATAAAAATTAGTATTCTTGTATATTGTTTGGTGATAAATTAGAATAAATTATGAAAGTTTAATTTATTTTTATTTTTTTATTTGAAAAATTTAAAAAAAATATAATAATAATAAATATAATTATAAAATTAACATGAATAATAATATAAAAAAAATTGTGTTTTTTGTTAGTATTTCTGTATTCAAAATATATGCAAAATACATTAATTTAATATCTCTAAATATATTATTTCTTTCTATATCTTATCTATCGAATACAATTTTATATCTCTATATCAATCTCAATGTTCATATATGTAAACAAACGCAGAACAATATATTTCATGATTGTGTTTACACTTTACATGCAGGTTCCCCTAATTGCCATTGCAGTGGGAAGTAGAGGCCTTATATGCCAATTATTGGGACCAAAATTCGGAGGATTTTTGGTATATGGTTCTTTGGAGGGAAAACCAATAGCAGGCTTGCCAACTCTTGTTAGCCTTAAAAATGTGTATAAATTGGAGCATCTGAATGCCGATACCAAAGTTTTTGGGCTTGTATCAAACCCAGTGGGCCATAGCAAAGGGCCTATTTTGCACAACCCTACTTTTAGACATGCAGGTTACAATGGAATTTATGTGCCAATGTTGGTTGACGATGTTAAAGAGTTCTTCAAGACTTATACAAGCACTGACTTTGCAGGTTTCAGGTATGCATTTTCTTAATAAGTATGCTTCAATATTGCATTTTTTAATTTTGATATGATTCTGGATTATGTATTTTACTGAAAAATAGTACAAATATGTGAATTACGCAGATAAAGTGATGTTTAAAATTTACTCTAACGTATTTACTTTTCACAATTTGCTCTAGTAAAATTATTTTTTAAAAATTAAAAATAAAAATTTACAATTAGCTTCAAATGAATTGCTTTTTTAAAATATTTAAAATAAAAAATAAAATTCATCCAAACAAAATTACCTTTTAGAATTAAAAAATTTATAATTTGCTCTAACGTTTTCTTAATTTCTCATATCTTGGAATTAAAAAAAAAAGACAAATTGATACCTAACTTTTTAGTTTGCGGACATTTAATTTCTGAGTATTTAAAAATACATTTAAATCCTCAATTTATTCAAAATCTGGATACATCGATCTTTGAGTCTAACTTGTTGCATTTTAAAAACTCTCTCATATATATGTACGACTAAACCAGTACAATAGGAGTCACGTTTAATTTATCGGTTGAGTCTGATTGACCCAAGTAAACATGAAAGATCGATATATCTAAATTTTAAAAAGGTCTAGAACTTAAATATATTTGTAAATTTTAAAGAACTTAAATGTCAGTAAATTAAAAGGAAAAAACCTATTTTTCCTTTTCTCAAAAAGCCATTTTAAGGATATTACTCAAACTTTTTCCATATATAATTTTTTTCCCCTGAATGTTGATTACTATAATAAGTGAAATTATTATATACATGCATGGAAAAAAGGAGTAATTCTTCTACATGAAATTTATGCAGTGTTGGAATCCCTCATAAAGAGGCAGCAATCAATTGTTGTGATGAAGTTCATCCACTTGCTAAGGTTTGTAATAAACAATAGTCATTGAAGATGTGTCAATTTACCTAAATGACCTATAGAAACTAAATCATTATTTAGGTGCACAATATTATTCTTCACATGAGCATTAATTTATTCAAATTTAATTAAGATAAATTTTATGTTGATCTAATTAAGTGTGGTAAAGTATGTTCTAAATGATGGTCTTCCATTTGTATTATGTAGTCCATTGGAGCTGTAAATACTATAATAAGAAGGCCCATTGATGGAAAGCTAATTGGTTACAATACAGATTGTGAGGCTTGTATCACAGCAATAGAGGATGCAATGAGAGGTACCTTCACAATCAAACCATAATTTCTAAGTTACTATAAACATATCTTTCCATATACTAAAAGTTAGGGTAAAGTGTATTTTTTTATTTTAAATTTTTTGAAAAATTCTTAAAATATTTTTAGTGTTTAATTTGATTTAGTTTTATCTGTTAATATTTGAAAAAAAAATTAGGTAATTACTCACGTAAAAATGTCTTTACATAAAATTGACAGATAAAATATTGATAGTATTCAATTAAATAATTTACTAAAATATGTAAATCTATCTAACAGTTTATAAAAACATATATTATGTTAAAAAAAATATATATTTATTTGATTGAACAGGTAGAAAATATGTGAATGGCAAAGACCCAGAATCCTCTCCACTTGCAGAAAAAATATTTGTGCTGGTCGGAGCAGGAGGTGCAGGAAGGGCACTTGCCTATGGTGCAAAAAGTAGAGGAGCACGAGTCGTCATTTTCAATCGTAATTTTGGTAAGAAAAAATATAGATAGATAATGAAAATACTAAATCTCAGATGTTTATTTCATTAGGTATATGGATAATTATTCTAATATTAAAATTTAGGTAGATAATTTGGAGGTATAGTATGTTTTAATTTGATTGGTGATTATTCATATTGTTCAAAAAAATTATTAGTTACCTAACATAATCCTTTTGATAAAATACCTTAAATTTAACTTTTATAAGTAAAAGAAATTATCATCTAATAAAAAAATTCTTAAATGTTTCTAAAATCATTTTGAAAAATTAATACAGTATAAAATATTGAACTAGAAATTAAATTAAAGAATATTATTTTTTATTAAAAAATATTCACATTATGAAATCTTCACATAAAGATGATATTGTAAATTTTTAGATAGTTAGTCAAACATATTTAGTTAAATATATTAAACATCTAATAATTCACAATACTATTTTTATGTGAAGAAATCATTTAAGGCATTATACAAATTTTTTCCCCTTACATATATAGAGTCTAAAATTTGTCCTTGTATATATCATATATGGTACATAGAAATTACAAGAATATATACGGTTATTGTTTGATAGAGAGAGCAAAAGCACTTGCACATGCAGTCTCAGGAGAAGCTCTACCATATGAAGACTTAGATAGATTCTCCCCACAAAATAATATGATCCTTGCAAATGCATCTTCTGTCGGAATGGAACCTAAGTCCAATGAAACTCCTATAGCCAAGGTTCTTCTTCATATAAATTACTTTTACTCCTATCTAACTAGCTACAACTTAAAATCATTCAATATGCATAATTCACATCATCTTTTAATGGTGGTTGCATATATAGGGTGCATTGAAAGCATATGAGGTTGTGTTTGATGCTGTTTACACACCAAGAAATACAAGGCTCTTGCAAGAGGCTGCTGAGTCTGGAGCCATTGTGGTCAGTGGTGTTGAAATGTTCATAAGACAGGCTCTTGGCCAATTCCGACTTTTTACCGATGGATTAGGTACTAATTCTAATTGACAAATATTAGAAGACCATCAGAATTTACTGTTTTCGGTAGCCATCAATCGAATTGTTTTAGTCTAGTAATCTAATAATATACTTTTAATGTACACTTTTAAACATTGATAGCTAAACTGTTGGTCAAAAATAATAAATTCTGATAATCCTCGAACATTTTTCATTATGATTTATTATCTTTTAAGATGTTAATATCTTTGTTGTTGAGTAATTAAAGTGTTTTAATTTGTGAAAACATTTTATTTTTGTCTATTTCAATGTTTATATCCTTTTTAATTAGATGTAGTTATATTTGTATGTGTTACAACTTTATGTTGAGATTGTTACTAGACAAATTGAATTTATAACATCCAATTTTAATATGTATTTGTTTTTCTTTTCTCTTGTGCATTGCAGCTCCAGAGGCATTCATGCGCAAGCTTATTCTGGAACAATTTTGATTTCTTATTAACATCATATTTCGTCCATAAGATGAATTTGTTACTTGTTCTCTTGTTAATAACAAAACAAGAAACATATTACGAAGAAATGTAATAATATCAATGCAGAGTGATATGTATTATTTATGTATAATAATGTTTGATGTTGAATGAATAATGAAAGTCATTATTTATGGATCATTTGCTCTCCTTTTTTCAAAGAAGTTAAAGAATTATTGTATAGAGTATAAATAATAATTTTAGTATATAATTTTTATGATCATCATTCATTTTAAACGTTTTGGGATAAAAATATGATGATTAAAATGTTAGAGACTAAAATAAGATTCACCTCAAATACTGGGACAAAACAATACTTTATCCCAATTTTAAATGTTTTTTGTTTAATTTTTAGATGTTTTCTTTAAACTGATAATTTGAATTTTAAAAATTTTTAAAATGATTTTACAATAATTTTAGATATTTGTTATTATTTAATTTTAGATGTGTTTTTTTATTTTAGATTTTTTTATCAGGATTTGAATATTTGTTATTGTTTAATTTTAGATGTATTTTTTTATTAGAATTCGGATATTTTTTTAATAATTTGAATTGACATTTCTTCTAAAAAAATTCAAAAAGTAAAAAATGCTAGTTGGCTTAGTTAGCTGGACATTTTGTTGATTATTTAACAAAATTGAAAAAATGTATGTTCTTCAATGGAAAAAAATGAGAGAGAAGAAAAAAAATTATATTATTGTAAAATAAGATAAAAATGGTAAAATTTATTTTATTATTATATTCTTTTTCTTATTTTCTTAATTTTTACTTATTTTTTTTCATTTTTAAATAAATATTTGAAATTTAAAGAGCAGCTTTTCATGTTATGAAATGTGTTATTTAGATTATTTTTTTATTAGTTTAATGTTGATAGTAATTAATTATAGTAGAAATACATAAAGAATATATAAAGTTAACTATAAAATGTAAACTCCGTTAAATTAGTAAATAATTAGTCAATAAATTAGTTTTTATTAAAGAAAATTAGAAATGCGAATATTATATCAAATTAAGATAGAGGCATAGAACTCATTGAAACGAGAATTTTGACATTAATTTAAAAAAAAAAAAGCAGTCTATGATTAGACTGAACGGACCGAACCGATTGAACGGGCCCAAACCGAATCCATAAGCCCAACCGGTTCAGCAATTAAATGAACCCAAGCTCTTTCTTCTCCCTCATTTCAGCAGAAACGAAGCTGAAGGCTTCCAGGGGAGAAGAGAAACGAAACATTCTCGAACCCTTACGACAAACTTCAACCGCCGTAGCTCTTCCGTCCGAGCTTTGATCGCCGCACTGTTTGCGACCACACGTCCACCGCGTCGAGCTCTACGTTTCTACCGGAACAATTTTATAGGTAAGCCATTAATCATTCCCAGCCACTCCTTTCCCCCAATTTTTCGAAAATTGAAAAGAGATGTTGAATTTCTTTACTTTTGATGTTTTAAGATCCAATTAACTTGAGGAGAACGTTCACTCTTGCTTATGTGAAGCTTGGGTAAGGTGAGGATACCATAATTATATTTTAATTTCATTCAATTTGAGTTTTGAGTATTAAACTAGATATATAATAGGAATTTGAAATTGTGAATACTGGAACTTTGAGAAAGTTGAGCCTAATGTTTATTGAATTCTGAGTGGCTATGTCTGTGTTGGGTAAATTGCTTTGGTCGCTACGTGGGAATCGGTAAAGGTATTATTTAAGTTTCGTGCATTTAATGTATAATGTTCTGTGAAAACTTAGTGTTCTTGATATTTATGATGTGATTTGATTATGTGATGGAGGTTGTTATTATATTGAGGTAACAATGAAGCATGAATAAGTTGGTGGTTATGAGATTGCAAATATATTGAATAAAGCCATGATGAATTTCTTAAAATGTAAAATGTTGATGAGTGGTGATTGAAAGCATGGTGTAGAATATGGTGTAGAATTGTGTTGAGTCTTGTTATTAGCATATATATAAAGTTGGAATGGTAAATTTGGTAAGGAAGGGAATGGAAATTTTGGATGTAAATAAGGTTTAAAGGGGTTTTGCAAAAAGTTGGTTTTCGGCTGAACTTTGGCGAGGCATAACCTAGCTTTCGGATACTCAATTTGCTTCCAATTTATTTTAAAATGAAAATTGGGTTTATGAAGTTTATGCCATTTGAAGAACGGATGAAAAATATTTCAAATCAAAGAAGTTATGGGTGTTGGAAGATTGGAACTCAAAAATAGTTTGTTGCAACTTTGCAGCTTTGCTACTGATTCTGCTTTTTTTTTTAAAGAATGCATGCCCACGTGTACGCGTGGCATGGAATCTTGGCGATGCGTACGCGACTAGTCCCATGCGCATGCGTAAGGGATTAGCAAGCATGTCCACGCGTACGCATGACAAGGGACGTGTGCGTGAGCTGCACTTTCATACTCCCACGCGTACGCGTGGCCCTTATTTTAACAAACATGGTTTTCAATGTTTTAAACTGTATTTCAAACCTCTAAACCTCTATTTTCATCCCTTTAATCATTAATAATAGTGTTAAACTTGATATTCAGATGAAATTAGGAAATGGAGATAACTTTAGAGGTGAAGTAAAGCTGAAAAATAATGAATTGACTATGAAATGTTACGGATGATCATGTATGATACTTGGCATGATAATCAAATGAATGATCATGTATGATACTTGGCTTGAATGGTTAAATGATCTAAGATACAAGATTCTCTGGGTAAAGTACCATGGCTTGCCACCACGTGTACCAAGTTGAAAACTCGATACTCTGTTGACCCTATGACGTAAGGGTGACCGGACACTTATAAATTCTTCAGAATATTAATCCCCATTGAGCAATATTGATTATTTGAGAAAAAAGTCATGCATAGACTGTTGGAGATGCACGTCGAGAGATAGTCTAAGGTTTTCGGACTTGTCAGATTGGCTGGATAACCGACAGATGAACCTCATCAGTTATAGAACAGGGATACATCATATGCATACTACTTGAATTACTTGTTTGTGTATTAACTGAATGTGCCTAAATGTACTTGACATGTTAAATGTATATTTATTACCTGTAGTATTTATAACTTTCTTGTGTTTATCTTTATCTGTTTATTTGTTTGTGAAAATACTGATGAAAATAAAGATATAGAAAAATGACAGTAGAAGACTTAGGAAATAAAAAAGTTGTCTCTAATGATATAATATAAGAAAGATGAAGAATAATGCAAACGAAGAAAGGAATATTGATGAGTGTGGTGAATTGGGCCAATAGCGATAATTTCATCGCCTACTAATAGACTAATAGTTAACAAGAATTGAAGAACCCTCTCTTATGGCCCAGAAACAAAATCAACTTTTCAGCAACTGCCTCTTCCATTGTATAAGAGACCCCAACAAGCATGTCCTTTTATTGAAAAATTCTATGGAAATTGGTAGTAATTTGTCCTTGTGAAAAATTAGTTTTTAAATGATATTTTTAAATTTAAAAAATTTATTAATTAGTTAATACTTATTATACTATATATTCAATAATTTTTTTAAAAATATTAATATAATAAATAAAAAATAATTTAAAAAAGATATTATTTAAAAAATAAGAATAAATAAATTTCTAACTAATTTAAATTTAGAGACAATTAAATTTGTACATATTTTTGAACTTCACATGTCAATACTTTTTTAGAGTTAACGAAGAAATAGAATTGTTCACAAAAGTAAAAGATAGAGATCTAAATGGATCATTTTTATCTTAAAGAATTGCGTTATTATTTTAAAAAATAGACCAAATTAACTTGATAGTTCACTCTATATTCAATAAAAATAGGACGAGTTGAGATAATCGCGCATCTTCTGAAATTTCTCTTAAAAATGCATAAACCTCAATTAAACGAAAAAATTGACCAAAATAATAGAAAGATATTATTTAAATTATTTTTAGTAATAATATATTAATGAGAGTACATAAAAAATACATCATATATTAATAAAAAATGATTTAAATAACACCCTCTCCCAAACAAAACCTATATAAATATAACCATTTTAACTTAAAAATTTGTCAAAAAAATGCACAATGCAAATCACTGAAATCAAGGAACAATGAATGACTTGCGAGTTGCTTCGTTCTCTTTCTTCCCTCACCATGTATAAGCTGTCAAATCCTACTCGTAACAACACATCTTTCTTCCCTCACTGTGTATAAGCTGTCAAACCCTACTAGCAACAACGCACACTTCACCAAAATTCATCTCTCTCTTTTCTTAATTTTATAGACAGCCAAACGCGCTTCTTTCCGAAGAACTTGTCATTTTCAAGATGATGAAGAAATTCAGTCTCTTTGTAGCTTCTGTCGCCGTCGCGTTGACCGCCACAGTTTCTAGTTCGCCTTCTATGCATGTCTCCATTCGGGTTGGTGGATTTCAGAGTGACCACGGAGGCTCTTCCTCTCCGAAAGATTCAGCTTTGAAAGAAAAATTCGCTCCAAGATTTGACGGGTTGAGGTTCATTGAGACCCTCGTCACTGCTCACAGATGAAACCTTTAGTTTTTAGGAAATAAGAATTTTAAAGCTTCTTGCTCAATTATCTGTAGTACTATTTTTTCTTTTTGTTTACAGGTTTTTAGTCCCGTTAATATCTTTTCTTATTTTGTGCTGTCTAAAAAAAATTAAATTTTTTAACTTTTTTCTTTTCTTCTTCTTGTAGGATTTATTATAACTAGGAAAGGAAATTTAGAGAGAGAAGTTGTAATGTTGTGGAATTATTTTGTTTTTATGCTCTTGTTATTTGTACTTTTCTTTTTTTTTTACCTGATCTTGTGATGTGCTTCTTGTGATTCTTCTGTATAAATTTCTCGGAAAATAATAAAAAAAAGTTTCTACAAAAAATTTTATTAAATTATTATACTTTATATGTTACGTACTCTTTCTGTACTTTTATTATAAAAAAAGTATAACAAATAAATTATAACAAATAAGTCTATATTTACTGTTGATTAAAAAAAATAATCTGAGTAATATTATTAAAAGTTTTATTTATAGTTCAATCTACAAAATAAAAAAAATGGTATAATTTCATAATTTGATTACTTAATATCATGTATTGAAAAATTCTTCTATGATGCTGAAGATGAAAAATTTCAGCACTTAAAAAAAACTAACGTGGTTACAGTGCTAGATAAATACGTGTTTTTCATAGAACACAGACTTCTAAAAATAAAACTTGCAATTCTATTAGTTTGTGTTTTTTTATATTACACTAGTAATGATAAAGTTAATAATAATGATTTTTTTATTAAAAATAATTAAATTATTATATTAAATTATTTTCATAATCTAATAAACATAATAAATATCTTAATTTTAAAATATCAATCATGAAAAGAGAACTTATAATGACTTAAAGTAAATTGTTATATATTTTTTTACTGATTATTATGCACTTTAAATTACATATTTTTTAATTTTTAACGAACATTTTTTTGTAAAAAATATTTGATTTTAAATTAAAATGTTAATTATTTTTTCAACCACCTAAAATTTTTAAAATAGAAAAAATTAAATAAATAATAAACAATTATATTGTACAACAAATTTGTTTGTGAATTTTTGCATTATCTTTTATTATAGTTTCTTAAAACGTAAAAAAAATAATTTAATTAAAGTTAACTTATTTTTACAATTATAAACAAAAAAACCCAAACATAAAAGAGACGACGTTAATGTGTTATTCAACCTAAGCAACAAATAATATAAAAAAAGTATAGTAATTTGATTATTATTATTATTATTATTATTTGAGGATGTCTTTTTTGACAAAAAATACCAATTTTTATTTTATTATTTCTTTTTTTATTTTATAAATTTTATTTTATTTTTTGAATATTCTTAAAAAAATATTCACCTTTTAACCAATTTTTTCAAATTAACTATAGTTTATAGATCCTTAATTCTAATGAGAAGACAAATTATGTCATGAATGACAAATGTATAGTACTTGCTGTAAAAGTAAAAAGAACACACGCCATTTTTAATTATCTAGTACATAGTTTCTATAAGTATTGAAAATTTTTTCATCAGTATCATAGAATTTAAAAAAAATATCAATAAAAATTTCAAATTATATAATTTAAAGTGCATAACAATCAATAAAAAAATACATAACAATTTATAAGTAATTATAAGATCTGTTTCATAATTAGTATTTTAAAATTATACTAAATATAATTTTGGGTCTCTATATTCATACCACAATATTTTATACCTAAACAAATGCAGCGTAATGTATTTCATGATTGTGTTTACATTTTTTTTTGTCATTACAAACACACTCACATACCCACTCACACACACTATCCTAATTATCACTGCTAGAATTCGAACTTATATGACTTTAGTTAGAGGCAAATAGTTTTTGCCACTGGATCACATGCCTTAGCCACTGTGTTTACACTTTACATGCAGGTTCCCTAATTGCCATTGCAGTGGGAAGTAGAAGCCTTATATGTGTTGTGATAAGAACAAAAGTGGATATCTATTGAATGGTTTAACTTTTTTTTTATGATAAATGATCATGTTATCAAGAGAATCTCATTAAATAACGGTTGAAAAATAAACATTTTATACATGTATAAATAGGACATGATCTGAAACCATATACGTACAAGTAATAAAAATAATTCTCTCTCTTTTCTTATATTACAAATATTACTCTCTCCTTCTCTTTTATTTCTGTGTGATTTTAAACTACAATAATTATAATATCTATAAATATATAAATTATTTATATTATAGTGAGATAAGAGCATATTTATTTCTCTATTTTATATTTACGTTTTCCTTATTTATTTATTTATTTCACAACACGTTATCAGCACGAAACTCTAACGAAGTTTTAGGAAGACTTCAGGTAACAAATTTTTATTATATCGAAACTCTTTCATCTTGAATATAATGCTCTTGATATATCTGAAAATAATTATTTATCATGGATACTAGCTGTTAAAATCCATCTTGATTCAATGGATCTTGGACATACCATTAAGGCTAAAAATAATGCATCCCAAAAGGATAAAGCCAAGGCCATGATTTTTCTTCATCGTCATCTTGACGAATGATTAAAAAATGAATATCCCACATTAAAAGATCCTACAAATATGTGGAAAGACCTTGAAGAAAGGTACAATCATGTGATACTTCCTCAAGCCCGATATGTTAGGGAAAACTTTCTCGACCTTCTATGTCTCGAATGTGCTCCTGCAGTAGCAATCGAAAAAAAGGATTTAAAAATTTTTTGAGCTAATTTCTTACCTTCTTGTTGATGAGCGCAACAATCAGTTACTCTTAAAAGAATCATGAATCGCGTCCAGCTGGCGCCACCCCATTTTCTGAAATAAATGCGGCAAACTACCTCAGAAGAGGTAAATGGCAAGGTTTTAGTAACAAGAAAAATTATGGAAGAAAAATGAATTATGTTCAAAAGAGAGGATCTCACCAGAAGTGGGATAAAGAAAGAAATAATGGACAAAGTAAATCAATTGAGGATAAATGCTTCCGTTGTGGTGGAAAGGGCCATTGGTCGCGTACCTGTCGTACCCCAAGGCACCTAGTTGATCTTTATCAAGCATCCTTGAAAAAGGATGACAAAGGAAAGGAAACAAATTTTGTTTCAAATTATAAAAATTTCACCACTCATTATGATGTATCTAATTTCTTTGAGGATCCTGAAGGAAATATTGGTTATTTGATCAATGATAAAATAGTTTAATATGTGTGTTTGTTAAGTATTTATGTGAATAATTTTACTGTGCATGTACTTTTACTCATTTTATTATTATTATTTATTTTTGAAGAAAAATGGCAAGGACATATTCTGAAGATATTTACCTTGCGGATAGTGCAAGTTTGCACACTATTCTTAAAAGTAATATATATTTTACCCATCTTGTGCCAAAAGAAGAATGTATTAATACTATTATTGGCTCGGACAATGTGATAGAAGGCTCCGAAAGAGCTATAATTTTGTTTCCTGGAGGAACAAAATTCATAATAAATAATGCATTGTTGTCTACCAAGTCTCGAAGAAACTTGTTGAGCTTTAAAGATATTCGCCGAAATGGATATCATATTGAGACTATGAATGAGGGAAATCATGAGTACTTATGTATCACAACTCATGATTCAAATAAAAAGGTTATATTAGAAAAATTGCCCTCACTTTCATCTGAGTTATATTATACCAAGATTAGTGCAATTAAATCACATGCTATTGTAAACGAAAAGTTTACTAGCCCAAATGAATTCATAACTTGGCACGACCGATTGGGTCATCCGGGAACAACCATGATGAGGAGAATTATTGAAAACTTCCATGGATATTCACTAAAGAACCAGAAGATTCTTAAAACTAGTGAATTTTGTTGTGCTGCATGTTCTTAGGGAAAATTAATTTTAAGGCCATCACCAGTAAAGGTTGGATTTGAGTCCTCTGAATTCCTAGAAAGGATTCAAGGTGATATATGTGGACCTATTCATCCACCATGTGGATCTTTTAGATATTTTATGGTCCTGATAGACGCATTTTCGAGATAGTCATATGTGTGCTTATTGTCCCTCGCAACCTGGCGTTTGCGAGATTACTGGCTCAAATTATTCGATTAAAAGCACAATTTCCAGAAAATCCAATCAAATCAATTCGTCTTGATAATGCTGGTAAATTTACTTCCCAAGCTTTTGATACTTATTGTATAGCTAATGGAATAAGTGTTGAAGATCCAGTAGCTTATGTTCACACACAAAATGGGTTAGCAGAATCGCTTATTAAACGCCTCCAATTAATTGCTAGACCATTGCTTATGAGAACAAATCTCCCAACCTCGGTTTGGGGCATACTATTTTACATGCTGCAGCACTTATTCGTTTGAGACCAACGAGCAGTGACGGATCCAGAAAATTTTGTTAGTAGGGACAATGTATATATAATATGACTATAATTTTTATAATTTTTTTTGTTATTGTAAAATATAATTAATTTTTAAATTGTCTAACGAATAAATTTAAACACTAAAATAGTAAGTTAAATAGGTTTTAATTTTCTTTTGATTATCAATACAATCAAATATTTTTCTTTCTATATATGTTATTAAATAATTATTTAAAAATTTATTTTCCATATGATTACGAAATCGACTCTTTATAATATTTATAGCTAAAGAAGTTTCTTCAACTATTGTTGTTGTTATTGGCAAATTTAAAACTAATTTAAAAAAAACACTAATAAAAAAATAATATTCTTTCGAATCTCTGTAACAATATTTTTTTTTGTTTTAGAAACTAAACCATTTGATTTTAGACAACATTTTTTTGTTTTATTTTCAATTTTTTTTGTTTTTCTTCAACAATTGATTAGATAAACATACAAAAAATCTAAAATTATTTTTAAATATTCAAATAATTTAGATATTAATTTTTTATTAATATTAAGCAAACTAAATATATTTTTTATGGATAAATTTTTAATTTTTATAATAAAAAAATATTTAATAGTCAAATTTTGGCTCTTCATTACATTTATTTAATTTTTTTAATTTGTTAAACACCAAATTAACAAATAAAAACTAATTTTATTTTAACATCATCTATAGTGTATCAACTTTTAATGATAATATATTTATCTATTAAAATTGAATTGATATACTTCGAATTGGTATTTTTATATATTTGTTACGGTGGGTAACCGGAGATTAATAGAATAAATGGTGTAGGTTGGCCCAATCGTCCGCGAAGGGTGAACTCCGAGTTGGTTTACACGCTGGAGCCTCCTTCCGACTTGTATACGTGGGTGAATGGGGGATGGTACCTGCAAAGACACTCCGATGCCTAAGTCAGCAAGGGTGTTAGCAGGTCTAGAGAGTATTGGGCATAGAGATACCTGAGCGGTGTCAGTGTATTTATAGTGGCGAGCCAATAACCACCGTTGGAGTAGTGCCGTATCTTTAGGGTGTTAACCGTCCCATTATCTTGGGGAGGTTAAGATATGGCTTTATGAAGCGGTTAGAGAGATTTTAGGGGCGGTTACTCATTTGAATTGAGTGTTTATCTGCCAGCTAATCTCATGTCCGACTTCTTTAGATCAAGTCGTGGTTGATACCGACTTCTTACGTGAAAGTCGGTACTTAGCTAGGCTTAATCCTTCAGATTAGGCCTTTTATTTGGACCTGGGCCTTTGACGTTGGGCCAGGGTATGAACAGTGCCCCTACTTGAGCCCAAAGTCTCTTTAGAGCTTGGGTTCAAGTATTTAACTCGGGTTCGTAGTCGACTTATTTGGAGGAAACATGGGTCTTATAAACCGACGTGATTTTCGCGACCTTTTGTTTCTGACAGTTACGTCAATTCAAGCGTCGTGTCCGTTGGGGAAGCATTCAGGGATTGAGGGCTTTGGTAACGGTGCAATCTCATTAATGACTGCTCCGCTTTCACCATTATGCCCCTTAGCAGGTTTATAAATACTTTCCCTCTCTTTCATTTTTCCGTTTCTGCAATCTTTCATACTTCTTCTTTCCTTGCTCGTGCTGCATTCTTGTGCTCGAAGATTTCTGCTTTTTCCAACTTTCACTTTTCGGATAAAGGTTAGCTTTACTTCTTTCACGTCATGCCTTATGTTTGCATGCTTTTGTTTTGTGGGTGGATAGGTTGGTCTGTAGGTTTTGGCTTCGTATCCCCTCTCTTTAGGGACCGTGTTTTTTGATTTTCTTTTTCTTTTTTCTTTTTGTAGGTTTCTGTCCCCTTTTATATAAAGAAAAAATGGTTTCTGTAGATGTTCTTTCTCAGTGGGTTGATGTCACGGTCCTTGGGGAGGAACCCTTGGTCGACGCTGAGTTTATCACTCATCTTCGTACTCATCACAGGCTTTGTACTTCGGAGGAGGACGAGCCAAAATATGAGTTGATAACCCCGGGTCCGGAAGACCGGGTTTGTTTTGGGAGAGTCAATGAGGCGGCCCCTCATTTTTTCTTTATGTATGAATGTATGATCACCCGCTTAGGTGTTTTTCTTCCTTTCTCGGATTTTGAAATATCTGTTTTGCACCACTGTCGAGTTGCCCCCACTCAACTTCACCCCAATTCTTGGGGTTTTCTGAAGATTTATCAGTTTGTTAGTCACGCTTTGGACTTTCCGACCTCTTTGAGGATTTTCTTCTTTCTTTTCCATATGACTAAGCCCTTTAGTGGGCTAAACAACAAACAGCAATGGGTATCCTTCCGAGCCATACAAGGTCGGAGGATTTTCACTCTTTTTGATGAATCCTTCTATGACTTCAAAAATTATTTTTTCAAAGTGCAAGCTGTAGAGGGTCACCACCCCTTTTTCCTGGATGAGCATTCTTCCCCTCGCTTTCCCCTTTATTGGCTGGAGGCCTCCCCTTGTGAAAAGTATGGTTTAGATGACTTGGACGAGGTGGAGGCGGCCATTGTGGGGTTTTTCCGAGAAGCGTGGGGGAGGGCCCCATACTTGGATACTAGGAAATTCCTTCAGGGGATGCCGACCTTTGTTCGGTCGCAACTAGGTAGTAAATGCATGTCCTATTTCCGACTTGTTTCTGTCGACTTGAGTTTTTGCCGACTTGTAAATTTTGCTAATTATTTCTTTTTGCAGATATGGAAAGGAATAATGCTCAGGAATCTTACCAGAGAGTTCAGGAGGCTAAGGCCAAGTCACGGGCCAGGGCCGGTGGTGCCAGGGCAATCGTCTCTCCTCCTCCTCCTCCTCCTCCTCCTCAGAACATGGGGACTCCCTCTCAGCCCATTGTGATTTCTTCTTCCAGCTTGACCCGACCACTTTCTTCTGCCCGACTTCTCCCTGAGCCAGAGAAGAAGAAGCGTAAGACTTTAGAGTCTGGCTCTTCTTTTGATGGTGGGGTTAAGGCGGATGCTCTTGCATTCGTCCGAAAGAACATCTATCCTCATATAAGCATGGATGATGTTTCTGTTCGAAACCACCTCACCATTCTGGCTGAGGAGAGTTTTCGGGCGGCGGGTGTTTGTGGCAAGCTTTTGGATATCTTTGAGAAGACTCCCCTCAGCTCTTTGGGGGTAACCTCGAAGGTTGAGGAGTTGGAGGGGAGGCTTCTTGCTTACCAGGGTCATGAGAGGGAGTTGAAGGAGGAGGTAGCTAAATTGAGGGAGGAGAGAGATAGCCTCCGGGAAAAGGAGAGCAAGCTGCGGGCCCAATGTACTATGGAGGCGAACTTGAGGAAGACAGCACAGGATAGTTACCAGAGTTTATTTCAAGATCTTGTGTCTGTGAGGAAGGATTTGCTGAATTCTCGGAATGCGTACGCCGAGTTGGAGGACTCTATTGCTGATGGTGCCGAGGAGTCTTGGAGAATTTTCCTGGAGCAAGTCAGAGTTATCGCTCCCGACTTGGATCTTTCTCCTTTACATCCTGATAAAGTCGTTATTGATGGTGCTATCGTGGATCCTCCTGTCCCCGTGGTTATTTCCGAGTCAGAATTGAAGACTCGGGGGCAGAGGATTATTGAGTCCCCTCCTCGTCCTGAAGACGCTCCGAGCTCTTCAGTTGTTCCTCCGACCTCCTCTTCAGCCTCTCTTCCTGGTCCCGATGGCGCTCCTCATGAGTCTGGTGGTGGTGGTGATCCTTCTACTCCTCTGAAAAAATGACTTTTTTTATGGCTATATGGGGGCTCGGCCTGTGAGTCCCCCCTTTTTTTAAACTCATTTATATGTTGTTTGGTGACGCTTGAACAATTTCCTTTGGCCTTTTAAGGCCGTAAACAAAAATATTTCAGCAAGTGCCCTTTTTGAATAAGGGTTTAGATTAACAAAATAAATGCCCTTTTTTGGATAAGGGTTTAAGTTACCTTATGCGTGTATGCTTTTCTAATTTCGCTATTTCAAAACCCTCTTGATCTTTCTGTGAAAACCTTTTCTGTTGGCTTGTCTTGTTTTTTTTCGAGCCTTTTCGTTCAAGGGCTTTTATGCAGCCTTTAACTTTTCTTAGGTTTTCCAATCTCTTTTTGTTATCCTTTATACTCAACTTTGCTTTAGTGAGTTTTTATGACTTAGGTTATTTTTGTGATGCGTTTTTCATCTACTCGGAGTATTTCCGACTTGAGAATCGGATTGTTCCCGAGTTTTTTACGATCAACTCATACAACCTCTTTACGCCGACTTGTACCTCGTCATTTTATCCTGACGACCATCTAGGTCGGTTCATGGGATTTTCACGTTTTGTCGAGCTTAAGTCGGCGCGTTTCGTAGAAAGACTTAGAAAAATAAAGAAGGATATTATAAGAGATATTGTAGATGAAAAGATCTTTATTAATTGAGGAGGTACCTTCTTGCTACTAAGGGTGTGAATAGCCTATTTTCCCTTAGCATCTACTATGATGCCTCGTTAAAAACCCTTCTCCAGAAAAAACCCTTTTGGGAAAAAATCATGAAGTTGGGAAAAGAGTACATCAGGGAGTAGAGTTCGCTTTAACTGTAGTACCTTTTCATATTACAAGCATGCCACGATCTTGGTAACTCAGTGCTGTTCAGGTCGGTTACTTTATAATAACCTTTTCCTAAAACTTCATTGATTTTGTATGGTCCCTTCCAGTTTGCGGCGAGCTTCCCTTCTCCTGATTTGTTGACTCCAATGTCGTTTCTGATTAGGACCAAGTCATCCGGGGCAAATGTTCTTCGAACGACTTTCTTGTTGTACCTGGTAGTCATCCTTTGTTTCAATGCCGCTTCTCTTATCTGGGCACCTTCTCGGACTTCGGGGAGCAAGTCGAGCTCCTCTTTGTGTCCCTGTACATTTCCGACCTCGTCATGGAGAATTACCCTTGGGCTTTGCTCATTGATTTCTATTAGAATCATGGCTTCTACACCATAGACTAGTCGGAAAGGTGTTTCTCCTGTGGCGGATTGGGGGGTTGTCCTATAAGCCCATAACACCTGAGGGAGCTCTTCAGCCCAAGCTCCCTTTGCTTCCTGTAGTCTCTTTTTTAGTCCTGCCAGTATGACTTTGTTGGCTGCCTCGGCTTGCCCATTGGCTTGTGGGTGTTCTACCGAGGTGAACTGATGTTTGATTTTCATACTGGCTACTAAGCTTCTGAAGGTAGCGTCGGTGAATTGGGTTCCATTATCCGTAGTAATGGAACAAGGTATCCCATATCTTGTGATGATATTTTTGTAGAGGAATCTGCGGCTTCTTTGAGCGGTGATAGTGGCTAATGGTTCTGCTTCTATCCACTTTGTGAAGTAATCTATTCCCACGATCAAGTATTTGACTTGTCTTGGCGCTTGGGGAAAAGGACCTAACAAATCCATCCCCCATTTTGCAAAAGGCCATGGAGAAGTGATACTAATGAGCTCTTCTGGAGGAGCCACGTGGAAATTTGCATGTATCTGACATTGTTGGCATTTCTTCACAGATTCTGTGGCATCTCTCTGCAAGGTCGGCCAATAGAATCCTGCTCGGATTACTTTCCTGGCGAGTGACCTTGCTCCGAGATGGTTTCCGCAGATCCCGCTATGTACTTCCTCCAATACCTCGGCGGTTCTTGAGGTCGGTACGCACTTTAATAATGGTGTTGATATTCCTCTTCTGTAGAGGATATTTCTTACCAAGGTGTAGTGTTGTGCTTCCCTTCGGATCTTTTTAGCCTCTCTCTCCTCTTTGGGGAGGATGTCGAATTTTATATATTCGAGTAAGGGGTTCATCCATCGGAGGTTTAAACCGACTACCTCGAGTACCTCTTGCTTATCTTCTGTTTTTGCTATCGAGGGCTCTTGGAGAGTTTCTTGAATCAGGCTTTTGTTGTTCCCTCCTGGTTTGGTACTTGCTAACTTGGATAGGGCATCCGCTCTCCTATTTAGATCCCGAGTTATATGTTTGACCTCGGTTTCTGCAAAGCGCCCGAGGTGCTCCAAAGTTTTTTCCAAGTACCTCTTCATATTAGGGTCCTTTGCCTGATATTCTCCGCTTATTTGGGAGGTCACCACTTGGGAGTCGCTGTATATCATCGCCTTTGTCGCACCGACTTCTTCTGCCAACTTTAGTCCGGCGATCAAGGCTTCATATTCTGCCTGATTATTTGAAGCCGGAAATTCAAATTTTAAGGAAACCTCTATCTGGGTTCCTCTTTCATCTACTAATATTATGCCTGCGCCGCTCCCTGTTTTGTTGGAGGATCCGTCTACATAGAGTTCCCATGTAGTCGGTTTGTCCTCTTGATCCCCTGCATATTCTGCCACGAAGTCGGCGAGGCATTGGGCTTTAATTGCTGTCCGAGTTTCATATCTCAGATCGAACTCGGAGAGCTCTATTGCCCATTGAACCATTCTCCCTGCAACATCCATCTTTTGGAGGATTTGCTTCATGGGTTGGTTTGTACGGACTCTTATTGTGTGAGCTTGAAAGTAAGGTCGTAGCCTTCGTGAGGCTATCACTAAGGAGTAGGCAAACTTTTCTAGTTTGTGGTACCTTAGTTCAGGGCCTTGTAGGACCTTACTGATGAAGTAGACTGGGTGTTGTCCGACCTCGTCTTCTTTTATCAGGGCCGATGAGACAGCCCTGTTTGCTACGGATAAGTACAGAACGAGGTCTTTTCCTGGTGCTGGTCGGGTTAGGATAGGAGGTTGGCTTAAAAAATTTTTGAACTCTTGGAACGCCTCCTCGCATTCCGGAGTCCATTCGAATGGGCATCCCTTTCTTAATAAGGAAAATAGTGGAAGGGATTTTAGTGCCGATCCTGCCAAAAATCTGGAGAGGGCTGCAAGTCGGCCATTGAGCTGCTGGACTTCTCTCAAACAAGTCGGACTTTTCATTTCTAGGATGGCTCTACATTTATCGGGATTGGCCTCAATCCCTCTTTGTGTTAGCATAAATCCTAGAAATTTTCCTGCTTCCACCGCGAAGGCGCATTTTGCAGGATTTAGTCTCATCCCATGCAACCTTATGGTGTCAAGAACTTGCGAGAGGTCGGATAAGAGGTCGACTTCCTTCTTGGTTTTTACTAGCATGTCGTCGACGTATACTTCCATTA
The DNA here is from genome assembly GCF_003086295.3 of Arachis hypogaea. Taxonomy (NCBI): domain Eukaryota; kingdom Viridiplantae; phylum Streptophyta; class Magnoliopsida; order Fabales; family Fabaceae; genus Arachis; species Arachis hypogaea. Next base: position 98,548,084 of record NC_092037.1, on the reverse strand, counting down.
GGCTCCCCAGGTGGGGGGAAAACACTTTATTCATCAACCTTTGATATGTGGCCCCTGCATTCTTCAATCCGAATGGCATGACCACGTAGCAATAGTTGGCTCTGGGTGTGATGAATGATGTTTTCTCCTGGTCGGGCTCATACATCGGGATTTGATTATATCCCGAGTAGGCGTCCATGAACGACAAGTATTGGTACCCCGAGCTGGAGTCCACTAGGGTATCAATACTTGGTAGGGGATAAGGGTCTTTAGGACATGATTTATTTAAATCGGTATAGTCGACGCACATTCTCCATTTACCATTCTGTTTTTTGACTAGCACTACATTGGCTAGCCATGTTGGGTACTTGACCTCTCTAATAAAGCCGGCTTCTAGGAGCGCCCGTACTTGCTCTTCTACTATTAGGGCTCGTTCTGTGCCGAGCTTGCGTCTTCTTTGTTGTACAGGTCGGGACCCTGGATAGACCGAGAGTTTGTGGGACATGAGCTCGGGATCAATCCCAGGCATGTCAGAGGCCTTCCAGGCGAAGAGGTCGGAATTATCTCTTAAGAGCTCAGCCAGCCCTTGTTTTAGAGTTTCCCCTAGGTTGGCTCCTATGTAAGTGTTTTTTCCTTCCTCTTTACCAATCTGTATCTCCTCGGTCTTTCCTCCCGGTTGTGGTCGCAGCTCTTCTCTGGCCCTTGCGCCACCGAGCTCTATTGCGTGAACTTCTCTGCCCTTTCCTCTCAGATTTAGGCTTTCGTTGTAGCATTTTCTCGCCAATTTTTGATCTCCCCTCACCGTTGCTATTCCCGCTGAGGTCGGGAATTTCATGCAGAGGTGGGGAGTGGATACCACTGCTCCGAGCCGATTAAGGGTAGTTCTGCCGATTAAGGCATTATAAGCTGACCCCTTATCAATGACTATGAAGTCTATACTCAGAGTCTTTGATTTTTCCCCTTTTCCGAAAGTGGTGTGGAGGGGCAAAAATCCTAGTGGTTTTATTGGCGTGTCCCCTAATCCGTATAGGGTGTCGGGATAAGCTCTTAACTCTTTCTCATCTAACCCTAGCTTGTCGAAAGCGGGCTTGAAAAGGATGTCTGCCGAGCTTCCTTGGTCTACTAGGGTTCTGTGGAGATGGGCATTGGCCAGGATCATAGTTATTACCACTGGGTCGTTGTGCCCAGGGATTATTCCTTGCCCATCTTCTTTTGTGAACGAAATAGTAGGAAGGTCGGGTGACTCTTTCCCGACTTGGTAGATTCTTTTGAGATGTCTTTTGCGAGATGATTTAGTAAGCCCCCCTCCCGCAAATCCTCCTGAGATCATATGGATATGCCTCTCTGGAGTCTGCGGCGGTGGGTCTCTTCTATCCATATCATCTCGCTTTCTCTTTCCATGACTGTCCGACCTTTCTATGAGATATCTATCAAGCCGACCTTCCCTAGCCAGCTTTTCTATCACATTCTTGAGGTCGTAGCAGTTGTTTGTGGAGTGACCATATATTTTATGGTACTCGCAGTAATCGCTGCGACTCCCCCCTTTTTTATTTTTAATGGGTCTAGGGGGTGGCAGTCTTTCAGTGTTGCAAATCTCTCTGTATACATCCACTATAGAAACTTTTAGGGGAGTATAAGAGTGATATTTCCTTGGCCTTTCGAGACCGAGTTCTTCCTTTTTCTTGGCTTCCCTTTCCCTCTCTTTAGTTGAGGGAGGTGGTCCAGGTCGCCAACTCAGGTCCCTTAATTTGGCATTTTTCTCCATGTTGATGTACTTTTCCGCTCGTTCCTGTACATCACTTAAAGAAACAGGATGTCTTTTAGATATGGATTGCGAGAAGGGTCCTTCTCTAAGTCCATTGACTAGTCCCATTATGACTGCCTCTATGGGCAGGTCTTGGATCTCCAAACATGCCTTGTTGAACCTTTCCATGTAGGCTCGTAAAGACTCTCCGACCTCCTGTTTTATTCCCAGGAGGCTCGGTGCATGTTTTACCTTGTCTTTCTGAATTGAGAACCTCATCAAAAACTTCCTTGAGAGGTCTTCAAAGCTGGTGATCGATCTCGGGGGGAGGCTATCGAACCACTTCATCGCTGCTTTCGATAAAGTGGTCGGGAAAGCTTTGCATCGCGTCGCGTCGGAAGCATCAGCTAGGTACATCCGACTTTTGAAATTGCTCAGATGATACTTTGGATCCGTAGTTCCGTCGTAGAGGTCCATATCAGGGCTTTTGAAGTTCCTTGGAACTTTAGCCCTCATTATGTCCTCGCTAAAGGGATCCTCCCCCCCTAATGGTGGCTCTTCCTGTTCGTCACGGGAGTTGCGATTTTTGAGGGAGGATTCTAGCTTTAAGAGTTTTCTTTCTAACTCTTTTCGCCGTTCCATCTCCTCTTTTAGGTACTTTTCGGTTTCCTTTTGCCTCTCCCGTTCTTGTTCTAACTGTTCCAGGCGGCTGTGGACTAACCCCATTAGTTCAGTTACGTGGGATGGTCCACCTTTTTCTGATTCACGCCCGTCTGAGGAATTTACCTTTGGGTTTTTTACTCCGGAGGTGCCTTCTCTATGTTGATTGTCAATTTCTTGGTGGAGGGTGAGGTCCGCATCGTTATTGCCCGTGTCCAGATTCTCTTGCTCAGAATCTGTCTCCACATGGCCTTCTTCGTGGGATCTGTCCGCCATCGATGGATGCTCTCTCGGGTCCCTGGCAACGGCGCCAATGTTACGGTGGGTAACCGGAGATTAATAGAATAAATGGTGTAGGTTGGCCCAATCGTCCGCGAAGGGTGAACTCCGAGTTGGTTTACACGCTGGAGCCTCCTTCCGACTTGTATACGTGGGTGAATGGGGGGTGGTACCTGCAAAGACACTCCGATGCCTAAGTCAGCAAGGGTGTTAGCAGGTCTAGAGAGTATTGGGCATAGAGATACCTGAGGGGTGTCAGTGTATTTATAGTGGCGAGCCAATAACCACCGTTGGAGTAGTGCTGTATCTTTAGGGTGTTAACCGTCCCATTATCTTGGGGAGGTTAAGATATGGCTTTATGAAGCGGTTAGAGAGATTTTAGGGGCGGTTACTCATTTGAATTGAGTGTTTATCTGCCAGCTAATCTCATGTCCGACTTCTTTAGATCAAGTCGTGGTTGATACCGACTTCTTACGTGAAAGTCGGTACTTAGCTAGGCTTAATCCTTCAGATTAGGCCTTTTATTTGGACCTGGGCCTTTGACGTTGGGCCAGGGTATGAACAATATTCATTATTGATTAATATTTATGTTTTGAATTTTTTTTCCACTCTTATACATTAAGAAGTGTGTGAACCAAAAAAAGAATTTTGTGGGGTCAAATTTATTTTTTGAATGGGGGCAAATATATTTTTTTATATATTCAACATGAAACTTTATAAAAATTCAATGGGGGCACTTGCCCCCACATGCTTAAATGTAAATCCGTCACTGCCAACGAGTTATCATCAGTTCTCTCCTATGCAATTAGCATTTGGCCAACAGTCAAATGTTTTCCATTTAAGAATATTTGGGTGTGCAATATATGTTCCCATTGCACCACCTAATCGCACCAAAATGGGACCCCAAAGAAAATTGGGGATATATGTTGGATATGATTCTCCCTCTATAATGAAGTATCTTGAGATACAAACTGGAGATGTATTTAAAGCCTGATTTCTAGATTGTCATTTTGATAAATCAAAATTTCCAACATTAGGGAGAGAGAATAAGCTTCTTTAAAAGGAACTTAATTGGAATGCATCATCGTTGATGCATTTAGATTCTCGATCAGGGCAATGTGAACTAGAAGTTCAAAAGATTATACATTTGCAATTGCCTGATACATTTTCCGATACAAAGAGGATAACCAAATCTTATATACCAGCAAAAAATACCCAAATTCGAATTGATGTCCCAGTAGGACAAGTAGCCATTGAAGCAAATTCACGCCAGAAGCGTGGCAAGGCGGAAAATGCTCCAATTCGAATTGATATCCCAGTAGGACAAATAGCCACTGAAGCAAATACACGCCAGAAGAGTGGCAGGCCTGTCGGTTCCAAAGATAAAAATTCTCGAAAGAGAAAAGAGATAAATACTATTCCTGTTGAAAAAGACACGGTAAAGACACCTGTAGTTGTCCAAAATTCTGATATAATTTTAACGCCAGAAGACGTTTAGGTACCTGAAAATTGTGAAAATGATGAGATCTCGATAAATTATGTCTTTACAGGAGAGAAATGGGACCGAAATAAGACAATTATCAATGAAATATTTGCATATAATGTGGGATTAAATATCATGCATGAAAGTAAGGATCTTGAGCTAAGATCAGTCGAAGAATGTCGAAAAAGGAATGATTGGCCAAAATAGAAAGAAGCCTTGAAGGCTGAATTAGACTCACTTGCAAAATGTGAAGTCTTTGGACCTGTAGTCCGTACACCTGAAGATGTAAAACCTGTTGGATACCGATGTGTATTTGTGAAAAAACGAAATGAGAAAAATGAAGTTATGCGCTACAAAGCCCGACTTGTGGCACAAGGTTTTTCACAAATACCCGGTATAGATTATGAAGAAACGTATTCTCTTGTAGTGGATGCGATAACATTGTGTTATTTGGTCAGTTTATCTGCATATCATAAACTGCATATGCATTTAATGGATGTGGTAACAACCTATTTGCACTGCTCATTAGATCAGGATATCTATATGAAAGTCTCTGAATGACTAAAGATATCTAAACCATCCAGTGAATATTCGCAAGGGTTATACTCAATTAAATTGAAAAGATCTTTATATGGTCTAAAGCAATCTGGATGAATGTGGTATAATCATCTTACTGAGTATCTGGCCAAAAATGAATTCAAGAATGATGATATCTGCCCCCTGTATTTTCATAAAGAAAACAGCATCTGGATTCATTATTATTGCTATGTACGTTGATGATTTAAATATCATTGGAACTCCTGAAGAGATTCCAACAATTATAAAAATTCTAAAGGAATAGTTTGAAATGAAAAATCTTGGAAAGACTAAATTTTGTCTCGACCTGCAGATCGAGCATACAAAAAATGGGATCTTTATTCATCAAACAACATACACAGAAAAGATGTTAAAAAGATTTTATATGGATAAGTCACATCCATTAAGTACCCCAATGATTGTAAGATCTTTAGATGTGGAAAATGATCAATTCCGTCCTAAAGAAGAGAATGAAGATATCCTTAGTCCTGAAGTACCATATCTTAGTGCCATTGGAGCGCTAATGTATCTTGCTAATAATACGCGACCTGACATATCATTCGCGGTGAATTTACTAGCAAGATATAGTTTCTTTCCAACCAGAAGACATTGGAGTGGAATCAAACAAATTTTTCGATATCTTCATGGAACGGTTGACATGAGATTGTTTTATCCCTATGGATCTAAGTCACAACTAGTTGGCTATGCAGATGCCGGATACTTGTCTGATCCACATAAAGAGAGATCTCAAACAGGATACCTGTTTACATATGGTGGTACAGCTATATCATGGAGGTCCACGAAATAGACGATAGCAGCAACCTCCTCTAATCATGCTGAAATACTGGCGATTCATGAAGCTAGTCGCGAGTGTTTTTGGCTGAGGAGTCTGATTCAATATATTCTATCATCATGTGGACTGTTTGATCATAAGATAGCTCCAACTGTCCTGTTTGAAGATAATACAGCCTGCATTGCTCAACTTAAAGGCAGATACATCAAAGGCGATAGAACAAAGCATATTTCTCCCAAATTCTTTTTCACTCATGATCTTCAAAATCAAGGGACAATTGATGTCCAATAGATCCGTTTAGGTGACAATCTGGCAGATTTATTCACAAAGTCACTTCCAAAATCCTCCTTTGAAAGATTGGTACATGAGATTCGGATGCGCCGATTTCAAGACTTTAAATGAGGTCGGCAAGAGGGGGAGACTGTACTCTTTTTTCCTTAGCCAGTTTTTTTTTTCATTGGATTTTTTTTTTGACAAGATTTTTAATGAGGCAGTCCCCATCACAAAGGATACTGTACTCTTTTTCCTTCACTAAGGTTTTTTCCACTGGATTTTTCTTTAGTAAGGTTTTAACGAAGCAATAATCCTAAATAGACATCCAAGCGGGAGTGTTATGATAAGAACAAAAGTGGATGTCCATTGAATGGTTCAACCTTTTTTCATGATAAATGATCATGTTACTAAGAGAATCTCGTTAAATGACGGTTGAAAAATAAACCCTTCATACATGTATAAATAGGACATAATCTGAAACTATATACGTACAAGTAATAAAAACAATTCTTTCTTCTTTCTTATATTACAAATATTACTCTCTTCTTTTTTTTTATTTCTGTGTGGTTTTAAATTACAATAATTATAATATCTATAAATATATAAATTATTTATATTATAACGAGATAAGAGTATATTTATTTTTCTATTTTATATTTACGTCTTATTTATTTATTTATTTATTTTACAAGCCAATTGGGACCAAAATTTGGAGGATTTTTGGTGTATGGTTTTTTTTTTTTTTTTTTGTCGGAGTGTATGGTTCTTTGGAGGGAAAACCAATAGCAGGCTTAGCAACTCTTGGTAGCCTTAAAAATGTGTGTAAATTGGAGCAACTGAATGCCGATACCGAAGTTTTTGGACTTGTATCAAATCCAGTGGGCCATAGCAAAGGGCCCATTTTACACAACCCTACTTTTAGACATGAAGGTTGCAATGGAATTTATGTGCCAATGTTGGTTGATGATGTTAAAGAGTTCTTCAACACTTAGGTTCAGTTTGGATAAACAACTTAATTAAATTATTTTTTTAAAAATAATTTAAACAATAAATAGTTATATAAAAAGTAGTTTATAAATAAATTATTTTGTATTTGAGTTTTTAATTCTAAAAGTGATTATTTTATAGAAATGTGATAAAAAGTAGTAGTATTAAGAAAGAAGTCATTTTTTTAACTTCTCTATAAGCTCTTAAATAACTTCTTATAAAATTATAATTTGATTTTGAAAATTGCACCAAACATTAATACTGTTAATTTTTATAAGTTAAAAACTCAAAAAAATTACTTTTAAAGCCTCCCAAACAACATTTTTTATACAAGCACTGATTTCAGGCGTGCATTTTCTTAATAAATATGCTTGAATATTGCATTTTTTAATTTTGATATAATTTGGAATTATGTATTTTACTAAAAATTGGTCCAAATATGTGAATTACACAGATAAAGTGATGTTTAAAATTTACTCTAACGTATTTACTATTTATTTTTCACAATTTGCTCTAGTAAAATTATTTTTCAAAAATAAAAATAAAAAGTTACGATTCGCTTCAGATGAATTGCTTTTATAAAATATTTAAAATAAAAAATAAAATTCATCCAAACACATTTACTTTTTAAAAATTAAAAATTTTATAATTAGCTCTAACATTTTCTTAATTCCGATCCCCATATCTTGGAATAAGAAAAAAAAACATTTTGAGGATATCACTCAAATTTCTCCCATATATAATTTTTTTTTCCCTGAATGTTAATTACTATAATAAGTGAAATTATTATATACATGCACAGAAAAAAGGAGTGATTCTTCTAAGTGAAATTTATGCAGTGTTGGAATCCCTCATAAAGAGGCAGCAATCAATTGTTGTGATGAAGTTCATCCACTTGCTAAGGTTTGTGATAAACAATAGTCATCGAAGATATGTCAATTTACCTAAATGACAATTAGAAACTAAATCATTATTTAGGTGCACAATATTATTTTTCATATGAGCATTATTAATTTATTCAAATTTAATTAAGATAAATTTCATGTTGATGTAATTAAGTGTGGTAAAGTATGTTCTAAATTATGGTCTTCCATTTGCATTATGTAGTCCATTGGAGCTGTAAATACTATAATAATAAGAAGGCCTATTGATGGAAAGCTAATTGGTTACAATACAGATTGTGAGGCTTGTATTACAGCAATAGAGGATGCAATGAGAGGTACCTTCAAAATCAAACCATAATTTCTAAGTTACTATAAGCATATCTTTCGATATGGTAAAAGTTAGGGTAAAGTATATTTTTTTTATTTTAAATTTTTTGAAAAATTTTTAAAATATTTTTAGTGCTTAATTTGATTTAGTTTTATCTGTTAATATTTTAAAAAAAATTTAAGTGATTACTTATATAAAAATGTCTTCACCTAAAATTAATAGTTAAAATGTTGATACGTATTTAATTAAATAGTTTACTAAAATATGTAAACCTATCTAACCGGTTATAAAAAACACATATATATAATGTTAAAAAAATATATTTATTTGAATGAACAGGTAGAAAATATGTGAATGGCAAAGACCTAGAAACCTCTCCACTTGCAGAAAAAATATTTGTGCTGGTTGGAGCAGTAGGTGCACGAAGGGCACTTGCTTATGGTGCAAAGAGTAGAGGAGCACGAGTCGTTATTTTCAATCGTAATTTTGGTAAATACCTTAATAACTTTTATAAGTAAAAGGAATTACCATCTAATGAAAAATTCTTAAATACTTCTAAAACCATTTTGAAAAATCAATACATTATAAAAATATTGAACTATAAATCGAATTAAAGAATATTATTTTTTAGGTTTAATTATTATGTGATTTTCACTACAACAATATAAATTATTTTTTAGGGTTATAATGTGTAAAAGAAAATTAAAATTTGTCAAAAAAATAAATTTTGACATTATTTTAACTATGAGAATATGTTAATAAAAATTTTGTCAAAAATAGTATTTTTAACATATAAATGATTGTGAAAAAAATTTAAATCTTATTTTGATAAATATTGGCTGTCAAAAATAATTTGTTAGAAAATTTTGAGAACATATTTTCTGTGATACTTATTAATTGTCAAAAATACTATTTATTTTGACACTTATTGACTATAAAATATTCTCAACAAAAAATTTTAACAAAGAATGAGATGAGATCTTAAAAGTTAAAACTAAAGAATAAATTGAGATTTTGAAGATAAAGAATGAGTAGTATAATCTTAAACTGAGAGCAGTGTGATATCAAAATTAACAGAGGTCAAAGAAGAAGAAAAATAGTTGAGTAAATTGAAAATAAATGAGTGTCAAAATTGAGGAGTAATTTTCTACGGTCAAATTATTTATCAAGAAAACATAGAAAATTTGACATTTGTGATATTTGTCAAAAATACATATTAATTTTGACATTTAATTATGGTGTTAAAAAATAAAGTGTTAAAATAACTCTATTTTCTTGTAGTGTTTCTATAATTTTATCGAATTTTTAATTAAGTCTATATCTATATATATATATATATATATATATATATATATATATATATAGTTTTTTAATTGTGTTCCTATATCATATCAGATTTTGCAACTAAATCCCTGCCGTAATAAAAACGTTGAAATTAATAGAATATTCTGTTAAACTATATAGAATATTCAATTAAGTGTTAAGCATATTCATTTTGCTTAACAGAATATTCTGTTAATTCCAATATTTTTATCATAATAGGAACTTAATTATAAAATCTAATATAATATAGGGACTCAATAAAAAAAAAGAAGTACATAGACCTAATTAAAAATTTAATAAAACTATAAAGACTGATAGAATAATTAAACTTATTTTTTATTAGAAAAATTTACGTAATGAAATCTTCACATAAAAATCACATTGTGAAACTTTAGATAATTAGTGAAATATATTTAATTAAATGTACTAAACATCTAATAATCCACAATACTATTTTTATGTAAAGATGTGTTTATGAGATTATACCATTTTTTCCCCTTACATATATAGCATCTAAAATTTGTCCTTATATATATACCACATAGAAATTACAAGAATATATACGGCTATTGTTTGATAGAGAGAGCAAAAGCACTTGCACATGCAGTCTCAGGAGAAGCTCTACCATATGAAGACTTAGATAGATTCTCCCCACAAAATAATATGATCCTTGCAAATGCATCTTCTGTCGGAATGGAACCTAAGTCCAATGAAACTCCTATAGCCAAGGTTCTTCTTCTTATTTATTACTTTTATCACTCCTACCTAACTAGCTACAGCTTAAAATCATTCAATATGCATAATTCACATCATCTTTTAATGGTGGTTGCATATATAGGGTGCATTGAAAGCATATGAGGTTGTGTTTGATGCTGTTTACACACCAAGAAATACAAGGCTCTTGCAAGAGGCTGCTGAGTCTGGAGCCATTGTGGTCAGTGGTGTTGAAATGTTCATAAGACAGGCTCTTGGGCAATTTCGACTTTTTACCGATGGATTAGGTACTAATTCTAATTGACAAATATTAGAAGACCATCAGAATTTATTGTTTTCGGCTACTATCAATTGAATTGCTTTAGTCTAGTAATCTAATAATCGGGCCTGCTACACATACAAGTTGGCCCAGCCCAAACAGAAATCACGCGCATGAAGAGAGATAACATGGTGCGTCAAAATCACGCGCTCAACATTCGAACGGTTACGTATGGCAGACTCTTCCACTTCTTCCACTTCTTCCATTTCTCAAGGCGCTTTCAAAACAACGAAACCCTCCCATTTTCGAGCGAAAATCAAAGTTCAAAATATAGAAATCGTAGTTCGAAAACTGCATCAAAACACCATCAAACTCTCCGTGAAGAATCTGAAGAAAAAACAAAGCAACAATACTCAACGTAAGTCCATTAAGATACTGTATATTTTACTTTTCTTGTACGTCGTTCTTCTAGGGTTTATTATTACTCTTGCTTCTTTGTTACACTGTTCTAAGTTCTACGTCGTTCTTCTAAGTTCTACGTCGTTCTACGTTGTTATCTAAGTTCTCCTGCTATTTTTGTTGATTTTTGGGGGTTTATTCCGTAGATTCGGGGGTGTAAACTGCTTAACCTTGTAATGTGGCTTGATATTGAAGCATGGTTGAGTGATATCTGACTGATATCTATATGGATGTATCTGAATAATATCTATGGGTGTATCTCACTGTAATCAATGGGTGTATCTTGTTGATATCTTTGGGTGTATCTGAATAATATCTATGGGTGTATCTGACTGTTATCAATGGGTGTATCTTGCGGATATCTTTGGGTGTATCTGACTCATATATATGGGTGTATCTTACTGTTATCAATGGGTGTATCTTATTGTTATTAATGGGTGTATCTGAGTCATATATATATGGGTGTATATTACTGATATCTTTGGGTGTATTTTTAGTTTCAGAGAAAATGGCAGCAAGAAACCAAACTAAAGACCTTAAATGTGCCACACATCTCCTGAATGATAAGTTCAGAAACATGACTGAGGAGAAGAAGGCAATTGTGAGGGATCTTGGATTCGGTGGGTTGATGCACATCCCACCACTAAGGGTGGATCACCAACTCTTAAGGGAGCTGGCAAACAACTTCAAACTTGGGGAGAACAAACTGAAGACAGGATATGGTTCTTTCCAAATAACCCCAAAAAAAATAGGTGATGCGCTTGGCATCAATGCAACAGGTAATTAGCTCAAAATTATAGCTCTATATTAAGTTGTTGCTTGGGTGTATATTAAGTTGATGCTTGGGTGTATTTGAACCGACTTGGATGCTTTGTTGTCTTCCTTTTTGTAGGAGATCTATTTCCTGAGAAAGTTGACTATAAGAAACTTTCTGATGATGACAAAATAATTTATAGAAGATTCCAGGGTAAGACCCTCAAAAGTCTTACCGATGAAATGATGGAAATCGGCGTTGGCAACGAAGAGGAACGCCTGATGTTCAAGAGGATATTCATCCTCTACATACAGATGGCGTTCCTTTTGCCAACGACGATAAACAAAATATCGCCCGTGCACCTGGCCCCAATTTTTAAGATGGACGGCATATCGGAGAGAAACTGGGGGGCATGTTTTGACCTTCATGGTCAAGGGCATCACAGACTATCAAGAGAAGAAGAAGAAGGCAATCAATGGCTGCCTCTTCACCCTGATGATAATCTACTTTCATCTTTCAAAAAACAAAGGCAAGAACAGGGCTGAAAGACCACAAAAGCCATGGATTGCCAACTGGACTAAGGAGCAGTTGGTGGAAAGAATGAATGCAGAAAGAGAGGAAATTTTGGTGAGTAATCATAATAAGTTGGTATATTTTATTTACCCGAATGGTGCTAACTAAAATATCTCATGTTTCAGGGGATTGTGAAGATGGCAGAGACAAGAGAAAAAATGAGAAAAAAAGAAAAAAGAAAAAAAACAAGAAATAAAAAAAACAAAAAAAGGAAGGCGAGCCCAACATCGTCTTCGGAGACAGAAACTACTGACAGTGACACTTCTACCTTTGAGTCTGAGGCTCAAGAAGACTCAGAGGATTCGGGAAGAAAACACCCCGGCAAAAAGGGGAAAAAGTAAGTACCATACTTGGGTGTAATTTCTTTTTCGGTTTGGGTGTATTTTATTTGTCCACGTTGGGTGTATGTAGCTTATTAAGCAGGGTGTGTTTCGTTTGCTGCGTTGGGTGTATATTGTATATTTAGTTGGGTGTATCTCGTGAATTCATTTGGGTGTATTTTTAGTATGTTCTAAATGACAATTGTTTGCCTTCTAGAATGGACTCAAGAAAAAGAAAGCAGAGGCAAGACGAGTCAGATTCTGATTCAAAATCTGAATCTGAACCAAGTGATGAGTAATGTCCTGAAATTAATACTCCTTTCTTTTGGCTTCGTTATAAAGATTTCGTGTATTAACTGAAGTGTCTATTATTAACTTATAGGAGCGAAGAATCATCGCCTGCGGAGAAGGAGAAGAAAAAGAAAGAAACAAAAACAACTCCAAAAAAGTAAGCAATTCTTTGGATAAAATTCTGTGATAAAATTAATTTTTTATTTCTGATTGGTACTGTTTTTTTTTTCCACCCAGAACACAACAAAAAAAGAAAAAAGTTGTTGTGGAGGATTCACCTCCTGAAGAAGATCAATACTTTGACGGGTACAGTACCTCGTAAGCTATACTACGGTCTATCATCGTAATTATTTTTGTTAACGTCTTATTTTATAAATGTAGTGAGAGATATGAAATATCAAGTGACGAACTCGATGAATGGCTAAGGGAAAACGTTGATAAATCTGCTGCAGAGGGGTATGTCTTGCTGGGCTGTGTATTTGAGATTTTGGTGTCTTTTGTTTGCTAATAATTGTATCTTGTTTCGCAGGGAGAACCAAGCTGACCTGCGATCGACAGAAGGTCGCTATGTGTCCTCTGAAACGTAAGAAGCTTTATTATTTAATAAAATATTGTTATCATGATTTGGATGTATTCTGTGAAACAATTTGGGTGTATTTCGTGGATCAAGTTGGGTGTATCTTGTTTACTAAGTTGGATGTATATTTCATTTGAATAACATGAAATCTGTTTAGACTACCGGCTGTGAACTTGGGAAGTGATGATCCTTCCTCTCAAGGACGCACAGAACAGAGTAGTGTAAACCAGCCGTCTCAAAGCATGTAATTTCTCTTTCAAATAATCGTTACTTTTGTTCTTCTAATAACTTCTGTATATATTTTTTTAAGAAAAAAAAGCCCTTTATTATTTTATTCAAGAAAAAAAGGCAGCAAAAAAAGCAAAAACTGCAAGTATGTAAGTTCTCAAAAAACAAAGCCCGTCTTCTTTTTGAATTGTTCGGGTGTATTTTTTGACCTTCTTTGGGTGTATTTTAGGTTGACTCCGACTGATTCGAATATGATGGTTGTTAGGGAACAAACACCGTCGGAAGCGCTTGCAATGTGAGTTTTCCAAGAATATTTCAACCTTATAACCTTATTATTTTCAAATACGTTGTTAACCTTTCATTTTTATTCTTGTTTAGAGTCCCGATCCAGTTTTTTGTGCCGGCATCCCAACAAACAACCACTGACGCAGATTTCGAACCAACCCCTATGCTACGGATTGAAGGGGCTAGAGAAACGTAAGAAAATAGTATTGGGTGTATATTTATTTAGGGTTTGGGTGTATATTTGCTAACAGTTTGGGTGTATATTCTTCCTGATCAATTTTTTTTTACGCCATGATTAATTTTGTGTAACTGTGCAGCACTCCTGAAACCCCCAAACAACTTCAAGAAACAACACCCAAGCTTCCCCCAGCTCCAACAAAAATGTAAGTTCATTAGACTAAAATCAATCTTTGCTTATCATCCGTATATTCTTATTCTTACTCTTATTCTTATACATAATGACGCATTCATCCAGACGCAGAGGATGCTGCTGCCCTGTTGATGATGGCACAACAGCAACCTATGTTCCTAAAACAGATCCGGGGATGCCATCATTCAGCCTCGGATTGACAGATTCAAGCCAGGAGGGGGCGTCAACGCAGGAGACAGAAAGGGAAAAATCTCCAGAAACTGCAACTATGCTAGAACAATTAGACAGTTTGGTCCAAAAATTAGCAAGCAGTGCGGCAAAGGGAAAAGACAAAAGTCCACAAATTCAGAGGGAGACTGGGGGAGAAAGTTCTGCAAAGTTTGAAACTCCTGGGGGAATAAATCAAATTCCGGATGATATGAAACAAAAGTGCTACATCTGGGGGACGAGACTGAAGGAAGATGCAAAAGGCGATACTGACGAGTATGAGGAGATATGCACTCTGATTGGCCAAGGAGAATACATTTTGATGAGAACGCACCTTGCATCCCTCCAGGCAAAAAGTGATATAGAATCTCAGGTAATTTTAGACTAACATTAATGTTTTTACACCAAAGTCAACTGCAATGTTTATTAATTTAAAATTGATTTCTAGATTGTATCTGCCATTTGCCTCATCCTAAACCAGAAAAATGAAAAGAGGTTTCAGGAACAAATATATTGTCTCCCCTCCCCCCGATATTGTGGTAAGTGTTACTTCTACGAAATTTGGGTGTATTTTATGCATTGATTTGGGTGTATATTTTAGCTTAGATTGGGTGTAAGTTGTGTATTTTCAGTATTTCATTTCTTGTATCGCAATTCTTGCAGAGCATGGCACTTTCGGATCACCCAAGGGGGGAATTCATATCCCCGAAAACAAAAAAAGAATTCAGGGTGGAAGCCTACCCGAGTTTCATTCACTTCATAGATAGAAAAAAATTAAGTTCGCATCCATATGTAAGTTTTCGTTTCGTAAATTTGTTAGTACGCTTATTTACTTATATGCCAAATAAAATAACAGACTGTTGAAATGTGGCAATCCTTCAGATTTTTGCTCCTATTTGCCACTCGGGACATTGGTGGTTATGGCTGATAAATACAACAAAGCGGAAATGTCAAATACTTGACCCGCTACACAAAAAAGCTCCAAGCGATGAGAGAAAGGACATTAATAAATTCACTGTAAGTTGCCTCTGTCTTCTTTACTTTAATAGATAGGTCTATTTTGAAGGTTGAGTTGGGTGTATATTCCATATTCAGTTGGGTGTATCTTGTCCATTCATTCGGGTGTATTACTGATTTGTTTTGGTATTTAAGGGATATGTATTTTCAAGATTGATAACATATGCCGGCGGGAAACCTCTCGAGAAAGGCGAGAAGGAGAAGGAAATTAAAGCCTCATATGTTAAAATATCAGGCCAAAAAATAAGGTATAAATTTGTGACTCTGAACATTAAACTTTCCTAAATGAGATTTGTAATTTATTTTCTTCGTTTTCAGCTATGACTGCGCTATCTACGTAATGAAGTGGCTTGAGTTAATTGAGCCGGAAAACATTAAAAAGGGGAAGTATGAATGGGATAATTGGACACAGGTAACTGTCTTTAGAACTATATAACTCTGTATTACTTTACTGAATTAATATTTCTGTTTAAACATAACATACTTTTTAATTGTAGGAGGAGGTGGACCACTATAGAGTGGAGTATGCTTCCTGGATACTATTCAGTGAGATGAATAAACAGAGAGATCGGGCAATTAGAGAGAGTAGTGCTATAAGGCTGTCGAAGCCATCCTCTGTATTATTGAGTCTGTTTTGTCAGATTAATTCTGCTGATATAGAAACTGGGTAATCCAACTGCTGGGTAGTTTGTAAATTGAACAAATGATGCAAATATTTTCCATTTATCAACAACTTCTATTCGATGTATATTTTTTCCGATAGTTAAACTATCTGTGATGGTAAACTGGCTGTGATGTATTCAAAAGCTGTATTACAGGTGGTAAAATATGAAGAAAAAATAAAGGCATATATAAACGTAAATTATAAACTGTTACACCCAATGCAAGATTAATAATACACCCGAGGTTGAATAAAATATACACCCAACTGTCTGTGCTGTATTCAAAATGAATGAATTACATGTACTAAAATATGAAGAAAAACATCAACTGAAATATACGCCCATAACCTGTGAATTTTTACAGCTTTTGTTCTATATGTATCTATATATGTGTCTATATGTAAATTGTCAATTAACAAAAATACACCCAAAAGAAACAGAGCTTTTACACCCATACTCTTTATAACTATACACCCAAAGAGTTATCCCCTGCTGCTGGTACCCTGAACTGATAATTTATAACTTGTCCCTGATATTGGCTGCAATTTGAATGCGCCGCTGATGCAGCATCAAACAGGTTTATCTGAATATAACACTCCCGCATTAGCTAAACTATTAACTAGAAAAATAAACTCAATCGCCACAAATTTAAAGAACATTACATTTACCTCGCTTAAAACTTTCGTCTTCTTCTTCTTTGTGGCATTTGCAATCTGTTTCTCGAGCTTTGAACCTAGCCTGTTTTTTGGACGTCCTCTTGTTCGAATCCTTGGCGGGCTTTGAAGCTCGTTAACGGATTCCAAGTTGGCGTCTTCGTGGGATAAAGAAGATGTCCCCTTCCTTTTGGCTTTTAATGCTTCTATCTCGGCCATGATGTTATCGTACGCACAGTGCAGAATTGCAGTCAGCTCCTCCGATTCGAAGGCAAATTCGCAAATATTTTGCGAACGAAAAACCAATTGGTCGAACCTCTTGCTTCTTGGCTCCATTAGTGGCTCGTCGTGGTTGCTCTTGATGTGTGTGTGTTGCCTCTTTACCTTCTTGCTCCATCGTTCCAGTATGTATCTAGGGGACACTTGGCTTACTTGTTCGAAGCTTAACACGCTTAGTGCGTGACGGCACAGTATCCCTCTCGACTCAAATAATAAGCATTGGCATTTTACCTCGGCTGCAACTGAGTCGTAGGTAACCGCAAACTTGTCGAATATTGAGCTGGAAACTTGTTCTCCGACTTCGTATACTGAATAGCCTAGAGCGGAATTCTTTAATCTGGTGATGCAATTCGCCTTTCCTCTGAATTGGGCTTGGACTTCCCTAAACTTTGCGTGAGTGTACGCATCTTGAAACTGAGCTTCGATGGAGGATTTGGTTGCACACGGTATGACCGTATGAAAATCTGCAGCATCTGATTCTCTCTCTGCTTGCTCCCTGCTTCCGAGGCAATTATCGTACTGTTTGATGAACTGAATGAGCGAGCTGTTTCGGGTGATGTACTTGTTAAAAAATGAATGCATGCTCTCGCTCCTTTGTGTGCTTCTCATCCCTGCCCAGAAGTGGTGGTCCAGATAGATAGGAACCCATATGTGACGGTCTTCGTACAGATCTGCATAATACACCCAAACACACACTGTAAAATACACCCGAGAGATCGTACAATTTACACCTCTGCTGCAGATTTTAAAAACACATTACCTGAAAGCCACTTATTGTCCGCAAGACCAAAATTCACCAGAAAATCGTTCCAATTCCTATCGAATGAGTCTTTGCTATGAGAGTTCCAAACAATATGGCTCATTTGTTGTTCGATATCGGCATGTCCCTTGTACCCGTTTAATTTGCTTGGAATCTTCTTCATGATGTGCCAAATACACCAGCGGTGAACTGTTGTTGGCATATAGGCCTCTAAAGCCCTTTTCATTGATGCGCGCTGATCGGTGAGAAACCCTTTCGGAGCGTTTCCTCCCATGCAACGAAGCCAGCATTGAAATAACCATTTGAATGATTCAATTTCTTCGTTCTTCATCAAAGAGCGTCCGAGAAGTGTTGACTGACCGTGGTGATTCACCCCGACAAAAGAACCACAGACCAAATTATACCTGAAACGAATTACCATGGTCCAGAATACAAAATCATTAGGTACACCCTAACAAATGCTTCGAATACACCCAATGAAACAGCCAATATACACCTCTGCTGCGGATTCATAAAAATAAATTAATTTAGCATCATAAACAGGGACAGTTTGTTACCTGTTTGTATTGTAGGTGGTGTCGAATGAAATGACGTCTCCGAAATACTCAAAGGCGGCTCTGCTTCTTGCGTCGGCCCAAAAAGCCAGCTTAATCGATTGATCCTCCTCGAGTTCGAGCTCAAAAAAGAAATTCGGATTCTTCTCTTTCATTCTTAAGAAATATTTCCCGAATTCCTTTGCATCTTCTTGTTCGGAAACATTCCGCACTTCCCTGGTAATGTAATTCCTCACGTTCTTTTCGATAAAATTTAACTCGCGGTGACCCCCGGCAGCCGCAACAAATGATTGGTAGGTTTTGCTTGGTCTGATACCGGCCTCGTCGTTATTCTCTATCGTACGACGAATGGACATGCTTAGTTCCCTGTGCTGTTTGAGCATCTCTGCTTTGCTTGGACAGCAGGGGTGTGAATGATCCAGCACAACCTTTGAAATGATCCAAGAACCGACATCCTTCAATGTGTGTATATAAATTCTTGCAGGACAGTTTAAACCGGCTGTCGGATTGGTCTTCTCGGTTGGAGATATTTTAGATTTCCATTTTCCCTCTCTGCTACATGTAATCAGTTGATTCTTAATCTCGTTTCCCTTCCTATTTGTGCACCGAACTCTTGTAGAGAAACCTGCAGCCTTGGCGTAGTTCCTGTAAAATTTTCCGGCATCTTCAAGGGTGGTAAAGGTCATTCCGACCTTCGGAACAAGCTCGTCATCAACAACCGAGAGAGGCTGCACAATACACCGTGTCAGAACTGTGAATACACCCATAGATATGATACAAATACACCCAATCATGTCTAATATGATACACCCGAACCGAAACAACTCAACTACAGAATGACCTTTAAAGCCATAAACTGTCAATACACAGGCTGCAGAATACACCATGTCAAAAACTAAAAACACACCCAATCATGTCTGATATAATACACCTGAACAACAACAACTCAATTAAAAATAACAAAAAACCAGTAAAGTGTATATACACCCACACTTATAGCTAAAATACACCCAAAGAAGAATTGATCTACACCCGAGCGTCTGCTATAAATTCCAGGTAATTAAACAATGTTGAGCAATTTTTAAACTACACAATGCTATACAAATTACTGTAAATCAAACCTCAGGAACTTCGTTAGATTCAAATTCATAATCCACTTCGCCTGGATTCAGCACACAATCTGAGCTTGAAGGATCCATTATCTTCAAAACGAGTTCAAACTTTGATTTCAGAAAACAACAAATCAAAAGAGAAAACGAAGCTCGAGTTGCAGAGAGAGAAAAAGATAACGTAAACGAAGAACATACCAGTGAGAAAAGGAGAGGAAAAGATCGATGGAGAAGAATGAGGGAAGACGCGCGAGAAGAAGAACAACCAAATCTCAAAATAACGAAAACGAAGAAGGAAACAAATATTTTAAATTTGGAAGTTAGATATACGCGGGATATTATATAGCGCGTGTAATCAACGTATGTGGAGGAGCGCGTATTTTAAATTTATTGTTTAATAAACTTGTAAAGCATACAAGCCCTAATGGCTTGTATGCAGAGCTTTTCCGTCTAATAATATATTTGTAGTATATACTTTTAAACATTGATAGCTAAACTGTTGGTCAAGAATAATAAATTCTGATAGTCCTCGAACATTTTTCATTATGATTTATTATCTTTTAAGATGTTAATATCTTTGTTGTTGAGTAATTAAAGTGTTTTAATTTATGAAAACAGTTTATTTTTGTCTATTTCAATGTTTATATCCTTTTTAATTAGATGTAGTTATATTTGTATGTGTTACAACTTTATGTTGAGATTGTTACTAGACAAATTGAATTTATAACATCCAATTTTAATATGTATTTGTTTTTCTTTTCTCTTGTGCATTGCAGCTCCAGAGGCATTCATGCGCAAGCTTATTCTGGAACAATTTTGATTTCTTATTAACATCATATTTCGTCCATAAGATGAATTTGTTACTTGTTCTCTTGTTAATAACAAAACAAGAAACATATTACGAAGAAATGTAATAATATCAATGCAGAGTGATATGTATTATTTATGTATAATAATGTTTGATGTTGAATGAATAATGAAAGTCATTATTTATGTATTATTTATGGTTAACTTCATCATTCTTTGCGCGCCATTGTCGTCATTTTCGTGATAAAGAAGAAAGTGTTAGTGAGTGAGCGAGCGAGTAAGAGAGTGAGAGTGCAATGAGCTGAGAGAGTGTGAAAAAAAAAAAAGGAAGCGGAAACAGTATTAATCGTGTGTGTGTGCAAGTTGATAACACCCATAGAAACTTTTTTTTTTTTAGAATAGCTAAATGAAAACCAAGAGAAACTGTATTTTTTAGAAAAACTATATCTTGTTAAACACTGAAAAATAAAAATAGATCTTTTTTTATAAAAAAAGTCTTCTTTTAAGAATTTAATAACATCCAAATAAATACTAAATTTGTTATTTATTGATCAAGTAAAATTAATTACTTTTTTGAGTAATAAAATTCGCAAATAAATGACTTAGCTTTAAAGAAATGAATTAGTTTTGAATAAAGACAAGTTTTAGGTAATGTTTGTTTGAGGAAAAAATATAAAAAAAAAGAAAAGAGAGAAAAAGAAATTAAAAAAATTATTATTTTTTATTATTTAGTTGGAGAAAAAAAAATATTAAATAATATAAAAAATTAGTAGAATCTATCAAAATTTTTTCTCTCTAAAAAGTAATGAAAAACTTACACTGTTATTTTATTTCAATATTATTCTGCTCTTTTTTTTAATATATTTTATAATATAAAAATAAAATTATTTTTTATAATATATTTTTATTTTTTTTTAAATATTTTTAGAAAAAAACATATTTTATGTAACTAAAACTAATTGCAACCACACAAATCAAAATTATTTAATTAAAGCAAGTTGTTAATAATTCATGACTACTACTAATAGGAGAAAAAAAATAAGAAATTAATTTTTTTTACTAATAATTAGCTCACAAATAATTGAAAGCAGAAATAAATATGATTTGGATTATTGATATTATGATTTATGAAGATAAAATAAAATATTGACTAATTATTTATAGAAAAAATAGTGTTAAATAATTATTTAATTGTTCACACATAATCATAAAGAATCTTTTATAAGTATGTATGTAATTGTAAATGAATTTATTTTGAAAAAAATGTTATGTCTTAAGTTATTTAAGATGTTAATAATTTGATGTATCAGAAGAGAAAGAAAGAATGAAAATTGACAGAAATTTTTTTTTTAAACAAATGAAAATAAAAAATTAAATAAAAAAATATTTTGTGATTAACCTTATGTTATGTATGTACTCCTTATGTACTCTAACATATATAAAATATATGCATGTATGGATGTATCGAATTATATGTATTGAGTTGTTTTTATGTTATTGTATTACAAAAAGTCTATTTTCTTAATATTCTGGATTTAGGTAAGGTATAACATGGTGTCAAAGAAACTGAGAGAAAATTCATAGAACTTGTTAGGGTTGAAAAGGAGATTAGACCATCTCTTATAACAA
This sequence comes from Arachis hypogaea, assembly GCF_003086295.3. Classification (NCBI taxonomy): domain Eukaryota; kingdom Viridiplantae; phylum Streptophyta; class Magnoliopsida; order Fabales; family Fabaceae; genus Arachis; species Arachis hypogaea. The sequence goes on along the minus strand of NC_092037.1, from coordinate 98,526,268 downwards.
TTGGTACGTGCTCTTAGCTTATTTGTTCAATGATGGTAGACTCCTCTTTGCAAATCTTGAGGATAGTGCAATGATGGTGATTTCTGCACCTGCAAATGGAGGATTAGTTCATCAATACCGTATTTAAAGATGTCTATCGCTGTATTTGATTGTTGTTTAACATAAATGAAATATAGATATAGATACATAATAATATATAGATATAAAAAGGCACTAATTTTATATTGTGTTTGATAAGTTAGACAGAACATAACAAACAATTTATTATTATACTAAAATTTTAATTTTATCCTTATTATTTTAGCATTTTAATATCAATAGAGAGCATGATAAAATTGTAAAAAAATTAGTGTCTCAAATTAAAAATTTGTGTATCAACATTTTAGAGAAATATAAAATACATATTTTTAATGGAAGCTTGTGTATAATTATATCTTTCATAATTTTTGTTTTAATAAATAAACATTATACATGTACTCCTGTGTACTCCCGTATCTATTTTTTATGGAAATATATACCAAAAACAAACACTACCTACATGAACAGTAGACGCAAGTACTGCTTAGGCTTAGATCAAAATTATTTTTTTTAAGAGATGGTGCAATGCGGGTTAAAGGAATCAACAAGGTAACTTTCTTAATCTTATATGTTTCTTAATTTATGTCAATTATTTTCTTTTTCTCTTAACAAATTTATGGTGTTCATATATCATAAAAGATAACCCATAGTATATAAAATTCATAGATTGTGCTGTGCTCGAGATCCTTTTGAATTTACAGAAGTTCCTAATTGGAGAACCTATCTCTGAATTTTTATATATAATTAATCGGCCAGATATAAGTATTCTGCTGTTCGAACTGAAGCATAAGTTTGTATTTTCGATGGGTGTGAGAATTATTAGATGAAGACCATGTAGTAGATATTGTCATTGATGTCGGAGACAGAAACAAAAAGGTTTGTATTTTTTTTCTGTAACTTGTGTAATTTGTAACTCAATTTTTTTTTCTTTTTTCTTTGATCTCTTACTAATATTATTGGTTTCTATTGATTTGGGTTGAGTATTTTATTTGGTAACGATCCTCGTTCATGTGATTGTGATCCTCCACCATTTGTGATTGGACCTTAAACAGAAATTGCCAAATTTGTAGCATTTGTTCACAGTCTATAATATCTATGTTTTGGCTGACTATATAAAAAGAGAGAATCTTTGATTTTGATTTTGATTTCCTTTAGTATTTGAGTTGAGTTCATAAAACTAGAATTTCCTTGGATTCTAGTTAGGAATAAAAATATGGATGGATCCATATAGTGAAGATATGGATTGTAACACAACTATCAAGCTCCAATATTTCTTTGAATGTATTGAAGACCACTTTATATGATAGCTCTCTTCTCTAAGTTTGAATGTGATATTTTGTTATTATTGTTTTCTTTGCATTATTTAATTACAAGTCTTTATTCCAAAATTAAAATTAGTATTCAAACATCATAAATTTCAATTGTAAGATCATCATCCGACAAAGACACAAATTGCCATATAGTCATGATTTTCCTCAACGTTCCAATTAAAAGCTAGAAATCATACAAACTAGTAGCAAAAGTGATTAAAACAAGAAACATATTAAGAAGAAATGTAATAATATCGATGCAGAGTGATATGTATTATTTATGTATAATAATGTTTGATGTTGAATGAATAATGAAAGTCATTATTTATGGATCCTTTGCTCTCATTTTTTCAAAGAAGTTAAAGAATTATTGTATACAATATAAATAACAATTATTAATATATAGTTTTTATGATCAATTTCATCGTTCATCTCCCTGATAACAATTTTGTTCATTCTAATCCTTCAATTGCACTTTTAAATTTGCCTATAAGTAATGTAACATTAATTAGTTGCGGTAGACATTTTTCTCGCTCGTTACTTAAGTGGTAATTCAAATTTTTAAATTTTGTCCTTAGTCATAAAATACATATTATTATATCATTTTAATTTCTTAAATATTTTTTTAATTACAACAATTCAGTTATTGAAAAAATATACGCAAATCATTTTCTTTTCTCAAAAGACGTATGTGCCACTAAATAGGAAATAATATTTAATTTGATCCTTAAATTTATATACGAATTTTAGTTTAATTTTTGAATTTTTAATTGTTTTTATTTAATCTCTAAATTTTGTGAATGTAATTTATATTAGTCTTTGAAATAATTTTTTACGCATACTTGATGTAGATAACCGAATATACATTAAATTCTATACTCAAATAGCTCAAAAACAACTTTGTAACTGATATTTATTGAAATTTTTTCATCCAAAATAAGTGATACAACATCAATTTTAAGTTACTTGAGTGCCAAAACTAAAACATCGTCGTTTTATAAAATTTGAACATGATATTTGTGTGGTCTATATTAATATTCTATTAATATTTGTGTGTTGAAACTTATCCAAAAATATTAAAAATAAATCTTCTCAATTTTTTTTAATAATTGAAAGAGTAAAATGTAATTTTTTTATTAATTTTATAAGTATAACAAAAAACCATAAAAAAATATTAAAAATTAAAAATTATATTTTATCTTCTCAATTTTTTTAATAATCGAGAAGATCTATTTTTTAAAATATTAATATCAGTCACGTTTACAAATTTAAAAAATAATTAAAAATTTAAAGATTAAATTAAAGTTTGTGTGCAAATTTAACACCAATACTCAATAGGGATCAAGCTTATATATATATAGTAGAGATTAATGCATGTGTTTCTGTTGCATTAAAAAAAAAATAAAACACTCTTTTATAGTTTTATATATTTATTTATTCTCTCTCTTTTTTTATCCTTTTTTTTTTAATATTCTTGTTAATGTTGTCTTCCCCGAATCAGAAGGTGCGGTTGTTTTTCTGAAGTCCCTACGGGGCACCCGATAAAATTGGTGCTCTTTTTCTTAACCTTTCTCTTCATTTTCCCTTCAGAGAACACAGATCTACACACCCTTTTTTTGTTTTTTTTTTTCTTTTCTTTTTCTTCTTAACAGGAAAAAACAAATGGCTGGAAATTCAACTTCTAATAATTCGGCAGCTTCAGGTAACTTGAGCTTCAGTTTCTGAGACCCTTTTGCTTGCAATTCAATAAAGTTTTCATCTTCATGATCTCTGCATGTTGTGCCCATCATTTTTTTTTATTTTTTTTTTAAATTTTCTCAGCTGTAAAGTTGTGATTTTTGAATTTGTTGAAATTCTGAGAAGAAGGTAACCAATGATAAATAAATAAAAATGTGTGTGTGTATGTTCAGGAACTAGTAATATTAATGGGAATGGTGAGAGGCAAAGTTGGGCTACATCACCTTCCACTGTCTTCAATCATTTTGGTACAAGTGGACTTTCTGTGGCAGTTGCAACTGCAATCACTCACCCTTTAGGTTCTTCTCTCTATCTCTTACCTTCCCAAATATTTGGAATTTTTATTCCCAAAATTCAATTTTTTTTTAATTTATGTTTGGTATTGATTGGCTGTTTGGTTGGGTGTCATTGGAACATTTGTAGCTTGTTTTGATTTGATTATAAGCAGCTTTGAATCCAACATAAAGTTAGTCTAAATGTATATATTAACTGTTTGAAGAACTAATAGGTCTTGTATATTTGTCCCTCTTGGTTGTTTTGCAATTTATATTATATCCCTTGTTGTTTGCATTGCAAGAAAATGATTGTTGTGTTAGTGGATTCAATTGAGGATAACTCAACGCATATGAATGAAAGGCGAACCGGGGATAGTTCAAATGAACGATATTTTCTGAAATTTAACCATAATGCAACCTATTTTTCGCATAGTCAAGTTCAAAAACAGAAAATGTAGTTTATAACAATGTAGAACTCTGTCTATGTTTGTATTTCTTGTGGATAAGCATGGTTCATAAGTCGAAGCTGCATTTAGGAAAATGTTTTAGGTACTAATGAAGTCAATGGTTTCGATGAAGATGCTGTCAAAAAGAAAAAAGGATGTTATGTAAAAATTGGTGAAGGCTAAATGAGATTGAGACCTTGAACATGTTTAGAAGATACTAGTGTATTTGGGATCCGGAAAAACTGAAAACAAAACCGGTAAGAACAGCTAAATATCTTGCTTTTACTTTCTGTGCAGATGTATTGAAAGTAAGGCTGCAGATGCAACTCGTTGGCCAGAAAGGTCCTTTGACTGGAATGGTAGTGTGCCGAGTTCGACCTTACCTATGAATGACCTCCGTTATCACATTATAGTTACAGAACTTTTATCATTTAAGCATTTGTTCAGGGACAATTGTTTTTAAGTGTGGTGAAAAACGAAGGACCAAAGTCTTTGTATTCGGGCTTGACACCTGCACTAACAAGGTCAGTTCTTTATGGAGGACTACGCTTGGGCTTGTATGAACCCTCTAAGCATGCTTGTGATGTTACTTTTGGCTCCTCGAATGTTTTAGTTAAAATCGCTTCTGGCATGTTTGCTGGTGCTATTTCGACTGCACTCACCAATCCAATTGAAGTTCTTAAGGTGTGTTACTTTCTTGTTTTCTTCTAATTTAGTTTAATTCTTTTTTACCCTTTTTTTTTTCCTTTGAAATCATATTCCACACAATCAGGTGCGTTTGCAAATGAATCCAGAGATGAACAAGAGTGGACCGATAGTAGAGCTTCAGAGAACTGTATCGGAAGAGGGAATCAAAGCACTTTGGAAGGGTGTCGGCCCTGCTATGACCCGAGCAGCTGCCTTGACTGCATCGCAGCTTGCTACATACGATGAAACCAAGCAGGTCAGCTTCAAACTGTATGATTCTTTTTACTTATATCTTAAGCAATTCATAGAGAATACTTCTGCTCTATTGTTCTTAATCCTCATCCTAATTTAGTTCTGTCCTCATTGTCAATACTATTGTCTCTCTGCTTTCATAATTTATTTTGCATTTTTTGTATGCAGCTTTTAGTCAGGTTTGCATCTCTTGAAGAAGGATTCCATCTACATCTGATGTATGGCTCTCCTTCCAACTCTTTTCCTTCTTCGGATTCTTGGTGTAAATTGAATCATAGTAAACTGAATATGGTTAAGAATCCCCAATTTATGAGCAACAACTTTAGATTAACAACGACTGAAGAAGCTTGGAAAAGAAATTTGAATTATAAAATTAGGACAAATTAAATATGTTCCGGAACTGATGATACTGAGTGCAACATATTGAAAACTAATATCTTGTTAAAAGGTGCCTAACTAATTTTGTTCATATGATTAACTTAGATCAATATTATTTGTCTTTAGACTGGCACAAGATTCAATTCTGATCTAACTGTAATTCTACCCTATATAGCTCAAGCACAGTTGCTGGCATTTTGAGCACCATCGTAACTGCTCCCATAGATATGGTTAAAACTCGTCTCATGTTGCAACGTGCATCGAAAGGTTCTAGGCTCTATAAAAGTGGATTTCATTGTGCATACCAGGTATTCATGTTGTTTTCGCTCGTATCGCCCAAGCCTGCCATGAAATTGCATTTGTGTTTTAATGCAACTTTTCATTTGTGGTTCAGGTCCTACTTACAGAGGGTCCAATGGCACTTTACAAAGGGTGAGTTTATGTTCACTACTAGCATTCTTGGGGTTCAGAGCATGCATATTTTGTTCACATAGTTTTAATCTATACCATACCGTTCTGCCAGGGGCTTTGCGATATTCGCAAGAATCGGGCCACAAACAACAATTACATTTATATTATGTGAAGAGCTAAGAAAACTTGCTGGATTGAAGGCAATCTAGTACCATAAACCAACTTTGATTAGAATGATTCTTGATAAGTGCTGAAGAAGCAAGCTACTCTTCTTAGTTCTTGCGAACAAGTCCATTCTTTTAGATAGATTTTTATTCAGTTAGTTTTGATTGGTGATTTGAGGTACATACCCCAGAAAACAATATCACATTTTTTTTACTGGCAATCAGGTAAATTCTTTTAAGGGATCCATTCTAATCTTAGTATGTTGTTGTTATTGTAATCGTCGTCGTTGTCGTCATCGTCATCTCCATTGTTTTGCTGGAATAAGTTCCAGGGTAGTTGCCAGTAAAGGAGTCTAGGGTTGTTTTGGTTCCCAAGTTCCAACCCTTCTATTACTATGATCATTGTATTACAAGAGGGTACTCTTGTTTTTGTATTATTATTGTCATTATTACTGTAATAACATCACTGTAATATGGAAATTACATTAGTCACCTCCCCTCAAAAAAAGGAGGGTTGAGTGAGATTCAATATTATTTTTTTGTATATTAATAGTTTCCTTGTTATGACTCTCAAATAGTAATATATTGCCTTTGGCTTAAGATATTTGATGAATACTCAAAATTAGTTATCCAATTAGTTATTGTATACTATTTTTATCTATATTTATACTTATTATTTTATATATTTTCTAAATAAAGCAATCAGCTACCAGGTTAATTAAACGTTTCAAAGTATAATAATCAAAATCTGTCATCACAGAATAATCAATTTTTTTCCCTTATAGTAGCATATAATTTTTCTTTCATAAATACCAAATATGCTAGTATAACATAGCCGATTGATGATTAGTTTTTGTGTGTTTTATATAGTATGGTTGTTTAGGTTAAGTTTAACATGTCTATTATATTCACATTTATTCATTTTCTGTAATATCCTCTGCACAAATTTAAACACTCTTAACAATGATATGTAGATTAAAGTTAAAATAAAGTAGTAGTTAAAAAAAAATTGATAAACATAATTGTACTCAAACTTTCGATTTTAGAGTCTTTGTTAAGTGTGTAAATATATATATTTTGAACGAACTAAACTCTAATTAGAGTAGACCATGATATTCCAAATCACAGCAACATATTTATGAATGCTTGTTACAATTAATGATTTCCTGAGAGTCAGAGAAAGTTACTGCTACACCTACACTATAGAACATCAATGACACTGACGAGACGAATGTGTCATGGGTTTCCATGATCCATTATTATGTCAACTTGTATTCATTCATTCATGATTCATGTTTTCCAATTTCAAGGTACCACTGCCTTCCTAATAATGACCGCAAAATAAAATAAGAGAAAATATTATTTTAGTTCCTACCGTTTTAAATATTATCTCAAAAAGTTTAAACGTCTTATTTTAGTCTAAAAATATTTTAATCAAATTTAATATTATCTCACCGTTAAATTTAACACGAATAATTAGTATATTAATGAATAATACTATTTTATTTTAGTAACTAAGTCGAACCACTAATGATTATTAATTAAAAATTTTTTCTTTCATTCTAGATCTTGATAACTGATTGATAGAATTTTAATATTTTTTTATATAAAGGACATCAAGAAAAAAATTATTACAAAAAAAATTATTTATATTTCTCTAACACATAAAAAAATATAATTTAATAACAACGTTATTAATATTTACGTCACGCGTTTCATTAAGTATCTGTATCAAATTTGTTTAATGAAGGATAGTTTTTTATTTTAAAGAAGATCTTTTATAGCATGAATTTTAAATCATTTTACATCATCATCATGATCTATCTTTTCATTCTTTTGTCATATCATTGAAAACATTCTTTCATTTGTTTAGAAGCTTTAATTTTTAACTAATTTTAAGTGGTTACCACATTTAAGTTTTTTTTTTATCAATGTAATACTCTCACTTTTTAAAAATATATTATTTTACTTTTTTATTTTTTATCTAAATATATATTTTTTAATAAACCTAAAAAATAAAAATTACTTGTTTTAAAAAGAAAGAAGTTATATATATTATCATTTGATAATACAATCCGTCCAAATAATTATCCAATGAATTAATATATAACTTTGAAGTAATATAAGTGAAAGTTAATCATGCTTGCTCGTGTAATCTAGGGTCTAATATAAGACTTTGGAAGGAAGCATATATTAAAAAAAGAGAAAAATGTATGTTTATTTCCATTAGATCAAGTGAATTTTTTGCTCAAAATGTACGGCTGATAAGAAAACCTTTACAGGATTCGGAGGAAAGAAAAAAAATTATGTTCTTCAATGGTAAGAAACGGGAGAGAAGAAAAAAAATTAATTATATTATTTTATAATAAAGATAAAAATGATAAATATTTAGTTCATTATTATATTTTTTCTTATCTCTTCAACTTTCGGTTTCTTTTCATTTTCAAATAAATATTCGAAATTTAAAGAGCAGTTTCTCAAGTTATGAAATGAATCCATTTACAATTAGATGCATACTTATAAAAGATTCTTCATGATTACGTGTGACCAATTAAATAATTTTTAACACTATTTTTTTCTATAAATAATTAGTCAATATTTTATTTTATCTTCAATACAGTAGCAATCCAAACCATGTTCACTTCTCCTTTTAATTATTTGTGAGCTAATTATTAGTTAAAAAATAATAATTTCTTTTTCTTTTTCCTCCTTTTAATTAGTAGTAGTCATAAATTATTGGTAACTTGCTTTAATTAAATAACTTTGATTTGTGTGGTTGCAATTAGTTTTAATTACACAACATACGTTTTGCCTAAGTGGGACACTAAAGCTTGCCTATAACCAAAACTAATCCATTTCTTTAAAGCTAAGTCACTAGTTATTATTTCCGAATCTTATTATTAGAGATTTGGAGTAAAATTTTAAAATAGTTTTTGAGATTGGCGTCGTGTATTAAAATCGTCTTTGAGATTTCAATTACATTAATTACGTCTTTGAGATAGACAAAAATGCACCACGTTAATCCCTAATCCATTTTCTATTAACGTCGTGATGACATGATTTGATAATGTGGCGATTAGTGACACGTGTCACTCTATGATTTGGCCACGTGTAATAGTATGATGTGTTGACCAGTTAACATGCCGTGACACGTGGTATGTTAAGGTAGATGGTTGCGCCACGTGTCACAATACTATTTGGCCACATGTCTGTTTGTGTCACGTGTCATAATAGTATTTGTCCACGTTGTTAGGTACCAGACAAATGACACAGCAAAATATAGAGATGAAAAATTAGAAATTTGTATAAAATATGGAAATAATTGAATAATTTTTTTTGAGAATTACAACTTCTCTCTATCACAAGGAGACTACAATAACACTCTCTCTTGACAAAAGGAGAACACACTTCTCTCTATCAAATATAGGAGAAAACTACTCAAAGAAATCTTATGTTATTCTATCTGGATGACTTGATTGAAATGAATTAAAGAAAAACTCAATTTATAGGTGAGTCTCTTCAATATGAACCATCCATCAATTAGAGGTATATAATTCTTTTCTTTTTCAACCATTAAAATCCTAAGGTTATAAACTAGGATTGTTTATTACCTTTCATTTTATTTAGTTATTATTTATTTATTTATTTATTTTCTAAAATTAGCTTTACTAATTTTCACAATCTCCCACTTAAAGCTAATTTTGATAAATTTTCAAAATTCATGTTGCTTATGTATTCCATAGGCCGTATGAGGATCTACACCATTCAAACTTTTCTGTGTTGATTGGTTTTGTCATGGCATCTGCTAGGTTGTCTTTAGTGTGAATCTTCTGCATATCAACACTTCCTTCTTCTACTACTTCCCGAACAAAGTGATATTGTACTCCAATGTGTTTTGTTCTTGAATGAAAGGCAGGATTCCTTGCAATGTGCAAGGCACTCTGACTGTCACAATACACAGAAATCTTCTGTTGTTTGTGCCCGAGTTCTTCTATCAACCTTTGGATCCAAATAGCTTCCTTGCATGCTTGTGTAGCTGCCATATATTCAGCTTCTGTAGTAGATAAAGCCACAACAGTCTATAATTTAGATAGCCAGCTTACAGCTCCTCCTGCAAGTGTAAACACATAGCCTGTAGTAGATTTTCGTTTATCAAGATCACCTGCAAAGTCTGAATCGACATATCCATTGACAATGAATTCTGATCCTCCAAAACATAATGCAACATTCGAGGTTCCTTTGATGTATCTAAAGATCCTCTTAACAACATTCCAATGCTCTTTACCTGGATCTGCCATAAATCGACTTACTACCGCAACTGCTTGAGCAATATCTGATCTTGTACAGATCATGGCATACATAAGGCTTCCCACCGCTGATGCATACGGTACTCGAGACATTTCCATCCTCCCTGCTTCACTACTAGGGCACATACTTGAGGATAATTTGAAATTCATAGGAAGTGGGGTTGAAATTGGCTTACATTCTTGCATATTGAAGCGTTGCAAGATCTTCTTCAAATAATTCTTTTGCGATAGCCAAATCTTCCTATCTTTTTTGTCTCGGTGAATTTGCATCCCTAAAATCTTGTTTGCTGGTCCCAAGTCTTTCATATCAAACTCCCTAGTCAACTGTGCCTTCAATTCTTGGATTTGATCTTTGTTGGGACCTACCACCAACATGTCATCCACATACAACAGCAGAATGATGAAATCATTATCACCAGACCTCTTGTAATAAGTACAATGATCTGAACTAAGTCTGTTGTATCCAAGGCTAATAATGAAAGAATCAAATCTCTTGTACCAACACCTTGGCGCCTGCTTTAGACCGTACAGAGATTTAGTTAACCTGCAAACCAAGTTTTCTTTTCCTTTTTCTTCAAAACCTTCTGGTTGGAGCATATATATCTCTTCTTCAAGTTCTCCATGAAGAAAAGCAGTCTTTACGTCTAATTGCTCTAGATGTAAATCAAATGCAGCACATATAGCCAAAACTACTCTAATAGTAGTTAGTCTCACCACTGGAGAAAATATTTCATTGAAGTCAATACCTTCTTTCTGAGCATATCCCTTGACAACCAATCTTGCACGATATCGTTCCACCTGATCATTACTATCTCGTTTGATCTTGTAAACCCATTTGTTACCAATGGCTTTCCGACCTGCTGGAAGTTCAACAAGTTTCCAGGTATGGTTCCTATGTAATGCCTCAATTTCTTCTTGCATTGCTGTCATCCACATAAAAGCATCTGGATTGCGCATAGCCTCCATAAAAGTTGTTGGTTCTCCATCTTCTGTCAAAAGACAATATGCATCATGGTTTGTCAAAACATAATTTGAGTGCCATGATGGTGTTCTTCTTTGTCGAGTGGATCGACGAACTTCTATGTCATTGGCCTCTGCTTCTTGTTCTTCGTGCTGTGGTTCTGCTTCAGAAAGATCACCTTCTCTGCATTTTTCATCTATTTGAACAGTGGTTATATCTTTAACAGTGCTGTCATTTTCTTGTTCCTTTTGCAATTCATCTTCTGCAAATATCACATCTCTACTGACAACTACCTTGCGGGCAGTGGGATCCCACAGGCGATACCCCTTAACTCCGTCAGTATAACCCAAGAATATACATTTTCTAGACTTTGGGTCCAGCTTTGTTCTTTCCTGGGAATTGTACATTACGTACACAGGACAACCAAATATATGTAAAGAAGAATAATTAGGTGGCTTACCTTGCCACATCTCCATTGGTGTCTTCAACCCAATTGCAGTTGATGGTGACCGATTTATCACATAACAGGCAGTTTTAACAGCTTCTGCCCAAAAAGACTTAGCTAAACCTGTAGTTTGCAACATAGCTCGTGCTCTTTCTAGGAGAGTCCGATTCATTCGCTCTGCTACACCATTTTGCTGAGGCGTATATGCAACTGTGAATTGCCGTTGAATACCTGCTTGCTTGCAAAATGTTAGAAAATCGCCATCGACATATTCTCCTCCATTATCTGTCCTTAAACACTTGATCTTCTTTCCAGATTCAAGTTCTAACTTTGCTTTAAACTCTTTGAACATCGCAAACACGTCTGACTTCTTCTTGATCGGGAACACCCATAGCCTCCTAGAGTAATCATCAATAAATGATACAAGATATTTTGCTCCTCCTAGGGACATCTCCGGCGATTCCCACACATCAGAATGAATCAACTCCAATATGTGCTTGCTCCGAGCAGTTGATCTACCAAACGTCAATCTATGTTGTTTGCTTGTAACGCAGTGCTTACAAAACGGTAAGTTTACCGATTTGAGCCCGGGAATGAGATTACGTTCTACAAGAATCTTCAAACCTCGTTCTGACATGTGGCCTAGTTTGCAATGCCATATCATCATCATTTCTTCTTGGCTTGTTGAAGCAACTGATGCCTCTGCTTCTTGCAAAGTATCTCCCACAAGCATATATAGATTTGCTGCAATCTTTTCTGCTTTTATTACCACAAGAGCTCCTTTAACAACTTTCAAGATCCCACCTTCAATATGGGTCTTGCAGCCAAGTTCATCCAGTTGCCCAATCGACAACAAGTTCTTCTTCAAGCCCTTCACATGTCTTACCCCTTGAAGTGAATGAATAGAACCATCAAACATTTTTATTTTGACAGTACCTATTCCAACAATTTCTAAGGCATGATCGTTTCCCATAAACACAGATCCTTCTAAGACAGGTTCATATGTACAAAACCAATCACGATGAGGAGTCATGTGCCATGTTGCTCCTGAATCAACAATCCAAACATCAGTGAGCTGTTTGCTGCCTTTAGAACCAATTGTTGCTTCGCCATACAGGATTTCTCCATCATCAGAGGTACTCGCAACACATCCTTGAGAACTTGATCCTTCTGTAACCTTCTCTATACTCTTCTTATTCCAACAATCTTTCTTGAAGTGCCCTCTCTTACCACAATTGTAGCATTTGATCTGCTTCTTACTTTGTGACTTTGGTCTACTTTGACTCCCACTGGAACCACGCTCCATTGATCTTCCTCTTGTCATCAACAAAGCCTCTGCTTGTTTTGAGCTCTCTAATCTATCTTCCTTATTCTTGCGCCTAGATTCTTCTTCAAGAACCGCAGCAGCCATGTCATCAAAAGAAAGATAATCAGTCAAAACATTATTAGTTAAGTTAATGATTAGCTGATCATATGAATCTGGTAGACTTTGAAGTAAGAGCTCTGCACGTTCATTTTCCGCTATGGTATATTCCAACGATGAGAGTTGGGAAAATAGCGTATTTAGATTGTTGATGTGATCCGTTGCCGATGTGGACTCACTCATTCGAAGAGTATAAAGTCTTCTCTTCAAGAATATCTTGTTGTGAAGTGACTTGACTTCATATAATTTTGTGAGAGCATCCCAAATTTCCTTTGCTGTCTTTTTCTCTGCTACACTTGATAAAACTGAGTCAGCTAGTGCCAAGTGTAAGTTTGCAACAGCATTGTTGTCCATCTCCTTCCATTTTTCATCTGTAATTCCAGTGGGTCTACCTTCAATTGCTGTCACGCAATTGTCTTTTCTCATAATGGCTTTTATCTTCAATTTCCATATGGAAAAATTACTCCCACTGAATTTTGGAATTTCATACTTTGCTGCCATTTTTTTTTAGACGGTAACTCGCAGCGGAAAAAAAAAATCTTAATCAACAACCTTTGGCTCTGATACCACTGTTAGGTACCAGACAAATGACACAGCAAAATATAGAGATGAAAAATTAGAAATTTGTATAAAATATGGAAATAATTGAATAATTTTTTTTGAGAATTACAACTTCTCTCTATCACAAGGAGACTACAATAACACTCTCTCTTGACAAAAGGAGAACACACTTCTCTCTATCAAATATAGGAGAAAACTACTCAAAGAAATCTTATGTTATTCTATCTGGATGACTTGATTGAAATGAATTAAAGAAAAACTCAATTTATAGGTGAGTCTCTTCAATATGAACCATCCATCAATTAGAGGTATATAATTCTTTTCTTTTTCAACCATTAAAATCCTAAGGTTATAAACTAGGATTGTTTATTACCTTTCATTTTATTTAGTTATTATTTATTTATTTATTTATTTTCTAAAATTAGCTTTACTAATTTTCACACACGTGTCATCCATTATGTCATGATTGTAGATGCACCAATTAGTCCCTCACTTTGCGTTAAGTGACTCATTTTAGTCCTTAAAATTAAATGTCCTGCACCAAACTAGTCCCTTCACTAGTTTTTTTTCTATAAATTCAAAATTATCAATATCTTTGAATCCATTAATTTCAATTCTATTTTTCACATATTATTTAAATATAAGTGCTTTTATAAAATATTTTTTCTCTTGCGGGTACCTTAAACTGCTGTCTTGGAGTTGACGTGAAGATATTTTAAGCACCCCGACGACCATCTCCGACTTCTTTCGTCTAGATTAAAGAGGTCGGAGATGGTAGAGAGGGTGCTTGAAGTACCTTCGGTCTAGTCCATTTACACACAATGAAAACGTGTATTTCATAAGAACCGAAAAAAATGTATATTTTAGTTCTTGATTTCTTGTTAAAAACACATTTTTTTAATGAAAAAATGTGTCTAATCAATCATATAATTCATTTCTTATAATAATATACTTATATATTATTAAATAATTTACCAATGTTTAAATTATTATAGAAAAAAATTATATAATTAAAACTAAAATTTTAAAATTTTTTGTAAAAGCACTTGTATTTAAATGATATGTGAAAAAATAGAAATGAAATTAATGTATTTAAATATTGAAAATTTGAAATTTTTAAAAAAATGAGAAAAAACTGTTGAAGGGATTAGTTTGATGCAGGACATTCAATTTCAGGGACTAAAATAAGTCATTTAACGCAAAGTGATTGACTAATTTGGAGCATCTACAACGATGATATAATGAATGACACGTAGACGAATGTTGTTGTGACGCGTTACACAGGCCAAATAAGATTTGTGACATGTGTCACAACTATCTATGTCAGTATGCCATGTGTCACTGGTCAACATATGATTATACCATTACACGTGGCCAAATCATAGAGTGATACGTGTCACTAACATGTCACGTCATCAAACCATGTTATTACGCTGTTAATGAAAAATAGATCAGGGACTAATGTAGTGCATTTTTGTCATTCTCAGGAACGTAATTAGTACAATTAAAATTTCATGGACAATTTTTGTGCACGACGTCAACTTCAGGATCATTTTAGAATTTAACTTTAAAAATTTGATTAATTTAACTTGATCAATAAATAAAATATTTTAAGTGAATTTTAGGTCTTTTATTTAAAGATAAAAAAGGAAACAAAAAGCTATGTTTCAAAACACAAAATTCATATATTTTGTATCCTTTAAAAAAAAATATATAGCAGATCAGAAACAAAACACGAAATATACAAAATAATTAATAATAGTCATTTTTATATTATTGTTATTTTTTTTCTTTTTCTTTTTCGTTTATTTTTTAGCAAAACCGAAACTCAAGTCATTGATTAAAGAGGAGGATAGATCCAGTGCTCCAATTATCTACCATTTGTAATTTTATATTTAATAATAAGATCTAATGATCCATTTCAACTTTTTTAAGAGCAGTACTTGTCACCCACTAATAATGGTGGCTCCATCTTCTTAGATTTACTTTTGTTTTTTTATGATGTACTTTTTACCATGCTCAATTCACTTCAACGAGCATAAGCAATGTTATAAACATGTCTAATGTCTTTTTGTGGAATTGTGTATATTTACATTTCTTAATAAATAAGTAAGAGTATATATTCAAAATATGTTTTTAAGAAATTTTGTGGTAAACATTTTTTATTTTTATAAAAATTTTTTATTACGTTAAAAAATTTATAAATTTTATAAAAATAAAATATATAAATTTTTGTTACACTTTTAAGAATTTATTTATTTAAATGACAATAATGAATCTAACTAAAATAAAAATGTATATATTTTATTTTTATAAAATTTATAGATGTTAATATAATAAAATTTTTAAAAAAAGAAAAAACCGAGTAAAATTTTTTAAAGATATACTCGATGACTAATTTTAAAAAAAAAATTTAAACTCATGATCTTTAAATAAATATAAAAAAATATATCATTTAAATTATATTTCGTTGACATGCTTAACGACTAATTAGGGGTGGCAACGCGGCGGGTAGGGGCGAATTTTTGCTCTACCCGATCCCGCCCCGCGGTACACCAACCCGCATAGAACCCGCCCTACTTCTACTCGCGGATAGTAAAACGCTGAACCTTAATCCGCCCCTGCGGGTACTCGTCCTGCCCCTACCCGCCCATATAATTATTAAAATTCAATAAATAAAATTAAATTTCAAAATTTATATAACCATCATCATATACATAACATAAATTAAAGTAAAAATTTAAATATAATACAATATTATTAATTATTTACTAATTATTTTACATATATTATACATATTATATATTAAAATAATATATATTATATATATAACGGACAGGTAGGGACGGGTATTACTTAAATCCAACCCCGTCCCGTCCCTCCCAAAAATTCACTCCACTAAAAATCCGTCTCGATATAGAACGAGTAATTATCCACTCCTAACGGATAAGGGTGGAGTGAGTACCTGTGAATTCGGGTGGTATTGTCATCTTACGACTAACTAATAATAGAGTTGTGTGTCATGTCATGTGTGAAGTGTGGTGTGTGTATAATTTTAGGGGTATATTTACGGTATTAACCCTACGGAAGCATCTTATTCTTGGCATGTGCTGAATGAATGGAAATGGACCCAATTGCCCACGTGTAAAACGCACATAATTTGACTTTTCTAATTTCAGCATACCTAATAAGACTAGACAACACCATACTTCCAGAAGATAATTTAATTTCAATATCTTATTCACTAAATATTTTTTAATAAAAAATTTATTTACATAAATTTCTTGATTTTTTTTATATCTTCTTTTTATGATATAAAATATTTTCGTTGTCTTTTTTATACATTATTAATTATTTTTAATATTCAAAATAAAAGTTCACAAAAAATATATCTAAAAATAATATATATAATATTTATTTTTAGAATATGTTATAACATATATTCTTTGAATTTTCTCCAATAATTATCCATACTTTAGATATATTATTTTTTTCATAATAATTATTGTTTTTGACCTTTTTTATTTGTTTATAAATTTTAAATAAATTGGGTCAAAATATATTGGTTTAATTTATGCTTATATAAAAAAAATCAAAATGATAATTATTATTAACAACTTTTAAGCAAAACTTTTATCTATACGACAATAAACACAAGACTTAGCAAATATTACATAAAGAAAGTTTTCAACCACTACAGTATAATATATTAAAATTAAATTTATTTTAATATTCATACATATAATCCTAGAGCTAGCTAGTTGTCATGTTTTTTCTCTTTACATGCATGAGGTAGTTCATTACTTGTAGTTGTAGATGTACCTTTCTTCCCCTTTCATTGTTCTTCAATTTCTTCTTTCCTTTGCTTAGTGATGTTTTACGTTAAAAAAGGTAAGAGAGAGCAATTAAAAAAAAGTTTGTATGTATTTAAATTGTATAAAATAATATAATATAAAAAAGTACTTATAAATACTAAGAGAATCGAAGCAATAAATATATAATATTTTATAATAAATTTTTTGATATGTTAAATAATTTTAATGAATGTTAATTAATTCTAATATATTTTAATATTCTATTATTGGAGGCTCCAATGATGATTTGAAATAAATGAAAATAGGTCAAAAGATTCAACTCACAAGAGAGTCCAAAGTATTTTTCATTTTTTCTATATGCCGGCTACACTAGTTTTGTGTAACACGTAATTAACTTTGTTTATCCAAATTTAATTTGTCAAACACGGAATTAATGGTAAATCAACATGTTTAAAATTATATACTAGGGACTAAGCATGTTGTTTTAGAAAATAATGCGTAGGAAAAACTTCAATGTTTATCTTACAATTTTCAGAAAGCAAAACCATGTGCACTTTTCTCCATAAGTTTAATGTGCTAAACAAAAAACATAATTTAATTTTTATGTAATTTTTTTTTAAGACCAAAAGATTCTAACAGAAATTAAATAAGGTGAAGCGGCTAAAATAACTAAACTTCAAGGATTTGTTTTGCTCACTTTTTAGGTTAAAATCTTAAGAGGACTTTTTTATTTTTTTATTTTGTTTTGCTTGTTAAAATGCTTAATTAATTTTTTTATTCAACTTGTTTATTTATTGAATCTCCATATGTTAGTTTCTTTTTTTTTTTTTCAGTTTTATAATTATTGAAAGCTCAACTCCTCCAAGTGTTAGTTGGATGCGTTTAACTAGATTAAAGAACAGTAAATTAACTAAATCCCATTTCAAACGAAAACCTTGATTATAGGAATTTGCTACCTAAGGCATAGTCATATAAACGATTGTGCTCAACTACCATTCAATGAAAGCAATATTAATTTTTTAGATAATTATTTAAATAATAAATACTAAGGTGACAATACATTATTTTATATTTGCATACATTTTTTAGCAACAACATATTACAATTAATTTTTTTGTAAATAAAAAATGATGTCTAATATTACAGAAGAAACAGGTGAATTCATTTAAAAAAAATTAAAGAATAATGATAGTAGCACACCTAACTAAATTGACAAATTAATAGGAATAGGACTAAGTTACATGGATATTAAAATTAGTTATTAAAATTAATTATTAATATAAAATACTGATTAAAATATAAATATATATATTTATGTATAAATATATTAATGATTGATTTTAATAATTAATTTTAATATATAAATAATATTTTTGATAAAAATAATTTTTTGCCATCATTTTTTCGTCTTTCTTATTTGAAGCACGGGGAACTATGCCATGTTGCCAACTGATAGAAAATTAACTTGATTTAATTATTAAAGCTTCTAGAAATATTAGGATCATGATTATATCACATATATAATATAATATTCCCCTCCTCTTTTTTAAGTCCGAACAGAAAACAAATTCCAAATTTTTAATCAGTACTTAATCAATAATATTTAAAAATATAGTATTTAACTGTTAAATTAAAAATATTAAATTATTAATTAAAAATATTGTCTAATATAAATTAAATTAAGCTATTTTTAATATAAAAAATATTATTATTTTTGTTAAAAATATAATTTATTAATGTAATTATAAGTGATGAATGAATTTTATAAATAAAAAATTAATACGTAAAAGATATCTTAAATATTTTTATAATATTATAATATATTTTAAATATTAATATTTAATTAAAACACCTTCTCTATTTTCATATTAAAAATAATTTTGACTAAATTATTGATTTTTAATATTTTTTCCTTAAAAGAAAATCTAAAACAGATGATGATTAATACATAAAAGGATTAGCAAGATGATAAGATAAGGGTGAATGAATAAGAAAATGTTCTAGAAGAGCGCGTGTATGCAAAATTCAAATTCCTATTGGCTACTACTATATTTGCAAGGGAAAGTATGAGGAGCCAATGAAATATTTATACAATGTGTACAATGAAGGTTTATGGAGTATTAGAGATATAATTATTAGTGTTACATTTTTCCATCCTTAGTGAACCCAAAAATTAAATTAATTTTTCAAGAAGATGTTTATTATCCCTTGTACTCGGATGGTTATTCTAAATAGTATAAGGGATGTTCATTTCATAACTCAATAACCATTGTACACATTGTACAAATAATCCATTATCTCCCTAGAGAATCCTATTTGCAATTGGGCATGCACTAATTGCCACTACCCTTCTAGAAGCTTTTCTCATCTTCATTCATCAGTAACAATAATGAGAGAGAGAAGGCAGAGTCACATTATATAAGTTTAATTTTGAAAAGATTTCATCATAGTCTTTGTCACCAAAAGTGTCTAACAAGTGTGGCCCCACGTTTTCTAATTCCAATAATATATTATTATGGTTTTCGAAACCTTTTATTTTCTTTATTAGTTATATGTTTATGCCAACGTTGTTGCGGTGTTCATTTTCATTTTTCATATTAAGAGTAGTGGTGGCTGTGGTTCTATAGGATCCTAGGAACATTGAAAGTTGTTCATATCATATCATTCATTCTCTTATTATGGATGTGAAGGGTAATAATGTCACTCCAGATTTTTCTTCTTACATTCTCTTTGAGGCCAGTGGGGATTCTGAAGAAGCTGATTTTAATCACAACAAAATGGTTTGTGAGATTTCAAGGGTAGGTAGTTATGTTCATCATGGTCATGAAGATTATGATGATGATGATGATGCTCTATCTTGCAGCTATGATAGATCTGATTATGATGATGATGCATGTAATGTTGCTGAGGTCAATTGGGATGATGATGATGATGATGATGATGATGGGGAGAAGAAAGATGATGTTTTTGGAACATCATATTGTGATGAAGAAGATGAGGTTTTGCAAGAACAGCACCCAACAAGGTCATTTGTGTCATTTGCTTCAAATCAGGAATCTTTGGATGAAATGGAAAAGAATAGGTTGTTCTGGGAAGCATGCTTGGCATCTTGATTTCTTTTCTTCAGATCTATTTTTGGTTTCAACTTTTCTTATCTATTCTGGGTTCCTTTTTTTTTTAGCTCTTTTATTTCTCATTAGGAAAATTTCTTATATTTTTCTTTTGGCTGACACATAAAAGAAAATGAATCAAATAGGTTAGAAGAGAAAAAAAAAGAAAAAGAAAAAAAAGAAAGAAAGAAAATGTAAATTTTAGAAACTTAGGCAGCTAATTAGTGAATTTAAATGTAAATATGTAATTTCCCTGCAAATGGTCATATGAATGCTATTATTGTTATTTATTACAATGAATGTTTGTTCACAATTACTATTTGTTTCATTTTAATTTTTATATGATTTTATTTAATTATAGGGATAGAGACAGCAGGTTGAAGCTGGAAACTATTCTCACTTGTAATCTTCTAAATTCTAATTTTGATGAATTTCTTGAGCTTACAAGTATGAATTTGACGAATTCTTTGAAAGCATTTATTTATAAAGGAAAAATGTTAAAAATGAATACTCATTTAAAAACAACGGAAAGAGTATAATGTTAAGAAAATTAAAGTTGGTCAAGTTCCAACTTACTTTTCCCCAAAAAGTGTAAACTAAAGTTTATAATCTCAGAATATTAGCTGACCTCGTCCATTTAATTTTTAATTTCTTTATCTATTATCATAAAAGATTACGATAAAAAGATTATTTTAGAAAACATTATTTTTTCAAAATCAAACTACGTCTAAAATATGAATTATGTTACATGTACACTAAAATCAGCTATTAATATAAAATACATATTAAAATATAAATATACATTAAAAATAAATTAAACTATATATATATATATATAAATATATTAGTGATTGATTTTAGTGTACGAATAACATTTTTGTTAACATATAACCCGTACAAAAATTAATAAATAAACGACTATACTATTTGTACATTAAAATTTACTATCAAAGTCAACCACCGGGATATATGTTGATATACAAATATATATTGAAAATAAATTAAACCGCATATGAATTTATACACAGATACATTAAAGACTGATTTTAGTGTAAGAATAATATTTTTATAAATAAATCATTTTAACTTGAAAACCTAACCCATCACAACTAAACCATCTCTAACCATAAATCTAACCTGGTTATAAGAATTATTTTGGTTATGTTTTTGGTTTAGCACTCTCAACTAGATCCAATACACCTCTTGGGGTATAATTGTGTCACGGGATATTCAACCAAGATCATATTCCACCAAATTCGAAAAAATTCTGGTGCAAATTCCTCTTATATCCCATTATCCCGTTGAAGATTTACCATATTACCATTGTGAATGAAATATGAAATCCATCAAATATTGATCATACACAGGAAACATAGCAAGCATCATCTTAGACCTACATCATTATGCCTATTCCCAAGGAATTCAATCAAGTCATCAAACTTACAACTTTTCACAGAAGTGAAATTTGTCATGGTTAGAGTTGTCTAGTACTTTTTGAACATACAGAACAAGGCAGATTCAGCCTAAGCTGAACACAGTAACCTTCCAACAATCCACAACAAGCCATACAGTTCCTACTTCATGTATTAAAATTTACACAAACAAAACCTGCTTGTTGAGACAAAATATGAAACAAGGAACTTAGAAAAGAGAATGTTTCGTATACTCATTCTGTCTCATACACTAAGCTAACACACATCTCTTTTCTGTTACATGGGAGGAAGGTGTGTAGCCACTGAATGAGGGAGGCAAATGTGAATATACATGACATGTCTCTTGAAAAAAACCTACTGAAATGAAATCCAGTTTTTCAACTAGATGCAAGCAGCGGCGGCGCAGAATCGGAAAACTTATCGATCATCTTCACGTCATTGGTTCCTGTACATTCTATTGACCGGCTGTTTTTTTCGATGTTTGAGCTCACGGCAGCCACCCTTGTCCTCAACCTTTCTCCATCAATGGAACTCAAGCTGGAATTTATGGTTCCGTCGGCAATTGATGCAATGGATTTGATGCTAAAATCTGAGCAACAACTTATAGGGTTAATGTACTCTTGCAAATAGCCTGAAGGTTCTTGTTGTGAGAACCCTTTAGTGTTATCATCATCCAACTGCTTCAAGAAGCATTCTTCAATCTCGCTTAAAGATTCAGCCTCCCTTTCTTCCTCCCCCTCACTGCTATGACTATAGTGAGGGTGATGATCGTCATAATCCGACTTAGTCCCTCTCAATTCACCACTGGTGTCCGTTTCTCGCTGACTGTCATATTCTTCCTCGGACTGATGATTCGATGAGCGAAATGACATGGGAGAATATCCGGTTGTGGTTTCTTCACGTTCTCTTAGATTCTTCATTATCAGTGTCTTGAGCAAGTTCATCACTTGAACCGCATGCATCAGGGCAGTTAGAGGATCAGACATCTGTTTCAAGAAACAAAATATAAAATATGAACACAATTAGACTAATGCTGTCCAAAGTTATTCAATAATGATATTCATCACCTTGTAAGACAATCAAACTCGTAAAGATTTGAGCAATGTTAACAACATCAAAGAACTTGTGTAACCTCACTAGTATGCAAATTGTTTGATATTGAAAACTACGTAATGACGGCAGATTATTTTGCTTCTAATTCAACAAAACTACATATCATGTTAATATATTATCATCCCCCAACACATGAAGTAGCATACCTGAGTCATGTTTGGGGCAAAAACCATTGCAATATTTCTAGCATTCATTTTGTTACACTCCTCCTCTTCCACAACATCAGCCATGAGATCAATAGCCCAGCTGAGCAATGCAGATTCCGTTGGCATTAGCTGCTTCACGAGCTCAACGGACTCTTCTTCCGTGTTGCACTGAAGAACTTGCTCTGGTGAGAGTCCATCTAGTATCCCCGAAGGAAGCTCCCGGAACCAGGCTTTAATTAGCCCGGCCAAGCAATGGACATCGATGTTGTCCGGCACAATGCCTCTGTTTAACTGGTCCCTCACATGCTCCTCTTGACTATTTTCCGGATTTATCCGAAATATACCTTCAGCCTGAAAATTCATTGAAAATACAAGTAAAGAAAGCTAACCTTAAACTGAATGTTTTAAAAAATCTGGTCCAAATTGCAAAATATATTGCATTGATTTCAAATTTCAATACCTTTAAGCCTCCTTGTGAGTATAAACGGTCCTGCATTAGCAATAGAATAGTGGGGACACTGTTTCCTTTGGAATCATAAGAACACTGCATAGATTCTGCTGAGACCCCAAACACACTCACACTGCAAGCATAGATTGCAGCAAATCACAGCTTAGAATGTTGCAGTGAACATCGGTATACACGAAAACACAATAGACAATGTCTAGAGAAGAACACCTCTTTATTTATTTTTTTACTTTCAAAAAATAGGATTGAGCTAATGAATTTTGAAAAAGTAATGGTAAATTCAAGAAACTATAAATAAGATTGAACAGTACATTACATAATTCAATGAATTTGTAGAATGCATTACACTTTCCAGTCTCAGGAGGACCTCATTTCAAATGAACAATGGTGTTTTCATTTTCTGAATTTACACAACCCTAGGAAAACCATGCAATCTACATTCGGATTTTTTTTCTAGCTTATTTTTTACTTTACACTAAGAAAATATAATTTTTTTTATTAATAAACGGTAATTAGGCTCATCACCTGTATATAACTCAGTTCTGCATCCTCTATTTTTATATAAAATAAAAAATAATAATTTTCTTCCATCCTCTATTTGTATAAGTTAAAATGAGCAGCTCCAATGCTTTTTTCAAATCAGCTAGAACCATGGCTTTCAAAAGAGCCTTATCCTTTGATTCTTTCTCTTCCAAACGACATACTCATCAATATTCAAAAGCAAAAAGCACAAGTTGAGGTGCAACAAAAATAACAAAGGTACATTTGAAACATAAAATTCATCTAGAGATACAACAAAACAATGACTAATTTTCCTTTTTCTAATTTTATAAAAATTTTAAGCTATAATAAATACACACAAAGTTTCCAGTTTTGTTTCAAACAAAAGAAATTGAAGTACCTAGCATTTGAAATTTCAATCACACAAAGCAAAGCCCTTAAAATTAAATAAAGTAAAAATCTAAGAACTGTTAATTATTTAAAAAAAAAAAGTAAAATAAAACGTTTACCTAGCACTGGGAACGCGACCGGGGATCTCAACTTGGAACTCAAGAGGGAGACCGAGGAAGCCATTGAATCGATCAAACGTTACATGTGTGATGTGCTGGACGTCTGTCGGCCATCCGATCTCCATCTGGTGATTATGATGGACAGTGGAGATCACTTCTTCTGATGGTCTGTCTACTCTGCAAGCCACCATAGATTTTCTCAGCGCCGCTATCAATAACGCCACTAGTGACAGCTGTCTCTGCTCTTCTTCTTCCGCCTCAGTAGCATCAGGTCTCGCTCTCTTCCCTCCTCCACCGCCACCACCACCGCATCCGCCGCCTCTCGTTACCATCACTAACCCCGGCATTTCTCTCTCTCTCTCTCTCTCTTCTGAGTTGTGAGTAGTGGTTAGTTAATGAATGTGGATTTGTTGGGTTGCATTGATTTCTTATTTGTTGACAGTAATGAATGAAGCTTTTGTTTTTTGTTTTGAAGGCTTTCAATTCAATTCAAACGGCCACTCCCATTTTCAAATTTCTTCTCTCTCTCTCTCTCTCTCACGAAATGTCACTTTATCTTAATGCCGAGCTTTCCATTTTCGGTCTCCGATGTTGAGCTTAATTACCACATTTGCCACTCCCTTAACCCCTTCCATCAGGCTTACTACTTTTTTGGTGCTTAATTAGATGTATTTTTCATTTTGTATTTACAAAAATAAATAAATAATTTATTTATTTTTTAAATTGATCTTTTAAATATTTTTTTAAATTAAATTCGTTTTTAAAAAAATTTAGGTTAGTCACATTAATTTTTTTTGTTATTTTCATTGTCGATGACATTAAAATTTGTTAAAGTAAATTTAAAATAAAAAGATCGTCATAATTTTATGTTTCCAACTTATTTTATACAAATTTTTCAAGTAAAAAAGAATAAAATATTTTTAAATAAAAATAAAATACTGTTATAATATTAGTCTACTTATCATTCCTGATAACAAAGTGAAAAAATGTATGAGAAATTCTATGATACTCAACATAAAAATTTTTAGCACCTAAAAAAGCTAACGTGATTATAATGTTAGATAAATACGTGTTTTTTATAAAATCCAGGCTTTGACAATAAAATCTGCATTGCTGTCGGTTTGTGTTTTTTTATATCATACGACTAATGATAAACTTAATATAGTGATTTTTTTCTTTTATTAGAAATAATTAAATTATTATATTAAATTATTTTTGTAATATAATAAATAAAATAAATACTTTAATTTTAAAATACTAATCATGAAACAGATCTTATATATTTTTTATTGATTGTTATGCACTTTAAATTATATATTTTGAACTTTTAACTGATATTTTTTTTAAATTCTATAATGCTGATGAAAAAAAATTTCCAATAGTTTAACTATGTATCAAATTATTAAAAGTGGCATGTGTTCTTTTTACTTTTACATCAGGTACTATATATCACATATGTTATTTATGACATCATTTATCTCCTCATTAAAATTAAAAACTTATAAATTATAATTAATTTGAAAAAATGGTTAAAAGGTGAATATTAAAAATATTCAAAAAATAAAATAAAATTTATAAAATAAAAAAAGAAATAGTAAAATAAAGATTGGTATTTTTTGTCGAAAAAGACCGCTCAAAATAATAATAATAATAACAACAATAATAATAATAATAATAATAATAATAGTCAAATTACTAAACTCTTTTTTTATATTATTTATTGCTTAAGTTGAATAACACATTAACGTGGTCTCTTTTATGTTTGCGTTTTTTTGTTTATAATTGTAAAAATGAGTTAACTTTAATTAAATTATTTTTTTAAGAAAGTATAACAAGAGGTAATGCAAAAATTCACAAACAAATTATTATATAATATAATTCTTGATTATTTATTTTATTTTGTCTATTTTAAAAATTTTAGGTGGTTGAAAAAATAAATATTTTAATTTAAAATTAAATATTTTTTACAAAAAATGTCCGTCAAAAATTCAAAATATGTAATTTAAAGTGCATAATAATTAATAAAAAAATATATATAACAATTCACTTAAGTCATTATACGTTCTGTTTCATGATTAATATTTTAAAAATTAAGATATTTATTCTATTTATTAGATTATGAAAATAATTTAATATAATAATTTAATTATTTTTAATAAAAAAATCACTATTATTAACTTTATCATTACTAGTGTAATATAAAAAAAATACAAACTAACAGAATTGCAGGCTTTATTTTCAGAAGTCTGTGCTCTATAAAAAACAAGAATTTATCTAGCACTATAACCACGGTAGCTTCTTTTAAGTGCTGAAATTTTTCATCTTCAGCATCATAGAAGAATTTTTTCATACATGATATTAAGTAATCAACTTATGAAATTATACCAACTTTTTTTATTTCGTAGATTGAACTATAAATAAAAATTTTAATAATATTACTTAGATTATTTTTTTTAATTATTAGTATATGTAAGCTTATTTGTTATAATTTTTTTTATATAACAAGAGTATAAAAAGAGTACATACTATATAAAATATAATAATTTAATAAATTTTTTTAGCAGAAACTTTTTATTATTATTATTATTTCCTGAGAAATTTATGAAGAATCACAAGACGCACATCACAAGTTTAGGTAAAAAAAAAGTACAAATAACAAAAACATAAAAACAAAATAATTCCACAACATTACAATTTCCTTTCCTAGTTATAATAAATCCTACCAGAAGAAGAAAAGAAAAAAGTTAAAAAAATTTAAATCTTTTTCTTCTCAGATAGCACGAGTACTACAGGTAATTGAACAAGAAACTTAAAATTCTTATTTTCTAGAAAATAAAGGTTTCATCTGTGAGCAGTGACAAGGGTCTCAATGAACCTCAACCCGTCAAATCTTGGAGCGAATTTTTCTGTCGATGCTGAATCTTTCGGAGAAGAAGAGCCTCCATGGTCACTCTGAAACCCACCACCCTGAATGGAGACATGCATAGAAGAAGACGAAACAGAAATTGCAGTGGTCAACGCGGCGGCTACAGAACCTACAAAGAGACTGAATTTTTTCATCATCTTGAAAAGGACGAGTTCTTAGAAAAAAATGTGTTTGGCTGTTTAAAAAATTAAGATAGATTTTCACATGAAAATTGAAAGGAGAAAATAAAGGAAAGAGAGAGAGATGAATTTTGGTGAAGTGTGTGTTGTTGCCAGTAGGGTTTGACAGCTTATACATGGTGAGGGAAGAAAGATGTGTTGTTGTGAGTAGGGTTTGACAGCTTATACATACTGAGAACGAGGCAAGACACGTCACAAGTATTTCGCAAGTCATTCATTGTTCTTTGATTTCAGTGATTTGTATTGTACATTTTTGGATAAATTTTTATTTATATAAGTTTTGTTCAAAAAGAAAGGGTGTTATTTAAATTATTTTTTATTAATATATTATGTATTTTTTATGTACTCTTATTAATATATTATTACTAAAACATAATTTAAATAATTGTTTTTTGGTCAATTTTTTCTTTTAACTGAGGTTCAAGTACTTTTAAGAGAAACTTTAGAAGATGTGCGATTCTCTCAACCCAATGATCCATTTCGATTTCTCTCTTTTACTTTCGTGAACAATGCTGCTTCTTCGTCAACTCTAAAAAAAAGAGTGTTAAGAAACGATGATTATTTTGAACAATATGAACAACTACCAATCAAATATAAGTACATTATATTTTAATTCAATGTTATTCATTAAATTTATTTTTTTAATTCTATTAATTTACATTGTTTACACGTTATTTAAGAATGTTATTAATTACTTATATTTTTCACACAAAAAAAGATGTTGATGTGTAAAGTTTAGAAATAGATATAGATTTAATTGTCTCTAAATTTAAATTAATTAAAAATTTATTTATTTGTATTTTTTAAATAATATTTTTTTAAATTATTTTTTATTTATTATATTAATAATTTTTAATAAATTATTAAATATATGGTATAATAAGTACAAATTAATTAATAATTTTTTAAATTTAAAAATATCATTTATTATGAAACTAAATAAATAATTTTTAAATATATAAATAATAAACATTAAAATATAGTTAGTACATGAATAATAATAATAACTATAGGATATACTATTAGTATTACGATCTAGATAATTTTTACAATAAAGTAAAAATTAATGAATACATTATTTGATATATAGTAAAAAATTTTTGAGTAATAACATTTAATTTTTTATCTCTTTAAACTAAATTGATAATTCTATTTGAAATTTTTACACTAAAATACACAATGAGTATGTTACTAATACTAAATGAAATAAAACATAATATATATATATATATATATATTAGTGTAAAGATATCGAATAGAATTATTAATTTAGTTTAAAGAGATAAAAATTAAATTTATTATCATTCAAATTTTTTTTACTATATATTAAATAATGTATTCATTAATTTTTATTTTATTGTGAAAATTATCTAGATCATAATACTAATAGTATATCATAGGCTTATTATTATTAATGTATTAATCGTATTTTAATATTTATTATTTATATATTTAAAAATTATATTTGAGAATTATTTATTCAATTTCATAATAAATGATATCTTTAAATTCAAAATTTTTAATTAGTGTGTATTTATTATACTATATATTTAATAATTTATTAAAAAATATTAATATAATGAATAAAAAATAATTTAAAAAAATATTATTTAAAGAATGAGGATAAATAAAGTAATAAACTCCTAACCAATTTAAATTTAGAGATAATTAAGTTCCTATGTATTTTTAAAACTGATATGTCAGCGTTTTTTGTTCAGAATTGAATAAGAATAGACGCTAAAGTAAATCATTTTATCTTGAGGAATTGCGTTATCATTCTAAAAAATAAATAAAGATCGGATTAGTAGTTCACTCTTACATAAGCCAAATCACCACGCTAAAATTTGGATGAAAAAATTTTACATATTTCAAATAAAGAGAATACTCACATAATATCTTTATATAAAGATGATATTATAAATTTTTAAATAATTAACCAAACATATTTAATCAAACACATCAACTCATTTAATGATTTATAATATTATTTTTATGTGAAGATATCATCATAAAAATATCGGCTTCTAAATAATTGGGGTCTGAGATATGAAAATGTATAAGAATTCAGGTGTAAAAATTTTGATGGAAAGAAAATGTGGTTCCAATCACAAGTGGACTCTATAACGCCAAGTACTACACCCCTGTAAAAGCCTTTTATTCCATCACCATGCCAGCTTGGCTTTGTATTTGGATATTAATGGTGTCAAGTGTCAACTGGATGCATCATTCCTTTCGCAAAAGCTCGAGCAATAGCTCCTCACACAAACTATTCATAAGAAATGAAAACTCAGATCGTTCTTTAAAGGTAAACAAAAATATCAAATTTACCATTAGTTCATTCATAAATGATAAATTTGGGGTTAAAAGAGAAATCAAAGTTGATTTTTTTTTGTGACTTAAAAAAAATAAACAAAAACTAAGAACGAGAAAAAAAAAAAGAAACTACTTAAGAAAGGCAGTCTCGCTGAATACTACTCTCAAATTCTTTCCAAGGTAACGGAAGCTTCACTTGGGGAGAAAGGGTCCTCATTGCGGTCTTTGCCATGATGTCTGTTACTGTATTTGCATCTCTCAAGATCAACCGAAGATCAGCACGCCATTTCCAAGACATTATATCTCGAATTTTTAACACCAAAGGATCAATAAACCCAGAGCAATCTTATAAATTATTGACAATAGTAAAAGTCTCCACACAATCTGTCTCACATATAATGTCTCTTTGTCCCGAGTCTCATGTTAAAAGAAAGCCTCTCCAAATAGCAAACAACTCTCCTTGCAAAATGCTACGACTCTCAATTGTTCCCAGACAGCCTCGTTGCCACCTTCCCTTCCAATCTCTGCTAACACAAGCAAAACCAACTCGAGCACCACTGCCAGGATAGCTAGCATCACAATTAATCTTAAAGGTATCCACTGAGAGGGAATCCAAGAGCCACTAATGGTTGAGGGGATAGACAGTCGTTGCAACTCAAAAATATTTCGGAACTCCTTTTCCAAGGACAAAGCCATACCAATCACCTTGTCTGTGGTCCAATGGTCGTGAGGATGAAAGATCTCGTTATTCCTCGAACGCCAAATCCACCAGAGACCAGAAAAGAATCTAAAGGGGCGTTGTTTGCTATTATGTAAGAACCAACTCATCAAATCCACTGGTTGATCGGAGATCCCTAAAGCTTGCCAAACAAGTTGGGCTTTTGGACAATCCCAAATGCAATGTAATACCGATTCCTGACCTGAGAAACATCGTTGACAGCTATCTGTGTGCGAAATGCCCCTCCTAAAATGAAATGCAGCAGTAGGAAGAGCCTCCCGAAGACATAGCCAGGCATAAAATTTGTGCTTTTCCGGAACATGTTGACGCCAAAGCCAAAGCCAATTACCCCTATCCTCCCAACTAAACATCTTCTTACTGAGCCACAAATAACCACTATGAGCATCATAAACCTTTGAAACCGCACCAGTCCAACACCAACCGACCTCTGAACCAGCTTGAACATCTGGGTTGTAAGAGTTAATGTTGCTCTGTAGAGACTGATTCAGAGGAGAATAGATATTCTCATGGTTCCACTGTCCAAATGACCAAAGGTCCAAGATCCTGAGATCCGAATCAGAAATGTGAACATAATCCATCTCCTGACACAGTCGTCCCTCTCTTCTCCATTTAGAAAACCAAAAGTTCTGTTCCAAATCCCCAATGCACCAAATAAAACCTTCCTTCAGGATATCCCAAACTCGACATATACTCTTCCAAACATAAGATCCCCTTTCTCGAGACCGACTAAGACAATCATCCTTAGAAGAATGGTATTTCTCCGTCAACAGTTGAACCCATAGCTTATCGAGATGGTGAAAAAGTTGCTAAACTAGTTTTCCAAGAAGAGCAATATTGGCACAAAAAGGATCTCTAATTCCCAGACCTCCAAACTTTTTAGGGGTGACCAACACTTTCCAGTTAACTAGATTCAGGCCTCTACCATCAGCTTGACCCTTCCATAGAAAGTTTCGCATCATGAATTCTATCTTATTAGTTACCCCTTTAGGGAAGAGAGATACTTGCATACGATAAGTAGGAATGGCAGTCACTACCGAGTTGAGCAAACAGAGTCTACCTGCCTTACTAAGCAATCTCCCTTTCCAGCTGGCTAGCCTTTCCCGAATCTTGTCCAGAACATCATTGAAAGTTGCGCGTGTCACCCGAGAGTGATTAAGGTTCACCCCTAAATACTTGCCCAAGTTCTGGACAAATCTGATGGAGGAGACTCTAGTGAAAATCTCTTTTCTTGTTGCTGAAACATTCCTAGAGCATAGCGCTTTAGATTTCTCCACATTAACCTTCATCCCAGAGGCTCTGCAGAAATTTTCCAAAGCTACCATTACAGTTTGAACTTGCTGTTTTTCAGCTTTACAGAAAATAAGCAAATCATCGGCAAACATCAAATGAGAAATTCTTGGACCCCCTCTAGAAACCGCAACCGGCTTCCACAAGCCCTTATCAACTTGCTGATTAATAAAACAAGACAATCTCTTCATACACAACACAAACAGATACGATGATATAGGATCTCCTTGCCTAAGACCCCTGCTCGGAGTGAAGCTATTTAATCTATCCCCATTCCAGAGGATAGACAGTGAGGAAGCAGTGACACAACGCATAATCAGATTGACTGTCGGAGGAGGAAAGCCAAAACTCACCAGGGTTTGTTTCAGGAATCCCCAATCCACTCTATCGTACGCTTTCTCCAGATCAATCTTAAAGGCCAAGGTGCCTTTCTTTGACTTTGTCTTCTTCATGAAATGGAGAACCTCTTGTGCTACAATGATGTTGTCTGGGGTTCCTCTCCCCGGGATAAACCCTCCTTGAAGGGGCCCAATAATCTCTTTGAGATGGGGACGAAGTCTATTGACCAGGACCTTCGTTATAACTTTGTAAACCACATTATAGAGACTAATTGGTCGAAAATCCTTCATGGAAACCGGGTTTTCTACCTTCGGAATAAGAACCACAAGAGTTTCCATCATCCTTGGATCCAAATACAAACCAGAGAACGCATGACGAACCATAGTCCAAACATCAAAACCAACAATCTTCCAGTATTCTTTAAAGAATAAAGCTTGAAACCCATCAGGGCCCGGCGCCTTAAAAGAATGCATACTGAAAATGGCCGACTTAACTTCTTCCAGAGTAACTGGCGCTGTGAGGCTACAACAGGCTTCATCATTTATTAGAGATACTTTGAATATACTTATAACATAATATTATATATATATTTAGAGGCCTAGTAGCATATAAGTTTTTTGGGCAACTAATTCTAATTAAGTTCGCCCAAACCCAATAAAAATCAATCTCACATTAAAGTACGTGTAAGCACGCGTTTATAGTTTTTTAGATCTGAATCGGTAATTAAACCAATTAGGCTATTAAATTACTGTATTATTGGTTCAATCGGTAAGTTACTAATTGAACAAATTAACTCGATCCTATATAAATAAAAATAAAAATAGTAAAAAATTTAAAATATATTTTTAGAATATCTAGCTATTCTAAAATAATATAAAACAGGAACAATAAGTATTTTGTTAATTTTATTATAGGGCAAAAAACGCAAATGAGCCAATGCTAGCTCAATTTTACGCAAATCCGCCAAATGAAACTTTGCTACGACAATCCACCAGATCAAATATTTATATAATTCGAATCAATAAGATTCGAATTAGCCTAACACATAATTCGAATTAATAAAATTCGAATTACTATATGACAATGTAAGCACGTAGTTCGAATTAAATTGTCCCGAATTATGCATGCACACTCACATGTAATTCGAATTGATTTGTCACGAATTAAGATGAAAAATCACGAGTAATTCGAATCAATATGATTCGAACTACCAAATCATAAATCGAAGCATCTTAATTCGAATTAGTAGGTTTAGGTGAAGAAGTTCATATTTCGAATCATATAGACTCGAATTATTCACACCGGGTAATTCGAATGTAATTGATTCGAATTAGTTAGGGAACGTTTTCTATATATATGTTGTGAAATCATGTTGCTGTGAACAAAGAGGGGAGATGACTAGTGAGGATAGTTTTATAGTGCTAGTACACCACAGAGGATCGATTAAGAGAAAAACTCGGTCTGGGGTGAAGTTCACGGATAAGGATCCTCTATGTATTATCATGAGCCCCGCGACCAGTTACGATGGTCTCGTGAGCTCTGTGCTTGGCAAACTTGGTCTGGAAGGAGTGAAGAGAGTTAAGAAGTTTTTCTATCGCATTCCAATCACGGTGCTCCACGATACGGTGAAGTATGATTGTTTCACGATCGGGAGTGATGAGGACTTGCAGGTCATGTTTCTTTCTCGTAGGCAGTTTCCGGAGGTGAGGACACCGGAGCTGTTGGCTAAGTTCGTCGACGTGGTATCTAGCTCTGGTGGGTCAAACCGGAATGCCAACACTATAGCCACGGTGACCGGTTCGAGCTCGAGACCTGTGGTTGCTTCTTCCTCCGTTCCAGTGTATGAGGCAGCGGTCCAGCCTGCCGCCTCCCCATCGTTTGCTGTTGATCTCGCCGGCAATGTTGGAGACGAGGTTGGATATGATGAACATCATCCGACTGAAGTACAGTGTCCTCCTTCGGCTGGTGTTGGCGAGGGATTGTGTGATGATCCAGATGATGATGAAGTCGAGCCGGATATTATCGCTGATGAAAGTGGCGATGATGTTGGAGCCATTGATCCGATAAGGCCTACTGGTGGTTCTAGTTCTGGAACAAATCAGTACCCACCCCATTTTTCATCTTTGGATCTGGATGCCATGAGGCAGGACGGACATCTTGGGCAGCTAGCTGGATTTGGCGCTAGAGATACCGACGGGTCTGCCGGTATAACAGAGTTCCAGGTTGGTCAACAATTCCAGGATAAAGATGAGGCGCTGTTGAGTGTCAAGACGTATAGCATCCGCCGAGGGGTACAGTACAAGGTGGTTGAGTCTGACTATCGCCGGTACGTGGGAAAGTGTTCTGAGTTTGGGAATGGGTGCACATGGTTGATTAGGCTGAGCCTCCGACAGCGCAAGGGCATCTAGGAAGTCAAGCGGTACAACGGGCCGCATACCTGTCTCGCCACCTCCATCTCCAGCGACCATAGGAGCTTGGACTACCACGTGATAGCGACATTCATCATGCCAATGGTTAGGGCTGACGCATCCGTCAACATCAAGGTGCTTCTAAATGCAACGGCAGCACACTTTGGCTTCAGGCCTACATACCGGAAGGTTTGGATGGCCAAGCAGAAGGCGGTAGCAATCATCTACGGGGACTGGGATGAGTCGTACAACGAGCTTCCTCGGCGGGTCTTAGGAGTTCAGTTGACTATGCCTGGCACTGTAGCAGTCCTCAGGACCTGCCCTGTTCGAGTTGGTGGACAGGTGGATGAGTCTCAGGCTTATTTTCATAGGATGTTCTGGACTTTTCCCCCTTGTATCGAAGCATTTCATCATTGCAAGCCGTTGGTGAGTATTGATGGCACCCATCTATATGGCAAGTATGGGGGAACGTTGCTTGTGGCGATTGCACAGGACGGGAACTCCAACATACTCCCTGTGGCATTCGCACTAGTTGAGGGTGAGAATGCTGAGTCATGGTCCTTCTTTCTCTCCCACCTCCGTCAGCACGTGACACCTCAGCCAGGTCTGTTAGTTATTTCAGATAGGCATAACGGCATCAAGGCAGCACTTGAAGCACCTGATGGGGGATGGCTACCTCCGTCTGCATACCGGGCATTCTGCATTCGATACATTACAGCGAATTTCGCCCTCACCTTCAAGGGCAAAGATGCTCGGAGGCTTCTTGTGAACGCCGCATATGCGAACACCGACGAAATAATCTCCAAGTGGTCCACCCCCAAGCCCAGCCTCAGTGTGACTCGTCGGATCTCCCATGCCAGATCCATACTACTCACCATCATGCCCCCCCTGATGGGGCCTATCAACCCCACTGCAGCACCTCCTCCAGCTGCATCCCCCCCCAGCCTGATGGGCACCCTCTCTAGCAGCAGCACCCCTCCTCCTGCCTCCACGACCACGTCGTCTCCCGCCACCCATAACTGCATCCTCGACGTCATCCATAGCATGATCAACCCAATTCCACTCTTGCTGGCTACGACGTGTCCCGACCCGTGCTCTCCTCTAAGTACGACGTCTGTCAGGAACATCGTCGACTCGGGCCATATCTGGAACTCGGCCTGCACGCCTCTGCGTCGCCTCATCCGGAATAGGAATACCTCTCGGATCCCCCAATAACATCTCCGGCGACAGGAACCTCTTTCCGTGCTGATGCCACCATGTCAAGAAATCATGCGAGGGACCAGAGTCGGGCACGATGTCGAACTGTAAAATGTGCTCCGCACGCTCCTGCCAGTGAAGATGCTAGTCAGCTAAGTGCGCCGGGAACCAACGGTCACCTCCTCTCCCGTCCTTCGACATCAAGAAGTCGATGTTCAAAGCGGGACGCGGGGGGGGGGGGGGCTGAACGCCGCCAAACTGCGGTAAAACTCTATCAACCTGATGCCACTCGACCACCGCAAAATAAATCAACGACGTCACACACCGCCATAACATCGTATGCCGCGACTCCAAGACCTCCGGATGGACAACCTGGATGACGTCGAGTGCGCTATACGGCATCCATATGAACTGAAAAAAGCAATCAATAACAATTTAACACTTCTGTTAGACAATATAAACTGAAACAACGACTAGAGCTACATATGGTTTCAGCGTACTTACATCCCGAGGCTGTAACAAGTCGATCTTCAGGCGAGCCATCTGTACCCGAGGTCCCTTATTGCTAATCTCAGGATTGTAACCAGACCATCTGCAAAAGAGGTTAAACTTTCTACTGCATTCATCACTCACTCTACAATGCATGAAATTGCTTCCATAATCGAAAATAAATACAATAATGATACATAGCAGAAAACAATAACGGTACCTCGAGGAAAGGGGCCAGCTAATCTCATCATACCCAGTAGGCCTAAATGAAGGAAACCTCCAGAAGATCCAAGACTGCAGTAACTGTAAAGGCCCAGCTAACTTCACGACATGTCTGTTGGCGACTCGGCACATGCACCGGTACAACCATGCTAGTGCCGCCGACCCCCAACTGTAGCCACCCATCTCCTCAAGCCGAGCAACAAAGGGTAGCCATCTGATGTGTATACGATTGCCGGACTTGTCGGCAAACAGCTGCGTGCCCAATAACATCATGATATAGGCACGGGCAAAGCGCCTAACTGTCTCCTCATCAGCCCCGTCGGGACACTCTCCAAATGTCTCCTGGAACCAGGTGCAGTTGACTGCGAATTTCTGAACCTGGTTCTCGGGAGGTAAAACACCGAGCAACTCATGAAACCACTGCCAAGCTGGCCTCCCACCCTCAATGTACAGGTGGAAGTCCGTCAGGCAACCACTGACGTAATGTCCGTCCACTGGCAACCCCAGCTGGTATGCAACGTCCTGAAGCGTGATGGTGCACTCCCCGAACGGCATGTGGAAGGTGTGCGTCTCAGGCCGCCACCTCTCGACGAATGCGCTGACTAGGGGCTCGTCTAGTCAGAACCATCTGTCGTTCAGTCTCACAAGATGGTACAATCCGGCCATCTGCAAGTACGGAACGTACCTCTCATCAAGACGCATCCCCTGCTGCCGCCTAACGCTGGATATGCAACGACGAGGCTGGCCAGTACATAAACCGCATAATTAGAACAGATCCACAAACCACTAACATATACAATTTATTTCGTAAAGAACCAAAAAATAAATCGTGCAACACAACATATATGAAACAGGCAACCAACATTGTATACACAAACCGCTAACATGAACCACGTGCAAAAACCATTAACAAATACAACAATCACTAACACGTAAAACCGTTAACAAAAACCACTAGCATACACCTCTATCATAAACCACAACCTTAAACCGCTAACCGTCACTAAAACCACTATCCAAAAACCATTAACAAAAACCGCTAACAAAACACAATAAAAAAACCACTAACAAAAACCACTGGCCTAAACCACTACCTTAAACCGCTAACACTAACATAAACCGCTATAAAAAACCATTAACAAAAACCACTTGCCTACACCACTATCCTAAACCACTAAATGTAACATAAACCATTACAAAAAACCATTATCAAATACCACTATCATAAACTACTTTCATCAATCACTACCATAAACCACTAACAAAAAACACTATCAACAACGCAACATCATAAACCACTAACCTCGTCGTTGATCACCTCGGCGATATGAGCAACTCCATCCAAACGATAAAGCCTCCCCGGATCGTCCCCCATCCCCTAAATATGCCTCTCTTGTCTTACTCGGCCCGAATGTTGGTCGTTTTCTCTGGGATTTGGTGGGGTATGAGAATGACAAAGTGATTCGAATGAACTTGGTTCGAACTCCTTATATAGCCGAAACCCTTGTAATTCGAATCAAGTAGATTCGAATTACTTATGTTCACCAAGCCCAACTAATTCGAATCAATATGATTTGAACCCCACTCATGTATCCTTCTCAATGTAATTCGAATTGATTTATTTTGAACTACACTATTATAATTCGAACCTACTCGTTTCAAATTACTAAGGATTTTTGCATCATAATTCGATTCTTATTGATTCGAATTACCTTGGAACATAGCTTGAAAGTAATTCGAATTGATTCAACTCGAATTACGTGAAAATCTAATTCGAATCCTATTGATTCGAATTATATAAAAATGAGTTCTGGTAGATTGAGGTATCAAACTTTGATTTGGCTGATTTCGGTTAAAGTGAACTCCCCTTGGCTCATTTGGATTTTTTACCCTTTATTATATCATAAATATTTTTATATTAAAATACCTATTAATTTCAAATTTTTATAATTTATTAATTAGTTTATATCCATTATACTATTATATACTATAAGTATTTATTAAATAATAATAATAATAATAGATATTATATAATTATGAAAAAAAATAATGAGTTTATAATTATTGATAAATAAAAATATAATTAATTTAAAAATGAGTAAATTTATAACTAAAATTAAAATAAATTAAATAGAAAACTATTTGATGAAAAATGTCTATATATATATATATTATAATTTACATATATATTGGTAAGAAGTACGATAATTCGGTGACGATAAAGGACATTTTTTTCGTAGAAGACAAAGGTTTGAACCCCATGAAAATTAAAACAACTCTCGAAATTTTTGAAAAAATTGTCAAAATCGTGTAAAAATTCAAGAAAATTTACAAGCAAAGTTTAAAATCTCCACCAAAAAATATATTTTTTATTTTTCTTTTTTTCATTTCAGTCGCAAAACATAAAATAGTTATATTCTGTTTATTTAGATTGAGCTATAAATAAAACTTTTAACAATGTTATTTAAATTATCTTTTATCAATAATAAATATAAATTTTTTTATTGTAATTTTTTATAATAAAAATATATAATATATAAAATATAATAATTTAACGAATTTTTTGGTAAAATTTTTTTTATTATTTTCTGAAAAATAATTCACGTAGAAGAATCACGAAAGCACATCATAACTTCAGATAAAAAAAAGTACAAATAACAAATTTAAAGATTTGCTTACACCACACTTTCTAAAGTTACACTTTAAACTGTAACTCTTCACAAAGAAAAGCGTCACCTAATGGAAAAAAGTAAATTAGAAGATTTAAGAGAAGAAATAATTAAGTTATCAAAATTAATAGATCAAAAATTAATGATTTTAACTAATGTTAACTGTAATGACACCGAATTCTTAAAATCAATACAAAATGATTTTTCTCAAAATCTTTATTTTACTATAAGTTTTATTGAAGGACTTCAAAAACCTGAAAAAACTTACTTTTCACACGGAATTTCTAAGAAATGTTACCATGGAAATGATTCCCCACATCTTTATCATACTTTTAACCCACAATTAAATTCTATAGTAGATATGCTTGAAGAAATATTAGTATCCATAAAATTTCAAAGAAATAAGGAAAAAGAGAATCCTAAAGAAGAAAAATTTCAAAATATAATCAACATAACAGATTTAAAAGTAAAACCACCACTAAAATTATGAATATTGAGGAAAAATTAGAAGAAGTTACAATGCTTTTTAAACAATTAAAAATGGCTCAAGAAAATAATATTATGGAACAAGGATTTCAAATAGAATAAGAATTAGTAAATTCTGAAAATATAGAAAATGAAGAACACATCCTAGATTATTCAAGTGACGAAAAACCAGCAATTCCAATACAAGTAAAAAATGAAGCTGGAACATCTAAAGATAATCAATCTCAATTTAAATGGGAAACATGTTTTGATAATTATGCTTTAAAAAAAGGGTTTATAAATAAAGATTCAAAATATACAAAAATACCATCGAAATACGTTCCTAAAATCCAGGAAATGGAAGGAGAAAGAATGCTTGACTTAGACTGTAAAAAGAATGAAAAGGAAATTTTCGAAAACTGGTTGAATTCCTTCTTATTAGAAGCCTTTACTAATCCAAAACTTAGTGAATTGTCTGGAAGAGACATTTGGAATTACATAGGGTTTCATACTAAAGGAACTATAAGAGATTATATGACATCAATAGAAAATCAAATAATAGGAGAATTAGAAACAAAAACATCAGCTTATGATAAGATATTATATATAATGATGATTCTGTATAAAGAATTTTTCGGAAAAAATATTATAGATCATAAACAAGAAGTCTATAATAAAGAATATCAAGAAGCAAAAAATTATTTAGCTAATATTCAGATATATGATTTATGTAATGTGGAGTCTTATATATGTGAATATAGAATACATTATTACAAATTAAAAGAAGAAGATAAAAATCATTATCTTAGTATGTATATAACAAAACTTCCATATCCTACTAATGAATTTATAATGGAAAGATTTATAAGAGAAATAAATCGAGGAACAATTGAAAATAATTTTGGAGGAGCAACCTCTGCAATAAGAGAGGAAATAAAAGAACGTTGTATGCAAGAAGCAACTCAAAAAAAGATTTGCAAATATAATTAGAATTTGCTGTCAGGATAATGAGGAGATACCTCAAAAATATGGTCTTAATAAAAATTTTCAAAGAAAAAGAAAATATCAATTTAGAAAAAGAAAATACTATCCAAACTGGAGAAAAAAGAGATATTTTAGAAAGGAAAATAATAATAAAAATAAAAGACAAAGAAATAACTATTGCCCGAATAAAAAAGAAAATTGTAAATGTTGGTATTGCCAAGAAGAAGGACACTATGCAAATGAATGTCCGAAAAAGAAGGATAAAAAGGATCTTACTAAACAAATAGAAATTGCTAAGTCTTGTTTCATGAAACCATTAGAAGAATCTGATGACAACTTAGACTATATTTTTGAATATGTCTCGGAAACAGACTCAGAGACTGAGTAATAATGCTACATTTATTACTATAAAAATAACAGAAAAGTTTATAAATGCTTTCATAGATTCTGGAGCAACACAATGCTTTGCTAGTTCAAATATAAAACTTGATTGGAAAAAATTAAAGAAACCATTAAGAGTTAGAATAGCTGACAAATCAATACATAAAATTGACCAAAAAGCAGAGATGGTTGAAATTTTTATTCAAAATTATAGGTTCATTGTTCCATCAATATATATGTTAGATTCTGGAATGGATTTCATCATAGGAAATAACTTTTTAAAGCTATATCATCCATTCATTCAAGAATTAACATATATAGTTTTAAAAGCTCCACACGATTCTTCAATAAATCAAAAATCAAAACGAATAAAAATACCAACTACTACTATAGATAAGATCTTAAAATTTAAAATATTCTCTATATTAGAGACATGTTATTTAAATCTATATTTTCAGATAAATATCCCAAAAAATAATCTTGAAATAAAGATAGAAGAACTTTTGGATGAAATTTGTGCTGAAAATCCTTTAGATATTAAAAATACAAATAACGAATTAGTAAGTATTAAATTAAAAGATCCTACAAAAGAGATAAATGTTCCATATAAAATTCCTTATTCCACAAGAGATAGAGAAGAATTTTCATTAGAATGTAGAGATCTTTTGGAAAAAGGAATAATAAGATTAAGTAAAAGTCCTCATGCAGCTCCAGCCTTTTATGTCGAAAACAATAATGAAATTAAAAGGGGAAAACGAAGAATGGTTATTAACTATAAGAAGATGAATGAAGCAACTATTGGTGATGCTCACAAACTTCCAAGAAAAGATTCTATTTTAGAAAAAATCAAAGGAGCAACTTGGTTTTCATCTCTTGATGCAAAATCAGGGTATTGGCAACTTCGTTTAGACGAAGAAACAAAGAAACTAACTGCTTTTACTTGCCCAACAAAAGAATCAACAAGTGTGTTGCTCTATGAATGGAATGTATTACCATTCGGATTAAAACAAGCCCCAGGTATTTATCAAAGATTTATGGAAGAAAATTTAAAAGAGTTAAATGAATTTGTTTTAGTGTATATTGATGATATACTAATTTTTACAAAACAGGATAAAGAATATCATCTTCAAAAATTATTAATAGTTTTAGAAAGATGTAAAGAAAAATGATTAGTTCTTAGCAAAAAGAAAGCAAGAATAGCAAAACAAGAAATAGAGTTTCTTGGGTTAATTCTATCCACTCAAGGAAAGCTAAAACTACAGCCAAATGTCCTAGAAAAGGTAAATTTATTTCATAATAAAATAGAAGATAGAAAACAATTACAAAGATTTTTAGGGTGTATAAATTATATTTCTGATCAAGGATTTTTAAAGAACATAACAGAATACACTAAAAGCTTATTTCCAAAAATAAGTACTAAAAAAGAATGAAAATGGGATGAAAAAGACAGTATGCAAATTCAAAGAATTAAAGAATTATGTGAAAAACTTCCAGAACTTTATATTCCAGAAGAAAATGACTACTTAATAGTAGAAACAGATGCTTCAGACATAACTTGGTCAGGATGTCTAAAAGCAAAGAAAACTATAAAAAGTTTGGAACAAGAAAAAGAATCACTAGATTCTAAATATTCCTCAAAGGAATTACTTTGCAGGTATATTTCAGGGACTTTTACTCCAACAGAACAGAGATATACCACTCATGAAAAGGAAACTCTAGCAGCCATTAAATCTCTTAAGAAATGGAAAATTGATTTACTACCCAGAGAATTTACATTAAGGACAGATTCAAGTTACCTAACAGGTTTCATACGATATAATTTAAAAGTTGATTATAATCATGGACGATTGGTAAGATGGCAATTATTTTTGTTACAATATCCAATAAAAATTGAATATATTAAGGGTGACAAAAATGTTATTGCAGATACATTAACAAGAGAATGGAGTTCGTTTACAACGCATTAGATCAAGAAATTCAGAAATACGAACAAGAACTCGAAAAATGCAAGCATTGTCAGCAAATAAGGACACAGATCCAATCCCTCAAGAAGGCCATCGAAGCAATGAAATCAACACAACAACCAAAAACATCAGAGTTCAGCCAGCTAAGCGTGGTGGACAAATCAGGTGAAGAAAAAATTCCAGAAAATAAAACAATTGCTGAAATTATCAAAAAATCCACCCAAGATAAAAAATATTATGTAATTTATAATGGCCCCATGAAAGGAGTATATGATGCCTGGGAAAAAGCAGCACCATTTACACATCAATCAAGGATAATTCATAAAGGAGGGTTTTTAACACTGGAAGAAGCAAAGGAATCTTTCAGGGAATATGAAGCTCTTCATCCAGAGCAAACCCTAAAAAGAGCAGATAAAACTCCAATTCAAACCCAGAGAACAGGAATAATAAGAAACATTCCTACAAGGGCTGAAATCAAGGAAAAGAAAAGGGTCTGTAGATCAAATCTCAGAGAAACCCTTAACATAGTCCTAAATTGGACTGAA
The DNA here is from genome assembly GCF_003086295.3 of Arachis hypogaea. Taxonomy (NCBI): domain Eukaryota; kingdom Viridiplantae; phylum Streptophyta; class Magnoliopsida; order Fabales; family Fabaceae; genus Arachis; species Arachis hypogaea. The sequence goes on along the minus strand of NC_092037.1, from coordinate 98,482,633 downwards.
GAAAAAAGGGCAATCTTGGGATATTATCCTATTGCCAAAGAACAGTTAACAAAGCTGGTTATATTTCCAGAAGCTTCCCCATTTGACACCTATCAGTTTTTCCAGTATGGACTAATTGATACAATTCTAATTTTTAATGATTTGAAAATTATTAGTGAGTTTTCTGCAGGATTCATTGATGCAGTAAAGAGATTTAAAAATATGATTGACAACGTAAATCCAAGGGATATATCCCTAAAATTTACGAACAGTCAACCTATTTTTAATGAAGAAGAAGAATGCTTGGTTCCAGCACACCAAATAATATTCATGTCCGTCTTCCCAGGAAATTTTCAACCAATTGATCAAGTTCAAGATTTAACAATCTACAGTCATGAAGGAAGACTAGCCAGCACACTAGCAAGGGTCTTCGAAAGAACTCAAAAGATAACAAGGGAATCTCACACAAGAATCAATTATAAAAGCAGAAATACTTTGCTTGTGTCCAGTAAAAGAAATGAAATTGAAGAAAGAGAGATGAGACTCTTAGTGGAATTTGAATCAGCATTCTACAACTTATCTGGACTCTTAGAAAGCTCCCTGAAGGGATAAAGAAGAATCTCTGCTATTTGATAAAAGACAGAGAAGACCACAAGTGCCAGCTATGTGTCTCAGAGTTATCTGAAGAAAGCAATAATGAAACGGAATCAGCCCACATGATAAAGGAAGAAGACAACGCATCTGAAGGTCACATGATGAAAGAGGAGGACTGCACATCTGAACCATCTCTCAATATTATTGCATAGTGACGTAAGCGCTTAGGTCATAGAGCACCAACAATGTAGCTGGTGCAAGATAATAAACAATGACGTAAGCAATGACGTCATAAGAAGGGTAAGGATGGGAATTGTCCATCAGACCCAACCATTATAAATAGGTTGCTTAGGCAATTGAAGAGATCATCAAACCATAGAAAGCAGGAGGCTAAGAGTACTCATATGCTAGGAGAGCAAGGAGGAAGCTGCCGAGGCGATTCTATAGTTTGAAGAAGAATTCCCTTAGGAAAAACCAATTCTAAACTCCCCTCTGGAGTTAGTATCTACAATCTCCCCTCTGGAGATAAAAACATCTTATGTAAAATATACTAAATAAAGGAAGTTTTTCTCCAAAAAGGTACGCCTTTATCCTAATTTCTTAGTTATGAATTATTTAGAAAGCTTAGAATTAACAGAAGAATCTGATTATTATAGATTAACTACTTTATTAGATAATGAAAGACAGGCTGTTCTAAAAACAGAATTAAATCTCAAATCAAATGAAAATTTCAATAAACAAAATCTTTTAAAAGAAGTTTTTAATAGAAAAAATATACTATACTATGGAAAAATTCAACTTGAAGCCCCTATAAAGATAAAATCCGCCAATAGAGAACTTGAAATAGCTTTGATAAATGATGAAGAATTGAGTAAACAGATTGAGAAAATTAAGGATCAACAAAAAAGATCTAAAATTGGATGGATTCATATTAGTACTATACAAGTCTTAATCAAATCTACATATATGAAAGGAATTAATTCACCAATAAGCTTAGCAATCTGTGATAAAAGAATTACTGATGACCCAATAGATCAAATAATTGGAATTGTTCATGGAAACTTGGCAAACGTAAATGTTAAATTCAATGCCCATCTTGGATATGCTATACCTTTATCAACTGAAAACCTTGGAAGATCTATAAGTTTGGCTTATAAATTTCATAGAAAGAATCTAATGGAACAAGATGATGAACCTTTTTCAATTACATATGCAATAAATTATGCTTTAACAAATAGCCATCATAGTATAATATTTAAAAACAGAGAAAGAATTTATGTTGATGAATTATTTCAGAAAATTGTAAAAACAGAAATACCAAAATATAAAGCTATTGAAAACCCAGTTCTATTATTAAAAGAACCATCAGAAAAATTAGTTTCATCGAATTTTCAAATAAGAGAATCTAAAATTAATAGCCCTTTAAGTTTATCCAAGTTGAAGATTAAAGAAGAAAATTCTGAAATAAAAGAATTAACAAAAAATGTCAAAAAATTAAATGAAACCCTAAACATTAAATTATGACAATAAATAAAGAAAAAATATATGTAACTTATCAAGACAAGAAACAAGAACTCTTTGAAAGAGAAAATCGGTTGAATTATTTACAGTTTTCTGAAATAAATCAAAGAACATTTGAAGCTCTAAAAATAATTCATGACAAGTTAAAAAGAGAAGTCGAAGAACTAGAAAAATTAATAGAATCTCTAGAAAATAGTGATGAATCGATGATAGAATTTGCAAAAATTTTAAGATAAATAATGAAGCATACAAAGATTGAAAGACCAGAAAATAAAATAAATAGGAAAAGGGCGAAAAAATTAAAAAGTAAAATAAAGGAGTATAAAAGGGAATTAATAATCTTCAGATCAAAATTGATGACCTTATAATAAAAAGGATAGAAATAAGAATAAATATAAACAAGTTGGAGTTAAACTTAAAAAATTTATAAATGCCTGAAAAATCATATTATGACTTAAAAGAATTAAAGTTGTTAAAAGAAAAAATGGAAAATGAAGCTGAAAAATTAAAAAGATATTTAGAAACAACAGAAAGTGTAGAAACAAAAGAAGTTTTTGAGGATTTAAGAAATTATATTAAAGAAAAAGACAAACAGATAAAAGATTTTATATACAATAATCTATGCAAAAAAGAATATTATAAACTAAAACAAGATTGAAAAATTAGAATTATAAATACTAGTAATACGGTCAATACTTTTTATTATGAATTGGCAAATTATTCGAAGAGTTAATAGAAATTTCGAAAAAAAAATTAAAAGAAAAGACGACTTTAAAAAATTGGTATCAGAGCCAAGTTAACGATTAAGGGTAACACTTTCTCTTTAAGCAACACTTTTAATGACACGCTTTTTCAGCCACAAAAGGACAAAAATCTGTACAGATACATCTGTACACTAGATGGCTCATAACAAGAACATGAAAACAAAACAATCCGACAAAGTTATCATTTCTCTCTCAATTTTCCTTTCTAACTATAATAAATCCTACCAAAAAAAGAAAATTAATTTTTTTTATGATTAAATACTTTTTTTAGATAGCGCAAAATAAAAAAGATTAACGGGACAAAAAAATGTAAACAAACAAATAAAAATAGTACAGCGGATAATTAAGCAAGAAGTTTCAAAATTCTTATTCCTAGAAAACAAAAATTTCGTATGTGAACAGTGACTAAGATCTCAATGAATCTTAAATGGTGACGTGCCTAGAGGATGAAACAGAAACCGTGGTGGGCGATGCCACAACGGAAATTAGGAAGAGACTACATTTCTTCAACATTTTGGGAAGGACAAATCTTTGGGAAGAAGCGTGTTTGGCTGCCTAGAAAAGTAGAAAAATTGGAAAGAGAAAAAAAAATGGAGAGAGATGAATTTTGGTTAAGTGTGTGTTGTTGTGCGTCAAGTTTGACACGTTGTAAGTCATTTAGGTAGCGTTTGGTTACTGAGACATAGACACTGAGACATAGACATAGTGGTACACGGTGACACATGTCTGCTGTTTGGTTTGGTGAGACACAGATTTTCGAAGGACACGGGAGGACACGGATGGACACGGAGACACTAAATTTGTGTACCTCCAATTTGGTGAGACACTGAGACACAACTTGTGAGACACTAATTTTTTACTCTTTTACCCTTATTGAGTTTTTAAAATTTGTCCTCTTATCTTCCCAAATCTTTTTTTTCTCTTTCTCTTTTAGATTCTACAACTAAATTTACTTTTCTATTTTTTTCAAAAAAAATTTGTACATTTAATTTTTTTTATTTATTTAAATTTTGATTAATCTTTGATAAATTCTGAACTTTAATTTTCTATTTTTTTTCAAGAACAATTATATATTTAATATTTAAATGATAATTTAAGATGGTATTAGAAGAAATAAAAAATTATTAGAAGAAATAAAAATTTAATGGTGATGGCATGCATTGTTTGGGATAATAGGTGTATTGTAATGGTGGTAAAACTTGTGGTTGAATGAAGGGTAATTCAGTCTTTTTTAAATATATGTGTCTTGTTTCTTATTTTTACCAAACACAATACATAGACACAAATATTTTATGTCCATGTCTTTAATGTCTGTGTCTCTGTGTCTGTGTCTCATCAAATACATCAACCAAACAGAGCCTTATTGCTCTCTAATTCAGAGATTATTGAGTTGTATTGTAGCTTTATGGACAAAACAGATTTATACCATTCTTACTTATGAGAGAATTATGAGAGAGTGTTATTTAAATTATTTTTTTATTAATAGTAGATATAAATTTATTTATTGTAAAATTTTTATAATGAGAATATATAAAGAGTATATAATATATAAAATATAATAATTTGAAAAATACAGTTATAAATTTGGCTCGTTGTGCATGGAAGAATATTAGGTTAAAGTTATTTGATTAAATTTGATTGATTAAATGACTTGAATATAGAGATTAATTGATATATTTATTATTAATCATACTAAGTATATATTAAAATTAATTAAAAAAATATAAAATATATATTAAAATATAAAATATACATTAAAAATAAATTAAACATAATATATAATTATACATAAATATATAATAACTAATTTTAATAACTAATTTTAGTATATAAATAACATTTTTTATTTGCTATGAAAATCACAAAAATATATTACTATACATATATATGTTATGACAACTTTCCTCGGATGTAAAAGATTGCGTGCCTTATTTGATGCAAGTGAAAAGGTTCTAATTTTTCACAAGGACAAATTACTACCAATTTCTATGAATTTTTCAATAGAAGGACATGCTTGTTGGGGTCTCTTGTACAATGGAAGAGACCGTTGCTGAAGAGTTGATTTTGTTTCTGGGGCCATAAGAGAGGGTTCTTCAATTCTTGTTAACTATTAGTAGGTGATGAAATTATTGTTATTGGCCCAAGTCACCACACTCATCAATATTCCTTTCTTCCTTTGCATTATTCTTCATCTTTCTTATATTATATCATTAGAGACAACTTTCCTATTTCCCAACAACTATGGTCCTTTTTATGCCATTCGCGTGATTAAAGGAATTGAATGTGAGATTTCTGTACGTTTTGAGATGTTATTGCATATGCACGAATGTAATTAATTATTCTCAAGTTTATTTACGATAAAAATAGATCTTATCAATTTTATTCAGGCTACATTTATTATTTATAGAATTTACTAAGTTTTCTATGAACGTGTTTAAAAATTACAAGTTAAACTTATGGTTACACCAAACATCTTCATTTTTTTCCCCTTTTTGTCCTTACATAAATACATAATATGTCGTAGTTTAAGGCCAGACGTGGCCCCATGAACTTTTTTTGGGTTATGCCACCAAGCATTAATAGCTACATATATTTACAACACAAGGCCTAAGGTTTTGAGTTTGGTGAGCCACTATTTCATATACGGAAGAAAATATAGGGTAAATCACTTATTTAAAATGTATCTCGTTTAATATTATTTATTTGTATTGAATTGACTTTCGTTACTAATATGAGTTATCCAAATTGTTTCGAAATAGAACGATTTAATAGTAGTTGTTAGTAAATAATCCTAAACTATAATAATTTATGTAGGAGATAAAGACAAAAGTAAAAGATTTAATAAATAGCATGATTGTATATAATTCAGTTTACTAGAAGAAGAGAGTAAAAACACCAATAGAAAGTCGTTCCAAATTAAAATAATTTAGTAAAAATAAAACATAACTATAAATTATTCCTATATAAAACGATTTACTAGGCCCGCTATAGTAAAGTTTGACATTCCAATATATTCCTCAAAGGCTATTCAAAATTTCAAATAAACAGCTTCATGTCTTGGAAAAGTTTTGGTTGATATTATTTAATTATAAATTGTTGTTCTATACTTATGTTTTCAAATTAAATAATACTATAAAAAATTTGCATGGAAAGATTTTTACCAACGTTGTCCAATCTCTCTCTCTCTCTCTCTCTCTCTCTCTCTCTCTCTATATATATATATATATATATATATATATATATATATATATATAGTTTTTTTTTAAATGAATAAGACATTTTACGAATAATACGCTAAGTCTAATGAATTAAAATTAGATTGAATTCTAATTAAAAAAAAAAAATTCTCTACATTATGTGCTCCTTATTACTTTAAAGTTTAAAGACTACCAATAGTTTTGCAATGGTGATGTGAAAATTAAACCAATACGTTAAATACCGCAGTAATAGATTAAAGGATAATGGTGTCTTCTTTTAAAATATAAATAAATTATAAAATATATGTCACTAACTCAATATTAAATTAAGTGTCTAACAAATGAGAAAATTAATGAATATGTTAGAATTTGTGGTCAACATAAATATATTAGGAAAAATGAATAATGGGTTCCTGATTTGCATTCTCACCCCCACAAATAGCGTTTAAGAAATATATCTGAGCCTTATAGCGGGACTAAAAAATCGTTCTATCTAAGAATGATTTACAATTATGTTTCAATTTTACATTTTTACTAAATAATTTTAATTTGGAACAATTTATTGTTGGTGTTTCTATTCTTCTCTCCTAGTAAATCATTTTCGGTTAAAATGACTAACTAGTAGTTATTACTTATTACTAAATCGTTCTAGTTTAGAACAATTTATATACGCTATATTAGTAATTAAAGTCAATTCAGAATAGACAATTTAAAAATATTGAACGAGGTTCATTTTAAATGGGCGATTTACCATAAATCACGACATACAAAAAAAAATCTAACGCCATTATTAAATACTATCATATATTGTCTACAGTAAAATTGTGTTTACTATGCAGATTAATATTCATCACCATGTGAATTAATATTGGATAAGCATATGTGTGTAGGGACGCACACAATTGGAATAGCCCATTGCAACTTGGTTAGTAGGAGGCTAAGAATACTCAATTTGGCCTTTGAATTTTGAGGTCAAATTTAAATTGATTCCTAAAATTATAATTGACTCAATTTAGACCTTAAATTTTACAATAGTAACTTGTATTAACTCTTGATTTCAGTAAATAGTGTATTGATTTTACATGTTAACCTGCCAAGATTTAGGCTCCTCCGCTTAAATTTTATGTGATTGAGAACTACTAAGGCCCAGTTTCGGTAACTAACTTAATTAAGCTCCTTTTAATAAAATAACTTAAACATTAAATGACTCTGTTAAAAATAACTTATAAATAAGTTATTTTGTGTTTGGATTTTTAACTCTAAAAGTGCTTATTTTATAGAAATGTAATGAAAAGTAGAAGTATTATGAGAGAAGTCATTTTTTTTAACTTCTCTATAAGCTCCAAAATAGCTTCTTAGAAAGTTGCAATTTAGTTTTGAAAATTACACCAGACATTAATACTACCACTTTTCATAAGTCAAAAGTTAAAAAAAGCTACTTATCGAGTTTTCCAAACGGGTTAATTCTTGAAAGTGTGACTGCTGTCTCCTAAGCTTTTAGGAGATTTATGCGAGTTATGGTAATAAATTTTGGGATCCAATTTGAATTCACTAAAATTTTAAGGGTTAAATTGAGTACGACATTCTGAACTTAAATTTTAATGGCCAAATTGAATATTTACTCGTAGGAGGCTTTATAACTTCACCGGAAGGGGTGATCAAGACCCTAATTTGAACCCTACTTATGCTGAATTCTTGAAGACAAAATGCAAGTTTCTCGGTAACAGAGCCACAAATGTGGAGATGGATCCTAATAGCTCTACCAAATTTGGTAGTCACTATTATCCTATTCTTCTTCAGAACAAGGGTTTCTTCATATCAGATGCTACACTTTTAACAAATAAGGATGCAGTAAATATTGCTAAAGAAATGGTTAATCAAAAAAGGTTCTTCAGAAAGTTTGCAAAACCAATGAAGAATTTAGGAGGCATTCAGGTCCTCACAGGAAACTCTGGGAAGATTAGGGTCAAGTGCTCAATGGTCAACTCCAAATTAATTAGATATTCACTCTATTTGTGTCTTATTTTCATTTGTTTATTTGCTCTGTTGATACCAATTATTGCAGCTTACATTTGATAATATCACACTCTCTATATAACTGAAATGAAACTGTCTATCCTCTATTAAAATTCTATCAAGAGAAACCACTCTTTTGGAGCAAAGCTGTATCAAATATAACATAAAGTAAATCAGGCAGTTCTTGAAACTTTATCAAATTATTGTAATAGGGCAGAGGCAGGTTATAAAGGTAATATCTTAAACTAAATTGAATCCAGCATCACTATGGTTTCAGACTCAGGCGCACTGTAAGTTAACTTGATACTATTTAATATCAATGAAGCATAAAGTTGAAATATAATGCCAAAGAATACAAAATTTCAGAGTATTACATATTTCTAGACAGAATGGTATGCTGCACTACTACACATCTCAAGACAGAAAATTGCACAACCAGCAATCCAATATTCAGTACTTTAGTGTATATGACAAGGCTCTAGGTTATACAAAATTAGGATGTCATGTTTGTATAAGCTACCAGATAGCTAGCTTCTGCAAGCACAAACATGAATATGATGAAGCTAATGATTCAGCTATGCAGTGTATTATGTTACTAACCACATGATTTCTTCCAAAATTCCCATAGTTTCTAAATGAAATAATATAAATCATTATACCCTTAAATATAACAAGGGATACTGTAAAAGTTTCCTGGGGGCTTTAACAGCATATCATTGCCAACAAAATTTCTCATCAAACTAAACCGAATACATTCTATAGTGAGAAAAAAATGACACAAAACAAGTGAGAAAAACCACCTCATACATAAATGAAAGAAGGCCAAAATTATCTCCTTCCTGCAATCTTCAACAAAGGAGATATTATACCCTGAATCTCTTGCAATGACTGCTGAATCTTTATCTCCTCCTCTATAGACCGTTTGAGATTTTGGATATGAGCCTTGAGAGCTTCAGAGCCTCTAATTTCATCGACTCTCATTTTGAGAACCTTCCTTGCCAACCCCATCAACAAGCCGGAATATCTAGGCACAGTGCAATACTTCCTCAAGAACACCAGCAACAACTCCAGCTTCTCTGCATCCAAATTCGAAACGCACACCATTAGCTTCTTCCTTGAAACTAGTTCCTCCATCACAGCCAAAACATTCCCGGGATTTTTCCCCTCCAATACTGAAACCAGAGCTTCCCCATGCCTAAAGTTCTTCAAAAGTTTATCGTGCTCGCCAAGCTTCTCCTTCTTCGGCCTCATAATCAAGTAATCGCCTTCGGAGGGTTTCTCACCTTGCCCCCTCTGAAAGTACCTAAAATGGGAGGGCCGGAAAACCTTCTTCTGAGTGTGCTCCAAAGGCCTAATCCTCCAAAACAAGCTCTTTTCACTAACCCTGCCTTCGATTTCCTCTTCCTTAATCTTCCTCTTCCCAACATATATGATCCCATTAGAGGTTCCAATAACCCTAGTTTTACAATCTGGTGAATAAGCAACAGATAAAAGTGGCGCAGGGAACCTCATTGAATGTGTAACCTTCATTGATGAATAATCAAACACTTTCATGTACCCATCTAACCCAACACTCAAAACCCTAAATTGATTCAATTCCTCATCAGAACCACTTCCAATTCTTCCAATACATAACGAAGTAACCGTTTTGTTGTGTCCTTCCATGGAACACACGAGCTTCCCACCGGAGATCAAGTCCCAAAATTTCACCGAATTCCCACCTGCGGTGGCAACCATCCCTCCCGCCGGCAAGAACACAACATCCTCCACCGGATTTCCATGATTCACCTCAATCGCCGGTTTCGAATCCCCAACCCTAACATCCCAAAGCTTCACCGTGTGATCATAGGAACCGGTGATAAAAGTATCGGCGTCCACCGGAGAGGAATCTCCGCAGCGGACGTAATCCCGGTGGCCGCGTAGCTCCATCACCGGGGAATCACCAGCGGCGACGTCCCACACCTTCACAAGTGCATCATCGCCGGCGGAGATAACTCGGAGACGTTGGAGTTTCGGATAGTGAACAAACCTGACCGGGCGTACGTGCGACCTGAGGCGGCGGAGGGCGGAGCGTGCGGCGGCAGATCCCCCGCCGACGTCAAAGACCTGGACGAGGCCGGAGAGGTCGCCGGCGGCTAGGAGGCGGCCGTCGGATCGAAACGAAAGGGAGCTGACGACGTCCTTGAAGGAGGTGATGGTGGTGGTTGGAGAATCGAGGGGGTCGTTTTGGGGTTTGTAGATTGAGACGGTGGCGGAGTGTGCAGCCGCGAAGGGGTGAGGAGAGGAAGGGGAGAAGGTGAGGGAAGGGACCGAGATGAGGTTTTGAATCTGAGTGTTCTTGAAGGAGGACCAGTACTTTGATTCTGGGGTTTGATTTTGGGTTCTGGGTTTGGGTTTTTGTTTAGGCTTGACGGGGAAGATTTTCGGTTGGGAAGAATGTAGTGGTTCCGCCATTGACGATGGAGCTTCGAAGCAGAGAGAGAAAGTGGAAGTGGAAGTGAAAGTGAAAGAGGTTTAGGGTTTAAGGGAAGTTGGGAACCAACAATGATATTCATCTATGCTGTCTTGTGTTTATATTAGGGTTGGAGTGTTACGGCGTCGTTTTTGCTAAAACAACTAAAATGAAAGAAAAACATACCAAAATTAAAATCCCTGTTTTTAGAGAAAAAAAAAAAAAGGCTAACAAATACATGTTAAACTTAATATTAACAAAAGGACTTTATATTTTTATTTTAATAAATACATAATAAATAATAAATTTATTAAGAATTTTACATATTTTTTGGAAAAAAATTTCAATTATTAACTTAATATTAATCACTTACGTTCCTCTCATTAGAGTATTAAACCATTGGTAGTGATCATAGCTTCAGGTCTAATTCGATTATTTCCTAATAATTGTTGTACTTCACAAAGTTACCATAATTTATTGAAAAAAGGGATGCACATCAACTCATTCATCTGGCATAATCAAATTATCAGGAAAGAAACATGGAAGTTGTGATGACACTATAGGGAAATAAATCAAGAAATGCAAAACTTACGAGAGCCTTGAACAAAATAAAAATGTTATAAACATTTTATATAAAAGAAGAATTATATATTCCTTGACATTTTTTATGATACAATATACACGCTGAGCAACTATATTCCCTCCCTAAGTCACATCCTAAGTTGAGGGTGGTAGAAGATTAGTTACTAACATCTCCTCCACTTTATACATGTCACATTCCTTACAAATTCAACACCTCCATAAAAAGATAAATTAAATCACCCATTTCACTAATTTGCTATCACAAAACTCTCCAACCTGTCTCAAAGCTATTTGTACACTGAAAACAAGAACTTCCTTACTTGCTGCAACTATTTCAGAAACAGTACAAAATATGTCTTTGTTCTTTCAACATTGGCGGATACAAAGAACACAACATTAGGGGGTGGCTAGCCTCAAATTCTGCTGAACTCCATGTCATGAACTATACATCATATGTATGCTAGCGAGCCGCGGTCAAGGTCTGGCTGTGGTCGACCACGTGTCGGAGTTGGTGGCCTCTGAATATTAAGTTCCTATTGTAACAAGAACAAAAAGAAGATAAACATTTAGAGACTTGATTTGAAACGTTTAAATATCATATGGATTTTGTTTTCAAACTTTCATACAATATATAATATAAAGACTTCGATACAAAATATAGAGACCTAATTGAAAATTGAGTGAATCTAAAAAATACTCCAAAGTAATTTAACCTTAAACAAACACGGTACACGAAAGCATGAAACTGCATTAAGGTCCTCACCTGCATCCATGTTTCATCCATGACACGCTCAGGAGATGTCTCTGGAGACTGAAGGGGTGGCGGTAGGGGGTGGATCAATTTTGGAACCACTACCAAGCCCCGGCCAACGACCAGTATGGCACCAGCATTGTTTGCCGTTCCTAAACAACACGTGCAGTGTGAGACTCAAATGCAAATACGGACAAAGGAGAGAACTGGTGGGGAATTACACTTACCACAATAGTTAGTTGCAGAAAAAAGCGTAATCAATTGTCCCTGTGCGAATCGTTCAAAGCCATCCATCACGCATTCATGGGCCCTTATAATTAGCTGTAGTTTGTTTTTCTTGCAGAACTCAGTTACACGGTCAGGCTGCACAAAATAAATATTCACCGGGTCAGTTGTGCCTTGTCGTTGATCAAACATGGAGACTTGTCTGTGGTTAACTAATATTCAATAACCAACTGCACATATAGTACGAAAGGTCTATGTTTGCAATGCATGATGAACAGCTACGTACCCCAAAAGTGACAAGGCCTGGTCCTCTGGCATTTGGTCTCAAACCCTCTACGCTATCATTTTCTGTAGGATCGGACCTACAAACATGTAAATGTTATAAAACAGGAATGAAAACACTTAAAAACTGTAAAAACCGCATGTTCAACCCAGCAAAACGAGAGAGAAGGAAAGCATACCACAGAAGGTCCATCAAAATAATAGATCCTGCATCCATTGTTATGGGCCTTTCAAGCTTCTCTATCTGTTCTACAGAATTGATAGACCTTCCAATGCCACCATGCATACAGATAATTTTCTTTTCAATAAGAGCTGCAAGTGGAAGATAGTTGAAAAGTTGATTGAACCTCGTCCATGCCCAGATTCCATCATTTTCCCCCTATAGGAACACTAGTTAGTTGTAGAATAATAGAATGTAGAGTTAAATCGAATTATCGAATCTAAGCACATTCCATCCGTACCATCCTTTCAATACACTCAATACGAAAACCAAATAGTGCATTTATGTCAGCAGCTTCATGGTTACCACGTATCAGGTGAACATTCTCAGGATACTCAATCTGCAGAATCACAAGGGAAGTACATGATCGGTTATAAAGATAAAAACAAAAATAATAATTAAAATACAACTACATATACACATATACACATTAATATAATTGAAGTAGCTTACCTTAAGCGCAAGCAGCAAGGTAATGGTTTCCAAGCTGTGCTGTCCTCTATCAACATAATCTCCCAAAAACAGGTAGTCAATATACCTGAAACATTATGAGTACCAAATTAAAAATAATAAATAAATGAATCATATGAAGCACATAGCAAGAGATCAATGTCGCCAATAAGTTCTAATTGAACCATTACCAAGAGTGAATGTGTTATTTACTTATAGCACCAGAGAGAACAGATGAACTTTGCTATTAAAGGAAATGTCACATAATTAACTTAAGGTGACTACTTATACAAAGACATCTTCATGTGAAGATGATAGCTAAAAATTATTAGATGTTTTGATATGTTAGACTAAACTGCTTAACATAACACATGTCAATCTCTTAGCTAAAAAATCTTCCAATGAAGATAGCCACCTTAATTTATTTACCCCAAATCGTCAATTCAATATTGTAATTCTCCACAAAACAGGTCACCTCAGATTATAGCTAATGGACATATTTCAAGTAAATCCTGATAAACCAAATTCATAGTATATGCCTCCAAAAACTGAATGTTAATGCTTATTATACAGCTCAGACAATTTCACATATTACATAATAGAACCCTGTATTACTAAGGGCTATGTTGTAGGTATACACTAGAGATCATGCATAGGAAGTTGTGGGTATTTTTGGAAGTAAATTACTGCTATATGAGGGAACCATGGGTACACAAAACTTCGAAAGGAATTAGGAGGGTAAAGGTCCCCTTTTGTCCAGGCCATATCCTTTATTTTCAATATCCATACTTGTATTATATATGGCCACATTAATATATATCAGTTTCAGTTTCATCTTTAAATATTATCAGGTTCACATTACTGCATTATGCTCTTGAATACCTAGAAACTGTGTTTTTCCAATTAATGCATGAGGGGATCACTAAAACCATTGGAAAATCACCAGAAGAGACATGATCTGATTGATAACCAATCTATACATAAGCAGTTTTGACACAAAAACACCGCTAATCTACCAATGAATAAATAGCAAACGTACGTGATGTCTCCCGCAGTTGAAGGAAATCCATATTCATCAAATAGTCGCATCAAATCACCAAACTGACCATGAAGATCACCAAATACTTTGATAGGAGCTTTTAACTGAAGAACAGTTGGTTCTTGCATAAATATTTGCTCGGCAGCATAGCATAATTCACCGACTTCATAAGAATCTAAGAAGAATCGTCTGTTTGCAGGTGCTTTCCAGTTGCGTGGCCTAAGCAAATTCGAAATTATCTGGCAGGAAAGAAATGATAATAAGTTATTGATTTAAACGTTTAGTGCAGTGACATGATAATTAAAAAGGTAGATATAAATATTGCAAAGCCAGTAACAAAAAGGAAACAAAAACATGCATCAAATAACACTTGCCTTTTTATGTAATCCCTGAGGGGATTTCTGCCTAGTGAATTTTTTGGTAGGATATGGTGTATCATTATTTACAGGAACCATGCGTCTGCTTTCATTTTCAAATTGATCCAGCGATAGCTGTCTCACCATTCCACCTAGGTTACCTACGGCCTCTTTAGCAACTACAACCTGTAATGAAATATATATGATTTCGCAGTCTTGAGAGGAATAATTGAGTTATAAACAAAGATCCAAAGCACATACCGCTCTGGGATGAAGGCGAACATCGCCTTCTGTATCACTGCCATCTGAAACTGTTTCTGCAGCTTGTGAGTTGTCATCTGATAGCGATGTTTCTTCAGCAGGACTATTTGATGCCTGCACAGCTTGCCAGACTGCATTCGCTACCTCAGCTTCTGCAGCTGATGCTTCCCTAAGTTTCTCCATGGAGTTTCTATCCATTCTGGTAATAATTAAATACATCAGTTATAAAATTGAAATATCATAAGCATGAGGTAGACATGTTAAGCTTGCAATAACAGGAAAAGTTATATACCCTAAGCCACCAGATGAGGGAACATCTGGCCCAGAATCTGAACTTGGTGTTGTTACGCTATAATTTACATTAGACTGGCCGAATTTGGGGCTTGAAATAGGTGAAGTTCTCTCAGATGTTAACACAGGAGAATTAGTGTCAGATTGAAAGGGTGAATTTTCTGCCACTAATAAATCATCTAGTAGTGAATCTGCAGAAAATAACATGGTTATATTAGAACATCATAACCAATATAACAAATTTTGTAATTTCTAAGACAATCAACTTATTGGGGGGAAAATCATAAGATTACTTAGGGCAAACGACAATGACCATTTCTCAATGAATCACTGTAAGATCTTAACTAGTTCTGAGTAGGACTTTCGATCTTTTTTGCCAAGAGGGTATTCAAGACTAGAGCTCTACACAACTGCCAATTATCCTTAAAGGGACAATGAGTCACCTTTATCCCATACATATACTAGATTATAGAATAGAAGCAAGGAGGAGTTGAGCTGCAACGCTATGACCCCGAGGGACGGGCATTCAACATATATCGGGGCCTCCCTTCTCGAATCTGGACACCACTCTTTGTTTTTTTTTTCCCCTTCTATCAATTAAGTATACAGACTTCTATCAAATGATCATTGTTTATTTAAGTCATTTAAATTTAGACCGGAAGAACTAAACAGCATATTAAGAGGGTAGATTTTCTTTATTGTGAAAAAGGTGGAAATCAATTCATGTTATCCTGACTGTTCTTCTAATAACCCAAGTGAATATGCCACGTTTAGTTTTCAACTTTGAATTGTGTAACATGAGTACTCACCTCCTCTAAGACCACCATAGATGTATATACGAACACCAACGGCCGCTGCTGCATGGCGACAACGACGCAAAAGATCCAAAGGAGGGTCATAATCATGACCTTTGTTTGGGCGTGACGAGGCCACAATGCCATTTCTATCCAACCAAACCCCAGCCGCTGTGTCGAGTACTGTCAAAACAAGTAAAGGAAGATTAAATATTAATGTGAATTGGCTAAAAAAGCATTTGAAGGAAGAAAAATGAAACAAAAAATATTGATAATAACATAGAAATACAGATTACCTGCAATGGCTGCTTCACCTTCTACAGCCCGTCCACCTTTGAGAACGCCTCCTGTAACGTGCAATCGTGCACCAACAAAAACCTAGAATGCAATGCCACAACCCATTAACAAAATGCTTTAAATGGAATGAATAAATTGGTTAACATAATCAACATTTGACACGATAATAAAATAAAATCATCATACCAGTTCTAAGCCATTGACCATATGTTCATAAAACACCTAAAAGACATCTAGAAATAGCATGGAATCTGGCATTAACTAGGAGAGAAATCCACTTAAAATATTTCTAGAACTTCGCAATGGCCCCTCTTCATTAATTATGAGAGTGCGGATTACTTCAAGATATAGATATAAAACTAATTAAAACATTATCGGGATCATAAATGTTTCATGCGCATTAATGTTAGCTATTAGATATAGATAAAGCTTGATTGCATTTAAGAAGGAAATCTCTTCCTCGGTGAAAGTGAGACCCACAATCTACTGAAGTTCCTTTTAGCCATTAGATCAAGATTTTAGTAAGGTCAATGCATTACTGACTGCTCGCACGTGCATAAATAAGAACATATATGGTCATAATTAATGTGTCAAATAACTTCATTATTTAAAAATAACAATGTTAAAGGCATCCCCATGATGACAAAAATCATTTTTCCCCATTACAGGAATATCTCACTTACCGCAGCATGTTGATACCTTGGTGAAGGGGAAACTCCAGGTGCGAGTGTCCATTCCCACTGGCCGTTCCTATGCATGAGCAGTCCATATGCATCTGCTAGTGGCTGCTCACATAAATACAATAAATGTATTCATATTTCACCGAATAATACTCAAGTAAGAGATTCATGAAGAAAACAATTTTACAAAGAGGCGTATCATTTTGCTCCCATAGAATCACTTATAACCTACTTGAGCACAGATTAGCACACACAGCTTCCTAAAAGCGACAAGAAACAATAACAAGATGAAAACGGCAACACAGATCATACCGCCCCAGAAGAGTCTCTTCCACCACAAAGCAAAAACATTCCATCTGAACGAGCACTAGCAGTAGCATACCTATAGATTGAGGTAGACAAATTTAAAACTGACATGCCTTCATGTACGTTGAGAAATAGAGAGTCAAAAAAGTATTAGACATGCTTACATTCTAGCAGAAGGTCTATCACCTTCTGGGTTCAGCTTCTGCCACATGTAAGGTTTTTGTGCCGTATCCAAAGCCCAAGCATCAGAAACAACTCTTTTCCCTATCGCATGGTTAAAAAAACAGAGAAACTATTTATTATATATTACATGACAATATCTGCCAACATAATTATTAAGAATGGAATGTAAACCAAAATCAAAACAATGCTTCAGTATCTCCCAAATTTTGATAAACCCGGAACCAACGTGTACTCCCCATATGCATGGCATTCTAAGTTGATATTATTATTCATGTTTCACTTCATCATTTCGCCTACTCAATGGTTTCAAGTAGAAAACTATTAATGCCTATCTTATTGAAAGTTTAAACCTCAATTATAAAAAGAAAATGCAGACAAAAAAGTTTAGCTACAAAATGGTGCCAAGCTTCCCTCACCATCATTTCCGCTGACAGTAACAAGATATCTCTGAGCAACCAAATCCATTACATGGCCATAGCGAGGCCCAGGTCCTTGCCCTTGTACAACAACTCTGCATTCAAGAATATCATAATTTTGCCAAGATCCCTAGAGCAACAGCAAAAAGGATAAAAATTTGTTTGATATCAACAAAGCTCACCTGTGCCATTTGAATTTATCATTGGTCATGTCAAGCACATAGAGATCATCAGTAGAATGCCCAGCAGGCCCTATGCCACCCTATACAAAACAAATAATAAAAAAATAATCAAACAGATCATTTCAACACTAAAACTTCATCAGAACCAAAACCAGTGACCACAGAAGCAATATCATTCACGCAATTACCTGAAAAACAACCATAGTACCAACGGCGGCAGCAGCATGAGCTGCCCGTGGAGATGGAGGCTCTCCGGCAGGTTTAAGACTGAAACACTCAAAACAACAACAAAAGTGGCAAAAGATCATAACTTGAGCTTCAAATTCAACTACCCAATATACTCAATTACTCATACACCCAAAATAAAAAGCCCCCAAATTATCCAAAACTTTAAACTTTTCAATAATTCAGAAAATAGGGTATTCAATTCATTCAACTCACCTGCTCCATTTTCTCGTTAGAACATCATACGAATGAACCGAATTGGTAACTCCAGCTAACCCTGCAAAAAAGAAATTCAAAAACACCCAAAATTAACCAAATTGAGCACCTCCTAGCTCAACGAATAAACTCAAATGAGGAAGCTTGTTACTGATTCCGGGAGCTGAGGAAGATCCTCCCTCGATGGCGGTGGCGCCGCCGAAAAGGATGAGCCTTGGTCCGTGAGATTTGGTGGCGGCGACGGCGGTGAGTGTGTGGCCGCATCGTGGCCCCGGCGCGTCTTCATCAGTGTCCCAAAACGTCTCTAATGGCCGATACGTAGGAGCAGGGTAGAGCCACGGTTTCGAACCCATCACAATTCCAAACAATTTTGAACGAAAATCCTCCGATTTACAACAAAGAAATGAAGAACAAAAACCCTAATTGGGCATTGACGGTGGCAAACACGGTGGCGCCGCCGATTACGGAGGGGGCCCGGACCAGCTCCGGACCCAATCAAAAACCTATATTGGGTCTCTCTTTTTCTTCGTTTTTTCTTTATTTTTTTCTTAAAAAATCATTCTTTTTATTTTTAATTTAATAGATCATTGGGGAAAAATGGAAATGGCGTTGGGAAGTTAAATAGGGAAGTGTTTGAAGTTAGAAACTTAGAATTCAGAGAAAAAAAAAGAAGGAAGAGGAGAAAGCTTTATGTGTGTGTCAGTGTATTTTAGGATTGAGATTTGAGAGTCTCAATTTCTTTTTGGGTGCCAAGTGGTTTCCCTTGAAGCATTGCATGAGAGAGAGAGAACCCTTTTGAAAAAGTAAGAAGATTTTTTATATTTTTATTAGTACTAAATTTTAAGACAGCTATGGTCCTAAAGTCAAAGGCCAAAATGGTCTTTTAAGGGTTGTCTTCACAACTTTTTTTTTTTTTGGGGGGGGGGATCTTAGGCGGCTGGCTAAATTGGATATTTTTCTTTTTGATTGTAAGTTTTTATGCACTCTAATGAATTTTTGATATTTTCTATGAGAAATATAAGAAGTTTCATTATGGATAATTACATAAGTGAAATCATGTTTACATGCTACAAGAAAAAAATTGCAAAAATAACTTCCTAAATATAAAAAGAGGTGAAAATTATATATTTTTATATTGTTGTCTAGAAATGGAATAATAGCATTAAGATATTGTCTCCATTCAAAAGAATTCAAATGTTGACAAAGTTGTGAGTTTGCCCAAAGAATTGAGAATACAATATGAACTTAATGAAGATATCATAAGAGGAGGTCAAAAGTGTTTGTTTTTTCACTTGTGGTTTGATAGATCTAGTCAAAAGCAATAGCCTTAGGTTGGGAAAGTTTGCCTTTGATCAAAGGCAACAGTTTGGACAGGTTTAGGCAACATTTTTTAATTGCTTCAAACAAAAAGTGTTGCAATACATCAAGTATTGCCATTTGCTAAATAATTTATCTTACAACTATATTTTAAGAGGTTAACTACCAATTTAATATTCAAAAAATTCAGTCATTGACAAAAAGTTTTTGAAAGATGTTATCAATAAAACAGTTTTTAAATAATTTAAAAATACGATAAAAAAATTAATAAATATTATATTTGTTATAAATAACAAAAGAACTTTCATATTTGATAAACAGTCTCAAATTACTTTGTTTATAAATTTGATATATTTATTTATAAATTAAGTTATGAATGTAGAAAAATTATGAAATGGAAAAAAAAATAAAATAGAGAGGATAAAAGAGGAAAGGGTAACATTGCACATACATTGTGTCACTTTGCTGTTGCATTCACATATAGACATTTTATTTTAGAAGTTAAATTTTCATTGAACCAAATTTAATGAATAATTTGAATAAAAGTAAACAATTGAATAATTTAATTAGACTCCAATGTGGTTGTGAATCGCGTGAGATGATGCCACTTTTCCATGCTAGCAAGCACACATCACATGCATGATGCATCAACCCTAATTATTATTGCCGTTTCCATTTGCATGCACTTCTAATTGTCCCCACGTTATTTTTTGTTTTTGTTGGAATATTAATTTATATAACTTTTTAACTAAATAATTAACCACTAGAATAATCAAACTTATAATAATAATAGACCAATAATCAAATTTGTTTATAATAATTTGATAAAGGATTTATGATATGTTAATATGTATTTATATATATTTTTTTGTGTATATCTAACATATATAATTATTAAAATTTTATAAATAAAATTATTTTTTTAAAGTCAATTTTTGTGTATCTATGGTTCGAACTAGAATTCATCAGTTAATGAAAAAGAATATTTTTTTATCTAAAGAACAAATTCTAAAATGACAACTTCTACGACTAAACATGTATTTGTTTGGATGAATCAAGTATTTTAATGGAAAAATACATTAAATTTTAATTATTTAAGTTTAAATGCAACTAATTTGTGCAAAAATGTTGAAATGGTATTGCTCTTTGGGCTCGGTTCACTTGATTGGTATCAATATCATTCTTTAATTATTTATCTGAAAGAACAATTTGAAGTCTAAGATACTTTAATATTATGCTCACTTATTGTCTTTTAGCTAATATTTACAATATATAATTTTTTTTATAAACATTACAAATTAAACAAGAATTTAATTTTGATGCACTGTCCGTTGTCAGTGTAAAATCATTTTTCACATACATCTAATCACATAATATTACATCAATAAAAATAAATATTTTTTACATTGACCGTATGAATGATCATCCAAACAGTTATAATTATACGACTGTATGTTCAGGGATGGATCTACATGTACTGCAGAGGGGGCATTTGCCCCCACAAAATTTTTAAAAAAATAATAATATATATATATATATATATGTTGCTCCTTTTATATTATGTTTATAAATGATTTTCTTTTATTTTATGCTAATTTTTTTTGTTAAACTTAACATATGATAATAATAATAATTATATTATTAAATTTGAGTCAGTATAATAAAAAAATAAACTCAAAAAATAATGATAATTAATTTCATTATATTAGTTAATTAGTTGATAGTTAAATTGAAACTTAATTTTTTAATTAAATACAACTTAACTTATTAGTAATTTGTTAAAAAATTATTTAAGATAAAAATATATTATTTATATATTAATATACTGTATTAATATTTATTATTAAAATGGTCTTAATTATAGTAATTACTTTGGTTAAAAAATTTATTTATACTATAAAGACTATAATAAATAGACCTAACAGTTAAATACTTAAATATATGATAATAAAAAATAAAATAATTTTTTTAAGAATATATATAGAAAAATAATATTACCATATTAAAAATAAAAAAAGATATTATAAATTATTATTTTTATTATTTTGAATATTATACTGTAGGTGTGAAATTATCTTTTTATTATTTTTAATACTATAATAAGTGATTGCGCGTATATTTTTAGTTTTTATCAATATGTATAGATAGTTATAATTTAAAATTTTAAATATATCTAAACCAATTTGGGTTGGTCAAGTGATCAGCTTAGTGGTCGTCTACTTAAGTAGGTGTTAGGAGTTCGAATTTCATCTTGTATGTATAGTAATTTATTGGCCAATTGCAGACTTTTAAATAAAATTCAAATTCATAATGGAATAATCCTTAACTTGTTGGATATTGTAGGAAGAAAAAAAAAATATATATATATATATATATATATATATATATATATATATATACCTAAATTTTATTATATTTTTGCTCTCACTACAAAATTTTTCTGGGTCCGTCACTGTGTGTTCATTAAAATTAAACATATTAAACAAAATAATAGAGGAAAGAAGGTAAAGAGAATAATATAAGCAAGATCCAAAAAAGCACACACTTGATTCATGTGTTTTCTAAATTGACTAAAGAAAATCCAAAATAGTGGAGGCTTTGTTGAGTATTTGTTCGGAAAATTGGAAGAGAATATCTACATTGCTATGAACCATGCATCATTATCATTATAATACTTAGAAGACAGAAAACCCTTGTGCCATTTTTCTTCTTGGTAAAATTTGTATTGTTCTGCTGTTCCACTAGTTACCAAAAAACAATCGCATAGAATGGTTGTAATAATAATAAGAAATGATTATAGATATTTTAGTATAAAAATCAAATGAGATTACCTCTTATGTCAACAGAAAATTTCATAAATAAAGTGGAGATGCGGGGGATCGAACCCCGTGCCTCTCGCATGCAAAGCGAGCGCTCTACCATTTGAGCTACATCCCCAGATGTTTTCCGAAGATTTGATAATTCTTAAAAGCCTATTTTTTCGAATTTCTAATTCTTAAATTTAAATAAAGGCGTTTGATTACATTTTTGAAAGAGAATAAAGAAAAAAGTAAAAAAAATTGAATGGCCTGACCATGTATCAAGAGGCAATCTTCGATAAAATAGAAGGTTCCATCGGAACAAAACTTTTCTTATTTCAGGATACCCTGTCTCTTTTTTTGTGGGGATCAATGACAAAAAGATACTGGAACATAACGTTGGAAGAGATGATGGAAGCGGGAGTTCATTTTGGCCATGGTACTAGAAAATGGAGTCTTTCTAAAATAAGGTATTTTGATGAACAAAAAAATTAAAAACTTAATCATCATTAAATTAAAATAACAATATTTAATATAATAAAAAAATTATAAATTTAATGATATTAATTCTTATTTTATCACTTGATAAATTTCTTTGTACGAGAAGTTCTCATTTTTTTTTGTTATAGCATTTGTATTTCTGGATTTTTCTGTTGTAAGTAGATTCCTTGTTCTTTTTTTTCTTTACCTCTTTGTCAGCCTTTCGTGAAATACTAAACTTCAAAAGCCAAGAGCCCAAGACACATTATAGACAAAAAATTAAATTTCGTACGCAACTTCAACAAAAAACAAACCCAGTGTTAATTATAGGTAGCCCAAATAAAATGAAGAACATGGAAAACCGAAACAATTTTAAACTAAACAACAAATCCTGACCCAAAAAAAAAAAAACTAAACAACAAAGCCCTTGACCAAAAACATTATAAACAACAATGCGTTATAAGTTAAAACAACAAAAAGTTATTAGCCTCGTATGGTAAATCATGTGCTTCTTAATACACTGTATCCAGATTCGAACCTTGGTGTATGCACCAAGTTGAAAAAGAACCCTTTAGTGTTGTGTGAATAAGTGTGTAGTGAGTGTGTAGTAATACCTAAAATTAGAGGTCGTCAACTGTGTTCTAATCACTTTCTTTTATCTGTATATAGTCCCCGGACATGTTAATTGAATAAAACTTGAGAAGATAGTTCCAATATCAAATTTTATGCGCCTAGATTGGCAAAAAAACAGAGCCAATAATGACACTTTTCCTTTTTTGAAAAAAAAAATGGACTTCACCAAAGGCTCTAATCTTTGGAGGAAAAAAACACCCACACTAAGTCAATAAACAAGAGCAAAAATAATATAAATCAAGAAAAGAGAAAAATAGAGTTAAGCCTCAAGATGAATGTCCAAAAAAAAAAAAAGCCTCAAGATGGTAGTCATGGTACTTTATATTAATCGCTGTACTAAAATAGCCTTTAGATTCCAATTACATTAGTGAAATTGGAAAAAATGTATTATGTTAGTCTCTTAATTTTTTATCTATGCATTAGGCATACATGCAACTTAAAAAATCGGGTCATGGGTTCGCGGGACACCGGTGCAAACCTTTAAAACTGCTGACTGCCGTTGAACTCATCGTATAGTTGGAACAAAATATAATACGGTAAAAAAAATTCATGCATCCATGTTTTTTTCTATATATATCCCTCTATTTTTACATTTCAACATTTTTATGTATTGATTATTTTTCACATTATTTAAATTTAATCATTTTCTTCTATTTTTACACTTCTAATCATTTTTCTTCTTAATATTCTCTTCTCATTAATTTCCATATTAGGTGGACTTTGTGGTCTATATATAATAATTTATGTCATTATTGAATATTATGAAGGTGAAAACTCACGTGCAGTCGACTTCACGTGAAGTTGATACTTGAGAGCCGTTAGATGATTTGACTGATTTGACTAAATTTTCATCTAACGGCTCTCAGATATCAACTTCATATGAAGTTGACTTCACCTGAGTTTTCACCTATTATGAAATAAATTTAATATTAATAATAAATAATTCAAAAAAAGTGTTTTTTAGAATAAACCACCCAAATTCAAATCGTTACGTTAAATAAGTTATTAATGAATAATGTGCCAATTCATAATACATCAGGTCAAACAAATAAGATTTATTAGGAGACTCTTGATATTTTATACGATGGAATACATATCGCGTGTTAATATCATATTATAAATCATACTTTGGAAAGGAAACAAAAAACTAACACAAATTATAAATAAAATATTGTGGAAATTCAGTTAAAGAAAAATGTAGCAACCACAAGAGTCAAGACATTCTATATTACATAGCCACCAAAGACCTATATATTATTTAGGAATTTAGACCGTCTGTTTCTTAGTCAATTTATGAATGGCTTAAGGCTTAATTAATCAGGTCATTGAAGACTTATTTGAAGATAATATGATGTTCTCAAAGTTCTAGTTTCTTCAAAAATGTCAGCTTAATTGCTATTGCTTTCATTTCATCATCTTTATTAATGTACAATAAATTAAAATACTAACAAACTCTTATATGGCAATTGAAAATTGTTACAGCAACACTTGTGTGTTATGCTACACAATAAGGTGGGTGATGTTTTGATTTCTTTTTTTATTTTGGATTTTTATGATATTTTTTAACACGGGAGGACAATTATTAATCTGTCACAGTTCAGTACTCTATTTAAGAATTTATTGTTGACCAATTAATTATTATATGCATAAAATAAAATTTGAATTCCTGATGTTTATTTAAGCAAACTAGTAAATTAACCACTAGATGAACCCAATTTATTTCATATTTTGAAATTATTCCTTTCACTTTAGTAGTTTGATTTTTATTTGAATTAAACATCATGGGGCAATTTTTTATGACTAAAACTTACAAGTAAATGACGCATGGTTGCTGATTACGACCACATTATAAATTATTTTCGTAAAATGTTTCTCCGAAGTTGTAGCCATTATAATCCAAATATAATAGAGTTGGTATTTGTATTCACATACGGCCAAAAACAGTATACATAACAGAATATCTTTTGAGGGTTACATTAGATTCCTTGTCTTCACTTGGCACAAAACGTGCTAGCTAGATTGTTAGTTCATGTTATGATAATAAAATCAACCTAGTGGAGATTTTGCATAGTAAAATATTCTATTACAGTTGAATTGGTTCTAATCTTTTAACTTACACTACCCACCATTTTACCTTGTCTTTGCTCTGTCCACTTGGTCAACAACAATAGCATCCTACTATATACATTAGAGAAAAAAAAATATTAAACGGGCATTTTTTATTTTTATTTTTATTTTTTTTAAAATTTTGTAAAAATAAACAAGTATAATTTTATTAGTTTACTATTTTTTTTCTTTCAAAAAATCTTAAAAATAGAAAATATTAAAAAAAATACTAATACAAATCAAATACACCTTAAGTGTCTGGATATTTGAGTATACATATATCATTTAATTTTTTTTTTAATGAGAAAGACACTTTAAATTCGAATTAAAATATCAAATATAATTCAAAATTCTAATATTAGTAGTAGTAAATATTTAACAATTCTGGTATGTTACTAACAGTATTTCTATCAATTTTTGTCAACTCTTGTTTATAATTGTATTTAATGGAAGTGTCTTTGTAAATGACTGAATGTGTCTAATAAAAATGTCTTTTTTATGACTGTGTCTAATTAAAGTATCTTTATAGATGGATTTTTTAGATGTATCTCTTCATACATGTATTTAAAATATAATAATTAATTATTATTGACAATAAATTGACACATAATATATTAGTACCCTATATTTTTTCAATACTTAAATATTATGAGTTTAATTTTAATATATTAATATAAAACATTATTTGATTAAATTCATGCATTTAGACTTTACATGTTTAATTAATTATGTAAAACTTTCATAGATTGAAATTATATAAAAATTAAATTGATATTATAAATCTTATTATTTTAAAAATTTAGAATATTTGTGTGTTGGCATTGAGGTTGAGAATATGTCTTGATATGACATATATCCATGGATGGCATCGTCATATTGATCTTCACACTCAACACACACAAACACCATCCAACTTCATTTTCTCATTGTCAATGCACCCTTTTCCCACACTTTTCCTATCACCATCAAACCATAAGCAACAGGCATGCTACAACAATACAAACGTATATATATTATTAATCAAAACCAGTCCAATAGATATAAACAATCAACCATAAACCAGCAATAAAATAACATAAAAATAAAGAAAGAAAACAAGGGCCTCCATTGCTGCAAGCACACTTTTTTCTCATCCAATGATCCAATTCATTGACTCAAATCCTCCGACACACAAACACCATATAAACTCACACAACAATAACATAAAACAACAATTTCTCCATAAATTCTTAATCTCAACAACACAATCTACAAACTGAAAATCCTCAAATCCAACAAGATGGATAGACTTGTGAAACCAGACAGAAATGAAGTGGAAGTTGTGTTCATCAAGTCACAAAAGTGCAGCTCCACTTTCAAGCTCACAAACCTAATGCACACAATGACAGTGGCAGTGTCACTAACAACAACAAACCCATCAATCTTTTCAATCAATAAACCCTTTTCCATAATCCCACCACTCTCATCATCCAATTACACTCTCCAACTCACTCATCACCACCACCCACCACTCTCTGACCCTCCTGATGCCGTCACCGTCCGCACCGCCATGCTTCCCGTCGGAAAGGCCCACCATGACGACCTCCGCCGCCTCTTCTCCAAGCCTGGCCCCCACGTCTTCCGCGACGCCGTTTTGACCATCTCCCTCGTCGGACCCACCGTCGCCGAATTCCTCATCACCACCCACCATACCCAAATCCCCGAAAGCTTCAAGCTTTTCACCAATTCACTATCCCAATGCACAAAGCCCCAACTTACGAACCTTATAAAACCCGCAATTGAACAAAGAAACGTAGAAACCGTAGCCGTTTTGATCAAAGCCGGCGCGAACACTAATTTCAGAGACTCAACGGGAAAATCCTTAATCCCTTACGCGATTCGGCACGGGAATTTCGATATTCTGAAGCTTCTGGTAGACTCTGGAACCCGAATTGAAAACTCGGTGGACCTAGTTCTTCACGAAGCCGCGGCGATGAACAGAATCGATTTCATGGAGCTTCTATTGGACTCATTCCATGACGAATTGGACGTGAATTTAGGGAATCATAACGGCGAAACGCCGATTCAAGTGGCTGCGATTCACGACCACGTCGAAGCAATCGAGTTCAGCGTTTCCATTGGCGTAAACCCTAACGCCGTCGACATTAACGGCTCCACGGCGCTTCACTTCGCCGCTTCTAACGGAAACTTAAACGCCGTTGAGTGTTTGTTAGAATGCTCGAACGTGAAATACGTTAAGAATCGGTTCGGGAAAACGGCGTTTTCTTTAGCGGAAGAGAATAAGCACTTTCACTTAGCCGAAACGCTGCGTTTCGGTGACTTGCTATTCCGCGCTGCGAGGGTGGACGATGTTCACGCGCTGAAGAGGTTGTTGGGAGAAGGCGCGTGGGTCAATCGGAGGGACCAGAATGGGTGGACGGCGCTGCATTGGGCTGCGTTTAAGGGTCGGATTAAGAGCGTGAAGGTGTTGGTTGATCATGGCGCGTGGGTTGATGCGGTTGATGATGCAGGTTACACTCCTTTGCATTGTGCTGTTGAGGCAGGGCACTTGCAAGTTGCTATTTTACTTATTGGTCATGGTGGGTCCCAAGTTAGCCTTAAGAGCTTCCAAGGTGTTGTTGCAACTCTTGATTTGGATTCTCTTGAAAAACATGTTACTCTTAGATCATCATCATAAATTCTTAATAGATCTTTTTTTTTTTTTGAAAGGGTTGGAATAATGGTACAAAATTTTTTTATGGATTAGCTATGTATGTAATTTTGTACACTAAATTTTCATCCATGAAAAATTTTGTTTCATTTCTCACTTATAACCAAATGTCTAAATGTGTTTAGAGTAAGAAAATGATGTACACTCTTGTAATTTGGTATATCAATTTTGTAAATTGTTGTTTTTGGGATATTTTTAGGATATGTTTACAAGTTTTGATTTTGTAGGAAAGGGAAATATTTGAATTGTATGATGGACTAAGATTTATACTTCATTTTGTTCTATTTTCTTCCAATTTTATAACTGTTACATATTTTTAGTGCTTTGAGTAAAAAATACTCTCTTTTCTCTTCTCATTTGTTAATCTCTAATTCTCTATACAAACCTTATGAACGAGATAGTGAAATGATTAGAGAATTGATAAGTGAGCTCTTTAACACTAATAGTATATAATGAATGAATTACAATACAAGAGGTAGTTCAATATTTTAAGTGCACTTAAGAATTTCTTATTGGTTTTTTTCTTGTACGTTTTTAATACAATCAATTAGTTTAATTAATGAAAAATATAGTGTAATATTTTTATAGTCATAATTGATAACATATAATAACTATAAAGAGAAAGGGATATCATGTATAAGTTGAATTCAAGAGGGGACCTCTTCAGTTTTCTTTGTAAATTTTATCCTAAGTATGGTGGTTGATGAAATAAGGAATTTTGTTAGAGCTACTATAGATTTTTTATTTTTTTGGGTCATGGCAGAGCTACTATAGAGTTTAATAACACTGGCCAAAAACTGATACAATGCTCTCTTAGATCCATGACCTCTTCATTGTTAAAACTTAAAACCATTTTCATATCTTGATTTTTGGGGATTGTTATTCTCCACTATTTGAAAATTAAAGCCCTAATGTTGAGCCTAGTTCTAAATATATTTTTAGTCCATTGTGAATTTATGCTCTTAGCTAAAACTTCCTTAGCTTCACTGTAATTTGTTTTCAGGTAACAGCTGACTATTATATAAAAAAAAAATGTTGAAGAATTTGTTAGATAAACAATAGTTTTTGTGAATAATATGAGTAATGGACTCTAAAATTAGCCCAATAAAATAAAAATACACTACACCCTAAAATTATCCACCTAAATCTTAATATTAGGATAACCATCTGAACACCTAGTAAATTGAATATCTGATATATCCATTGTTCACATTATTTAATATTTTTATTATTTATCTATACTTTTTCTGAGTCTAATGGAATAACTTATTTGTAATATTATTCATGTACAATATATATATATATATATATATATATATATATATATATATATATATATATATATATATAGTTAGTTAGTTTAAAACTTTATTTTGGATTTTGGACCCCTAGAAATAATATCACTTGATTTTAAGCTTTTTAAAGAGATTGTAACTCAATACTAAAATAAATTTTCAAGCGTATTACGAGGCTATAAAAGAATTAAAAAAGAAAAAATGGAAGGGGTGGGGGAGGATAATTTAGTATAGAATTTTTCATTTTTTTGTTTCTCATAATCTTTTATAGGTGAATTTTATCGAGCTCTTCCTAAAATAACATGTAAATTATTCTCTATGTTGTGTCACATCTTAATTGGATATTTACTTTTAATTTGAGTTACTATCTTAACCATAGTTAAGTTATATTATAATTACATTTTTAAAAAGAATAAATGTATAATTTATTAAAAGATTAAAAACTAATTTTTTTAATTTTCCAAATCACGTAAACAGTGGCCCTAATCTTAAATTCTTCTTCCTCCTAATCTTAAATTCTTCTTCCTCGTTTTCTCTCAATGTCACTCAACAACTCTTTCTCACTAGTCAACCTCTCCCGAAGTCTCAAACAGCCGAACTCCAAAGTCCAAAAGTCACGATCGCGTCTGTGGCTCCTGGTTTGCATCGTCGCGTCCTCGTCCATCGCTGCTGTCACCCTTGGCCAAAGTCTGATTCGCCATGCTTGGACAGGTTGGTTTTCTTTCTTCTCTGTGTTCTTGAAACTCCCTATCAAATTTTTTAATTATTCAGTTGGCTTATAATTTGATTACGGTCAACGAGACAATGCTACTTGGAGGCTCAACGAGGATGAATGAATGGGGGAAGAACGAAAGGCCGAAAGCCATGGCAGAGGGTTAATATACATCTTTTGAAAATGATTTGGGAAAAAAAGTCATATTCTAATTTTTAATAGGGTTAAGTATGATTTTGGTCCCTAATGTAGGGGCTGAAATTTTTTTTTCGTCCCTCGCCTTTTTTTCGCTCCAAAATGTTTCCCAAAGTTTGAGTTTTTTTTAAAATGATCCTTCGGACCAAAATGCCCCTATCCCTTCTTCCCCAAAATCATGCCACCACCACCACCACCAGAACCACCACCCCCCACCCACTGTCACTCCATCACCATCTCCATCACACCAACCAAAACTCAGAAAATCAACATCATCATCGTCATCCTCATCAGAATTCAGATCCAAATTCAAACTCATACAAACAAAAACTCAACTCAGAAAATCATCATAAAAAATTCAGAACTCAACTCAGATAAACAGATCCAGAAATTTCACAAAAAAATTCAATTAACAGAATTCACAGAAGCGGCGGGCGGTGGTGGGTGCGGCGGCGGGAAGAAGAAGAAGAAGAAAAAGTGGAGGCGGCGGTGGGTGTGGCGGCGGAAGAAGAAGAAGAAGAAGAAGAAGTGGGGGCGGCGGTGGGTGTGGCGGCGGGAGAAGAAGAAGAAGAAGAAGAGAAGAAGAAGAAGTGGGGGCGGCGGTGGGTGTGGCGGCGGGAGGAAGAGGAAGAAGAAGAAGAAGAAGAAGAAGGCGGTGTGGCGGCGGGCGGGGGCGGCGGTGCAGCGGCGGGCGGGGGCAGCGGCGGTGCAACGGCAGTGCATGGGTCTCCTTTCCCTCCCCCCTCCCCCCTCCCCCCCCCCTTTTCTCCCCCCTTCTCTCCCCACCCACCCCCGCTTTTGTATCCCCCCTTTCTTTTATTTATTTATTTATTTATTTTATATTTATTTTATTTTATAATTTTTTTAATAAAGGGTAATTTGATAATAAAAAATATATAATTGGTAAAAAGAACGATTTTAAAACAAACTGAAACTTTGGGGCCATTTTGGAGTGAAAAAAAGGCGAGGGACGAAAAAAATTTTCAGCCCCTACGTTAGGGACCAAAATCATATTTAACCATTTTTAATACTTTAAAAAATTGTATAATTATTCATTTTAAAAATTAATTTAATCATAAAATAGTCTAACCATGATTAACCTAATAACCAATTCAAAAGTGACACATCACATAAGATAAATTATATGTTAATTTATAAAATGTACAGTAGAATTCACCTCTTTTATATATTCAAGAACTTCATTAATTAAAAATAAAGGTATTGTATATATTTATAGCCACACTAAGGGACTTTTTACAATCTAGATCAACAATCAAGTTTAAATTAAATCTACATTTCTAATCAATGAAAAACTATAGTTTTTAGTTTTGCAAAATTGATGTATAGATTTCATGGTTACTGAGCTATAAGGCTTTTGTGAGCCATTTAGCGGATAGGTAAATAAACTTTTCTATTACGGAAAAAAAAAAACGTTGGTTCAGATGTAGCTTCCAAACACTATGTGAACTTCTAAAGTATATATCATGTTCTCATGATATATGATCATTACAAGCCACTGATATGATACTTAAAATAGAAATAAGTACTCAATTTGTTTCATAATATCTGTTCTAATATCCATATAAAAAGACAAATTTTATTTAATAATATATTTACTACCTTTCTTAGAAATTACATTGCTATTATTAGAGTAAATATGGAAAAAAGAAATCAATGCTGCATAAGATATTTTAATATGTTAAAAATTACAAATGGAGATATTACGAAATGGATGAAATATGGAAAGAAAACGACCATGGTGATGATTGTGATGTGCAGACGTGGTTCCCTTCAATTAGGTAATGGTTTTGATTAGGCATATAGATCTCGAAAGTTTGGATAAAATTGAAACGTGAATGAATGTGCTCTAATTTACAAATTTGTAATGGAGGTAAGGTGAAAACAAGGAAGATTTGGTACATGGTTTATATTACCCTAACATGGAGACACTCAGCACCTAACCCATTTCTTGGCCTTAAGCCAAGTTTGGTTATTGGGCTAAAGATAACCAATTTAATCAAGGACCTAACACTTATTTTAACTGCATAAAAAGAATATGTAATGTTATAAGAGGAATACTGTAATTTTATCTTTTTTGCTACAAAATATAAATTTCAATGTTAGTTTCTACATATGCAATATTTGTGCAATATTTGTGCTTTCTGAAAATCCAAACTCAACTTCTAAACAACGGAACTAACTCCTGTCAAAAAAATAAAACTAGTAGTTAGTTCACTAGTCTGCGTAAGTGTTAAGAGGTTCCAATCTTGCCTTATGCATATGACAACGCATTGGCAAGCGGTAAAATATTAAATGGAGCTCCAATCCGCAGCAGATTAGTCATTGCCCTGCCGGATTGAGAGATACCGTGGACAACAAAAAAAACTACTAAACAATGGCCCCTATAGAACTGTTGCTGTTGCACAGATCCATATTTGTTCTACCAGAGAGGGCCGCAAACTTATCATTAAACCGTAACAAAGGACACTTATCTATCAAGTTTGAACCAAGGTATGCATCTTTGAGGAAGACCGTACTTCTCACACCTTTATTTGTAAGGTAAAATATCCCATGATGCTTTATCAAGCAAAGCAGCAACTTAGACGGCAAACGACACTCGGCCTGAAATGCATCCAGCTGCACAGATGTCATCCTTTTCTCCATGGTCAAGCTAAGGAGCTCATGAATCACAGCCACAGCACGCTTTCGGGTTTCCAGAGCAGTAGGGTCAAGCCTCCTTGCATTCAAGTAAGGAGAAGGAAAATCCATCCTCTGCCACCTCTCAAGATTCTCAAGGTAACTAACGTTCGGCCTAAAACCAGGAGGGAAATTCATTTTGAAAGCAAAGGGACCCATATAGTTGCCATCTTTTGAAATCCTTACTTTTATCCGAACCCCACTTTGGTTCGCGCTCAGAACTCCTTCCTGTGCCAACCTAAGTGATAGTTGGATTAGCTAGCTGATGTGTGCTTAAAATAAATTCTAATCAAACCATTACTATGCTATTTTGGTTAGTTAATTTATGTAGTTGGTGCCGCTAATAATGAAAATGTTATCAAGAGCAAGCATCACAGCTTTCTTTCAAACGAAAAGCAAATTCTTTTCACCTTCAAAATCGATGAAAAGCAATAATGCACAAATGAGCAAGTACCTAGCTTCCCTGGCAGTGACAGCTAATGAGGAGTCCCAATCCTCCAACTCAAGGCAATCCTTCCCAGCAACACGCTTCACTGAAAAGAAATGAGGGTACTTAGGAACCAAAGACTCCCTGAAATCACAGGGCAAGCCCAATTCAGGCCCAACAAACTCGAGAGTCTGCAGGGGTACCCGGCAATCAACAGACAGCATCAGCAACTTCCTAAGATTATTAACCAAGAGGGGCTCCATCAGGGCCTTGGCTTGGGCTTCCTCCTGGGCAACACTCTGGGCCTTAAGGGTGAGGGACACGGAAGGAGGTGATCCGGAGACACGGAAGATGGTCGGGTACCTTTCAATGAGGGCCATGAAGTCCCATTTGCGGACAAAGCCAACATTCTTCTCAAGGTCCCGGAGGAGGAGGGACTGGGTCTTGTGGGATTGGATGATGGAGGAGAGCTCCAGAATGAGGGAGGGCTTCTTACGAAGCTCCATCACCCTGTCGAGATCAGAAACCCGGTGGTAGACCTTCTTCTTGGGCCTGCTTCCACCACTTGATTTCTGCCGAGTATGTAGAAGCCATATGGGGGAACACTGGAAGTGGCCATGGGAGCTTCGGAATGGAGCATGGCGAAGCATCAACAGGATCTGGCCGACTACAAAAAGGTTTTTGTTGGGGGGGGGGGGGGGGTTAGAAACAAAGAAAAGATCTTCACCGTAATGAAATGATGAAGCAAAATGAAATCACAAAATCAACGTGCCACATTTGAATTCAATCTCAATACACTTTCCATATAAAACTATGCACTATTGTCATACAAATAAACAGTGAAGAATATAGTCGGATATTTAAATGACATTGTGAAACTCTTTTAGCTGAGCACCAATATATATATATATATATATATATATATATATATATATAGGTGCTCAGCTAAGTATAAGAAAAAACACACCTTATCTTGTCTCCTGAAAAATCTGCCAAGTCCCAAGGCCAAATGTGATTGCTCCAAGTAGAACAGCAACCATCTAGATAATTTTCCTTCCAGAATAAATAAAATAAAATTAATGAGTTTAAAAGAAGGTTGGATCTTTGTGATCACAAATTCAGCATTGCAAAAAACAATATTGAATGAACAAATAAAGAATCAATAGAAGGCATAAAATAGTACATATCCTAATGTCTAAAAAAACTGGTCAATACAAAAAACTTTCACCATTATGTATCAATCAACCTAACTATCAACTCATTTCTATTTTCAATGTTGAAAAATCGATTCTAATTATAAGTCAACTTCCACACTTCAATTTGATGCCTAGATTTTCTTATGGAATAAGCAAAACCATGCTAATAGTAACACCATAACTTTATTTGGTCAACATTCCTCCTATGATATGCTGAACTTTATCGCCTTAATTTTAACCTATTACACATGGAATATTAATAATTCTTCATAAATGATACTGAGTTGAAACTTATTTTAAGCTGCTCCTGTTCCTCCATTATCTACTTTGCGAGTTGGTTAGTTCTTAGTCCCTGCCTCTCTTCAAGTCAGGTATCCAAATTGTTTCCCTTCAAATTTGCAACCCACCATTCCTCCCTTATCAACTTCCTCTCCTGTATCTTGTATTATGAAAATTACACAAAGTGATGCTACATCTTTTTTAACTACTTAAAATAGAAACATTATTACAAGTATGCAAGTACTGTACTTAATACCTGCAGTCACCATAAACATAACACCATCACAACTAACAAAGATAAAAAATATACACGGAAATAATACATATTATTGGTACAGTAAAAAGAATATTTTATAGAGTAAATTTTGTAATAGGAAAAGAATAATAAATAGGATAATTTACATAAATAAATTGATTGGAGATCAAATTTACACAAATGTTGTGAATAGAAAATGGTTACACATCTGTCCTAAACAAATCTATATAAATCGAATCAGGATAATTCAATTTAAACATTTACACGTAAATCAAATTAACCTATTCAATTTGGCAAGCATCCAAGTAAATCGAATTAACCCAATTCGATTTACTAAAATAGGAGAGAGAAAGTTCGGTCCCATCATAAATCGAACCAGTGAATTTTGATTTAAAAAAGGCATAGTTATCAAAACCGAACCGGTAATCGATCCAGTTATACGAGTGGGTCACTGGTTCAACCAGTGGATTACTGGTTGAACCAGTTGATCCGGCACAATTAAATATAAATATAAAATTAGAAAAAATAAGCTTAAAATTATAAATTCAAAAGCATGTCTTCACAAACTCACTAAAAACAAACAAGTATCAATTCCAAGGTTCTAAGAACCAGACCGGTCATCGAACCGCTCTAGTCACTGGTTCACTGGTCCAACCGGTCTAATCGTGGTTCCACCAGAAAAAACCGTTTTAAAATAAAATAATAAATAAATTATAAATAAACATCCTAGAATATAGAAGCAGCTTGTGAGTGACTATTGAAAGAAATGCCAATTCAAATAGTACAAAGTGTGAAGATATCAGATAATACCAAGGTTCTGAAAATCGGACCGGTCATCAAACCGTTTGTTACTGGTTCACTGATTTATTGGTTCAACCGGTCTAACCGGTGGTTCAACCGAAAAAACCGTTTTAGAATAGAATACGCGTTATCATTATATTATAAACTAACAACATTCTAATAAATCATTAGAAAATAAACTATAAAACTCAAGCAATAAGTCATTTAGATATTTAATTGTATGTACCGTAAGAAATCGAAAAAAAGTTTATACTTTATACACATACCAAATCATGTGTTTATCATATTCACAAAAATGTCTGATTCAACCAAACAAATATCTCAAAAATGAACACAAAATGAATCATAATGAAACTGAATAAATGCCCTCTCCCTTAATAACTACCTCAGAAAGTGGCTGATTCCAACAATAAAAAAAACATGCATAAATATAATGCTCTCGAGTGTTGTTATCACTTGAAACACTTGAAAAGTACCAAATGTATATGTATTACTTAGAAAAACATGCATTATCCAGTAAATTATAACAATGTTTCACTAGCCTTAATTCTATGAAGTTTCTCATGAACTAGATGTTTAGCACATAAAGTAAGATAAGAAATGTGACTACATGTGCAGAAACAGAATATAACAAGAGGCGGGGTAGATCTTCATAGCTAGGACAGATAATTTCAAAGGCATATAATATATAGGACACACAGTATGAAGACGAATGGGTTTGTCTCCTCTTAGGGCAGCCTTTGGCAAGTTGCACTTTAGAGCATAAAGTACATCATCTAAAAGATAGAAGAACTACTGACATAACTACCTTAAAATAAGTAATTTTGCAGTTGCAATCTTCCCTCTAAATTGTAGGAGCAGCTCCACCATTCCAGCATCAGATACAAGGCATGCCAAGTGAAGCACACTTCATCCAGCAACAAATATTATAAAACAAGCATAAAGTAACCACACTAAACCTGAAATCAATAAAGATAAACAAAAATAAAAAAATTTCAATAATGATTTGATTTCTAATTTTTGCAACAGACCATGAGCAAATATGAACAAAAAAATTAGGAGCCATCTGCAACTGGTGAACCAGTAAAACACTATCAGAGCCATTGAGCAATTAGAAAACACTAAAACAGAATAAAAGAGTAAGTATTAGGTGTTCTGGTTGATACAAATGATATAACAGAGTAAGTTTATTTTAATACACATGATTTAACAGAGTAACAGAGCAATCAGAAGTTCAAAACCATATACAAATTTGCAAATTTGTAAATTTTCAACCATCAGCAACCAGCAAATTCAAGAGTACAAGACAGATCTATCAACAACAGAAAATTACAATTTACAAAACATTCAGAACCAAACTTCAAACCAAGACCGATGAAGAAGAATTGAAGAAAAATGGAACAAAAATTGAAGAAGAATACCGAAGAAGAAGACCGAAGAACAACAATTTCGGAACTTCAAACCAAGAAGACCGAGCCCTCAGTGAAGATGAAGAAGAGAAGCCACTGACCTGGGTTCCATGCCGAGAAGCCAGTGAAGATGAAGAGGACATGCCGAGCAACTGGGTTCTGGACACGGGGAAGAGGAAGAAGCAGCGGCGCTGAGGACCTGGGGACGGCGGCGGCGTTGACGACCTAGGACCGGCGGCGGCGAAGAAGGGCTAGGGTTCCCTTTGCTTCAGAGTTCAGAGTTCTCCAATCCAGGGTGTGAGTGAGTGACGAATGAATTGGGGGAATAAGGGTTGGTTACT
Organism: Arachis hypogaea; assembly: GCF_003086295.3. NCBI lineage: Eukaryota > Viridiplantae > Streptophyta > Magnoliopsida > Fabales > Fabaceae > Arachis > Arachis hypogaea. Next base: position 98,444,702 of record NC_092037.1, on the reverse strand, counting down.
TGGTTCACACTTCACGGATCTGTTTCGTTTTTTTTTTTTTACAAATAGAAAACGGCGTCGCTTTATTCGAACCGGTCGGTTACCGGTCCGGTCCAACCGACCGGTTCTCGGCCGGTTAAACGGTTTTTATACGGTTTTTCTTCTAAAGGTTTGGGATAGTGGACCAGATCGTTTATAGTGTCGGTTCCCGGTTAAACCGGTTTGACCGGCCGGTCCGGTCCGATTTTCAGAACATTGGATAATACCATGATATACTGAAAGAAACCCAATAAACAACACTATAATCGCTATTCCAAGAAGTCCTGAGAGAATGCAAAGCTAAATTAAAACAGTAAATCCATAAAGTAACATTTCAAAGAGAGATAACAAGTATATCAATACTCAATACTCTTAATTGTTATTATCCTATTCCGCAACATATGCAAGCTATATATATAATGTACAAATACTTCGTTTCTACTCAAATATCTGTACCATAGGCGTATCTGCATCATATACTATTAAATTAAACTTCCTAATTGTGACTATAGTTTTGATAAAATGGCCGTATTTACATATTCCTATTTGTGCAAAACGGAAGGCAAGACTAGCTTAGCTTTAATTATCTTACAAGAAACTAGTATAACTTAGAAAACAACACTGATAAAGCCATGAAGAGATTTTATTAGTTCCTACTAAACAAAACAATTAGATCAAAACTAAGGGTGAATTTTCAGTATTAAGAAATCAACTGTGCTCTTGAATCTCCAATTCAATTATGCCAGTAATCCAAAGAGTTGACTTACTATACAATGAACTAGTGCAGAAATAGAAGGAAAGATGAAGAGGTACCAGAGGGCAGAAAAAGAGTTAGTTTTCTTGTTCCTGCGAGTGTGAGCAGGCCTGACACTGCGGAAATCCTTTTGCTGGTTCAGATTGCCATTTTCCTTCTCAGTTCTGATAAAGAACATTGACAATTGAGAAAGATGATCAACACAACGCAAGTGAAGAGTGAAGAGTGAACATTGACCCATTGAGAAAGATGATCAATACAGCAGAGCCACAAAACACACAACAGCTCACCAGAACCCAGAACCCACAGCAGCAGCACAGCCAGAAAATTAATAGCAGCACAAAATTAATACTACCAACAGCATTCAGCATTTAGCATTCAGCAACAAAAATTATCATTCAGCAACAAACAGCATTTGATTTGATTTCTATTTTTAGCATTCAGCATCAAACATTACAAAACAGCAACAAGTAATCCCTAATCACAATAAACCTGAAATCAATAAAACTACACAAAAATTTCAATAATGATTTGATTTCCATTTTTAGCAGCAGCAATAAAATTTCAGCAAAAATTTCAGGAATTAAAAAAAGAGCAGCAACACAAAATCAATTATTTGATTTTCCATTAATCCATTCACAATTTCACATTCAAATATCAGCAAACAGAGCATAAAAGGAAGAGAAGAACCGAATAAGTGAAAGCAGTGCCACTAACCTTCGACGGAGACACGGACGGCGAGCGGCGACACGGCGGCGAGATGCTCCAACCTCGAACGAAGAAGCCAGGGAGGACGGGGACAGGGGGAAGGAGGACGCCGAGCTACAAGAGAGGGCCTGGGCTACAAGAGAGGACGCGGAGGCGCCGACAGCACGGACGGCGGCGGCACTGCGGCAGAACCGTTGCAGGGAGAACCTAGGGTTTTGGTATGGTGATTTTGAACTTTGCTTCAGAGTTCAGAGGGATTGTGATTCACGAATAGCGGGGCAGGGGGTGTGTTGGGGGAACAGGGTGTGAGTGAGTGAGTGAGGGTAAACGTTGGAGTTTTTTAAAAAAATAAAAAAAATAAAACGGCGCCGTTTATCGAAAACCAGCTGGTTATTCGTCCGGTCCAACCGACTGGTTCTTGGCCAGTTAAACAGTTTTCGAATTGACCGTTATGAGCATCGGATCTGATCTTTTTTTCGTTGGTTCCCAATTAGACTGGTTCGACTAACCGATTCGATCCGATTTTCAGAACTATAATCAATTCTTAAACATAGCTAATAATGTAAAAATAGAAAATAAATTAGTCAACTAGTACAAAATACTTGTTCAATTTAAAAAAGAGAGTAAAACATAACACAATAAATAAATCAAATCGAATGAGTGATCTCAATCGGCATGTATATTTTTATCGGACAAATTTAGAGCTTGACTAACATTGCCTTCATTTTAATTTGCATCTATATCTTGCATCGCATTGTTATCAACTAATTATACCAAATCAATACTGCCTATGTAAGTATCAACTCAATCAATACTAAGAACTAAATATATTCTTATAGCAACAAATTCAACTCATTGATAATTTTCAACAACAAATTCAACTATGATAATTTTCAGCAACAAAAAAATTAGCTCCAAAGATAATTTACAGTAGCTAAAACAATTAGCTAAGTGATTATTTCAACAAGACTGCAACAAATTCAAGGTTCAGTGATAATCAACAACATATTTAACTTAGAGATGATTTTCATCAACTAAAAAATTAGCCCGACGGTATTTTCAGCAACAAATTCAACCTATACAACAATAAATTCAATAACAAATTCAACAATTCCTAGTTCTGTCATGATTTACAGCAACATTTAGATCAACAACAAGGCATTAATTGATCTTAGTGTAAGAACCAAGCTTAATTACCCGTTTAATTAAGTAATTAATATTGCCTAAAGTAGGTTTAAAAAAATTAGAGTGAAAATTTGAGGACTTAAATATGATTTTTAGACTCAGTAGGTCTTTATGAGACAGAAAATGTATTTTCTGCAAAAAAAAAAACGTGAAAAACCGCGAACCGACAATCGAACCAGTTCGAGTCTGTCCGGTACTACGCGAGAAAAGTGAAAACAGTAAAAAACCTTAGAAAAATATTAAAAATGGAAAATCAGGCGTTATTTTTAAAGGTTTGGCCCAAAGTCGGGTCGAACGGACTAAAAATACTAACGGGTTGGATTGGACCCAAGCCTAACAGAGGCAGGCAATCTATTTACAGTGCTAGCACAGCTTGTGCGCGCACATATCCAATGAGGAATTGCAACCTGTGCGTACGCACAACCCTACGCACGCACACGTTAGGAAGGCCAGTCTGTTGAGGGTGCTAGCACGGGTTGTGTGAGCGAACAGACATTATGAATTTTGGTACCTACGCACACCTCTATGCGTACGTACACTTTTAAAAATTTCTTCTGGGCGTGCGCGCACACCCCTGTGCGTACGCACACGCCCTGTTTCTCAAATTTTAACTTTGTTTTCAACTATTTCACCTTCCCAATAAGATTGTAAGTTTCTATAACACCATTTTATGACTTTTGGGCTTAATCTTTAGTATGAGAACATGAGAAATAACCTAAGGATTTTAGTTGATGCTGTTTTAAAAAGTTAGAAAATGGAGGCTAGGTTTATGGTGCATTGAGGGTGGTTTGACGGCATACAAAGAAGGATTGGTATATGAGATAAGAACTGATGAACGGTTGAGTTCGGAGATGAAAATGTTGATTGATAGTAGTTGAGATGAGTCGAGGACTCGAAAATGAACATGTTGATTGACAGTGGTTGTAATGAGTAGAGGACTCGGAATGAGATGATGGATCCATGATATACTGAAAATATTTTCTGAGAACCACTGATGTATCACTTTATAGTGAGATTGTTGAGACGTTATACGCCCGGAAGCGACGGCGGTTGGATCCTGCCTGTCAAGGTAGTAGCGGAGATGTTATGACGGTGGTTAAATCCCGCTTACGTTGAGATGTGAGGTCCGTGGCAAGAGTATCCCGCTCACATCCCTTCGGATCAATAGAGCGTGCAAACGCAAAACTCTGGATAGTGATTCAGCACTATATCTCGGGGGTTCCCAATGATGATTCCGGAGGGCGACATCTCCATGGAGATGTATCGGGTTGGCAGTTGAACCGACAATGTGATATCACAGCCAGTAGGACAGGCATTCATCATGTGCATTTTCTATCTGTTTGTTTGCTTTGCCGACTTGTAATTTTATGCCTAATTGAACAACATGAATATTTGCTTACTTGACTACATGCCTTATATGCTTCTACTTGTGTATTACTTGCATTATATATAATTGTGATTTTTGCTAGGATTGAGGAGGTTCGCAAGGCGGTGGCGATGGAATCGCATGGAGGATAGGTTGGTGAAGACTGTGGGACAGCGGTGTTTGGTTAGAATAGAAATCCCCTATATATATATATATGGATCTTAGGATTGCCTTTGGTATCCCGGGGTCTTATATACTACATCACTGGGCACTGTTACCATATTGAAAACCTCTGGTTCTCATACCATATTTCTATTGTATTTTTCAGATGCAAGTCACAACCCATCTCGATGAGTTGCTTGGATGGTGACAGAAGCGGAGGATCCTGTTACTCTTGGAGTCTTTTTGGTTTATTTTGCTTTCATATCTCATTTTGTATTTTGTTTAGCCTAGAGGCATATTTTGAGAGAACAAAACTTGTATAAGCTGTTTTTACTGTCTGGTTTCATGTATGGTTTGTATATGGCTAGCCGACTTAAACTCCGTGAGCCGTTGCTGGATTATTATGATATTATACTCTTTATCTTTTTTTATATCACATATGTTTCTTGTGCTTTAAGTTAGTAGCTTCGTTAGTATGTTTGCGCTTTGTAAATCCTATTTTGAGCTATATTCTTCATCGGGCTTCTAGATTATACTATTCTTTCTATATATATATATTATATGTATGAGTTTAGAACTGTCGTAATCTCTGGTTAACCTTTGCTTTACGACGCGAGGTAAAGTTTAGGTTAATTAGGGTGTTACACTTAGCAATTCAGCAACATCTCAAAATACAGGGAAAAGGAAAATCTGAAAAAGAAAGAACAGGGGACTCACCAACGGTCCACGGCGACGACGATGAATAGAAACCAGAAGACGATGAGCGACAACGACCTGACGAGTGGCCTCTCGCGCAGGCGACGAGGAGCCCAGAAACGAGACTTGAGTGAGATTGAGAGAGACTCTAATAGGCTAGGCAGCGAGAGAGAAGATAGAGTTTTGAGTATGAGAACTCAGGAGAGAGACGTTCTAAGGGTGATAGGGTTTCATGTTTTAAAAATATAAAACATGACCCGGTTCAACTTGTATAAACCGGCCAAGTCACCGGTTCTTTACAAAACTCGACAGGTTGACTTGGGTGTTTTTAGGTCTAATGCGGAGATGGTCCTGATGAGTGACTCGACCCAATCAGGTGACCGGATTAGTGAGTTTTTTTTATTGAATAGGACAGATCGAGTCGGATTTAATAACAATGATAAAAGGCGAAAGTTAAAAGGTAAATTGAATAGACACGATAAAATTAATATTGCCTTTTTTATTATATAACGTGGATATGTTATTTATTTTACATTACTTTTTTGCATTTATTTATATTTTGATACTAATTTGTCTAGTATAACTCTTTCTGTAATTATCTCTTTATAATATTTCTTTTCTTGGCGTTAAATTATGTTGTTCATAAAATGAAAAAATGAGTAATTAAATATAAGATAAAATCATAAAATGACAATTAAGTCTCTGATTTTTTGTGTCGCGAATATTTTTGTCTCTAACTATTTGAAAATATATTTAAGTTTCTAATCTCTTTAAAAGTTAGACATATATATCTCTCTGTTCATATGGGTCCATCAAATCTAACGTAAAAGTTTGATGTAATTTCTGTTGTGCTAATAGAGAAGTACAAATATAAATAAAAATAAAGAATTATTCTTTGAATTATAATTTTTATATAATATATAAAGACATTAATTAATTTTATTTTATTATAATTTTATTTATTTATTTATTTATTTTCATTTTATATTTATTTATTATTTTATTTGAATTTAAATGTTTTAAATTTTAAATTTTTATTTTAAAAACTAAAATAAAATTTGTTATTATTAAATTTTTTATTATTTTTTTAATTTCACTTTCAAAATAAATAATAATAAATTATATTTTATTCTCTAGAACAAAATTCAGGGATCGAAATTCTTTTCACTAAACCTATTAAAAAGGTTAAAAAAGAAAAGGAAAAAAGGAAGAGGTGAAGTTTTTAAAATTTGTCGTATTATAATGGAAGACGAAGCGGGATATGTGGCGTAGTCGTTTATAATATGGTTCTGAAAATCGAACCGGACCGAGATATGTGGCATAGTCGTTTACTAAATTGTAGTTCTTACTAACTAGAAATTTTTATTTTTGAAGATGGTTGAGAGTAGTTTGTTAGATGGCTTTTAATTGGTACTCTTCTAACTGGTGGATAATAATTTCAAATGCCTGGTGACACCAGGTTCTTCTCATAATTCAAAGTAAGGTTTTTCTCATAATTCAAAGTAAGAGTACCAAAAGAGTACTAATTAGAAGCTATTCAACTAACTACTCTTAATAAAGATAGAACAACTAGATACTGATCAAGCATTACATATATTAATTTTTATTTTTTAATAATTTTATTTAATATTTAATTAAATCAGTTGAATTCCGATTAAACCCCGATTAGATCATTAAACCAATAAACCAATTGTCTTACTGGTTCATTGACCGGGTCCGATTCTCGCAACCTTAGTTTATATACATAGCCCCTTAAGGTGGTGTTTGGTGGGTCCATGACTCTCCCTCCAAAGTCCCACTGAGTCACTCACTAAACCAGTTTTGTACGATGATCATTCATATTTGATAATCCACCCTTCTCACCGGACCCACACCCTTCAAGGGGCGTGTGTCTCCTGCCACGTGTTCTCTTTTTCTTTGCATGCTTCTTGCGCCATCATTCATCTCGTCATATGCTGTTGGGACCCAATCCCTCACAATCCATCACGGCCGTTGGTTTTACTTTATCATTATCATGGTAGGAAATAGTAAGAACAAGAAACAAAAAATTTCGTATTAAAGGGCGAAATTGATATTTACAAATTGTTGTTATTATTAATTGATAGAAGAAAAAAGGACAAAAAAATGGTTTATGCGTCACATTTCTTTATTTTTAATATTGGATTAATAATGGTATTTTTTTAAATTGTGACTTATTGTGGTATTTTTCTAAAATATGGGATGATTTAATGTATGAAATATAAATTAGACCGTCTGATTTTTAAGAAATACAGAAATTGGACCGTCTGATTTTTAGGTACACAAATCGGACCGTCCGATTTCTGTATTCGGACCGTCCGATTTGTGTTGAAAAAATTAAAAAATTTTGGAGTGTACTCCAACTTTTACACTCCAATTTTTTTTTAATTTTTTCAACACAAATCGGTGAGTCCGATTTGTGTACTCCAAATTTTTTAAATTTTTTCAATACAAATCGGACCCGATTTGTGTACCCCATAATTTTGAAAAACACTAAAAATCACCACTTTAAAGTATAACACTCATTCTACTATCATATCAAAATTTTTTAGCCTATGCCTCATACATTTCAACGGTTCATAAGTCAATTTATTCCGTCCAAAATTAAATATCATATATGAAATTATTTTAAGCAATATATGTAAGTCAAAATAAACACAGATGATGAATTGTGATATTCTGTTAGAAAGACAATTTTTTTATTTAATATTTATTAATTATTGTAAAAATTAATAAATATTAAATAAGATAAATTATAATTAATTTTATTAATTTTTTGTTATCAAATATTTTTGTTAATAAATTTTGTATATTTAAGTATTAATGCCAAAATTCATTTAAATGATAATTTAGAAATTTGAATATTTAAAAATAAAAACTCATATCTTTATACGAAATTAATATTTAAAAATATTATATAATTTAATAAATTTAAATAATTTTTAATTATTAACTTCGTATTCATATAAAAATATCTGTAGAAAAGTTTTTACCTTCTCTAACCAAATACAACCCGATGATAAGGAATTAGATTTGTTATGGAGATTAAAGACCTTAAAAATTAGTGATTTGAATTAAAAAAATGAATTGAATGAGAGAATATTTTTCCCACTTCAAAGAAAGAACATCTCTTATCTACATACCCTAGTGATATTCTTCATTTCTTCCCTCCATTTGAGAATGGCCTTTAGCCTTTACAACACATGTTCAGAAGGAAGCATCACCAAAAGGGTAAAACCATTTCCTATTTTAAAAAAAATATATTATCATTGAATAAATTGTGTTTGTGCAGCTCCTTTTGTAGGGTTTTGATTTGAATAGAAGAGGTACAATGCTACCCAAAAGGAACATATCATAAAGTGAAGTAAAATAAAATAAATAAAAGAGAGCAGCGTGCATTTATGTATTTGGCTTCATATGTTGTGACTAAGAGAGTGGTGGCTATGCATGTGCCACACATACACACAAATTATACCAAACACATTGCCGTGTTGATTACTACTAACTTGTTCCTTTGTATGCTTCCTATTTTTGTTTTTTTTTTGTTTTTTTTTTCTATTTCTTAAGGTATCTTTTATCTAGACCAGTTAATAATTAATTCGTTCTAATTTGAATTCTGTTTAAGAGTTTATTATTGATGAATAAAATTATACCTAAAAGAGAGATTAAAATTAAAATACTAAGACTAAAAGATAAAAATTGAAAAATTAAATTAAGATTTTATATTGTATTTAGTGCAAAATATACTAAACTGCCTATTATATTTAGTTTAACATAAATATAAAAATTTATGAATAAATTTAAAAAATTAAATGAGAATATTTTTTAAAAAAATATTATTAAAATTTTAGTATACCTTTAAAATTTTTAATCTTCTATGTTTTCACTAATTCTAGAAATATTACATGAACTAAAATTTTAGTTTTAATTTATAGTTACTAAATACAACACTAAATTTTAATATTAGTTCTCTAATTTTAGTATTAATATCTAAAAACAAATGCCGCATAAATTATTGTATGCATAATATGTAATTCAAAATCTTAATACTTATTTATTTAAATAGACAAGTGAACTAATTAACTGACCAAATTAAATTAGTTGTATTTTTTTCTTTTATTATATACTATTGATAACAGTTATCAATAGGATTAATTTACTATAAAGATAAAATTCTTAGCTTTAAATATATTAGTCATTTTATTCGGATCATTAAACCATTCCGGTTTGTTTTTGTTTAAAGGGACAGTTCGTATTTGAAAAACTTGAGCATACGACCTATATTTATCATCGTGTTTTAAAATAATAATGTATGCGTTTAATAATAACAATATTTAATTACAATTATTTCTGACAACAATAAAAAAATTTTGATTAATTGAACCGTAATTTTGTTAGATCCCTGATAAGATATATTGTAATATAAGTACATGGAAAACTCTTTTTTCCCTTAAATTAAAGTAGTTTTTATAATTAAGTTAAACCTGTTTAATTTTAATATTTAGAATTTATGCTATAGTGATCACTTGCCCATATTTAATTATTCAAACGTTATTGTTTCGAAAATATTGCTAAGATAATATATGTTTATTTTTAAAGGATACAGCTAAAATATACTATAATAATAAAATATTTTAAAGATTTTTATGCATTTAATAATGTATTAAAAATGTAAAAAAAAAAAGAAAAAAACTTAACTTTTCATAGTTTTAGTCAAATTTTTTCATGGTATTTTAAAATGTGTTATTAATACACATGTTAATAAATCCCAATTAAATATATCATAGATAATAAGTTAGTAGTAATTTTTTTGGGTTGATCTAAACCAAAGTCAATCCGAACCATTTCTTTATATCCAAACATGCCATTTGTTTCTTTTTGGGTGATGAATCCTCCCATCTCTTTTTCTTTATTCGTTTTTGTGTTTTTTAATTTAATATCATTTTAATATAGTATAATATAGTACTATAGTAAAATAATAAAATAAAAAAGGGGTATGAGCATCGATAACGTGAGGGCCACCATTAAGGGTTTTGGCGTTTTGTGAGTTAGGTCAACAACTAGCTATGAACAGCTTTTAGCAATTTAGCCTCTTCTGCCAATTGGTTCAATCTCCACCAAATGGAAAAAGAATTGAATCCTCATCTCATTTTATTTAGGTTTAGTGAGTGAGATGATATCTATAATTTTATTAAATTTATAATTAAATTTTTATAATTTTTTAATTAAATTTTTATATTTTATAATTAAATTATTTTTAATATAAAAAATATTAGAATTAATTAAATATTTTTTATAAATTAAAAGTATTTATAATTAAAAATTTAACTAGATATTTGACTATTTTTGAAAAAAAATATTAATTTTAATATTTTTTATAAAAAATAATATAATTACAAAATTAAAAATAATATAAAAATTCAATTAAAAAATATAAAAATTTAGTAAAATTAAAAGAAATAACAAAATAATTAATAAATTTTTTATTTATGGTTTATGCCCTTTCTCACACACTCTTTAATGTAATCATCTAGTTAAAGAATTTTGCATTTTTTAAGAATATATTTCCATTTACACTATAAATTAAAATTTTAAATTTTAAATTTAAAAAATAAAATTGAACATATTTTATACTACAGTATTAATTAATTATAGTTAATCAAAAGTTAATTCTATATAATATATTTAATTATCATAGAAAATCAAGAGTTTATATAAAAAGTAGAAGAATAAATTAAATATATAAAATATAAAATCATAACAAATTTTAAATTGTAAAATTATTCCTGAAAGGCTTTAAAATTTATTTATTTATTTAAAATAATATTAAAATATTTTAATAGTTAAATTGAAATCCTTAGTTTTAATAAAGGGGGCAAACAGCTTGTAATTCTTTCACTAATCACTATAATCATGTATTCATGTGACCAATCCGTGTGCTCCCTTGGATTATCTACACTCTGTTATACGCATTAGTGTTAGGGTTTTTGTTAATTAACCAATACTCTAAAATTATGTTCAAATAATTTTTAATTTCTAAATCAGTAAATGTGTAAATTTATCTTTTTAAACTTATGCATGAATTTCATCCTTATCAAATTTTTATCTTTATATAATTTGACTTGATGAGAATTCGTATGCAATTATTTTTAAGTAAAATTTATATTTAAAAATTATGAAATAATTTAATAAAATTAATTAAATTATTATTTAATAATTTTTAATTATTAACTTCACATTTAAATACAATAATTTTTATTATTTGGCTTTCATTATTATAACACGTCGTTTTGTTGTAATTTACATGGAATTTGACAATCTACATCAATAAAGTTAATTTATAAGATGTGAAAATAAAAGGTGGACTAAAAATTAATTTGATTCAATAAAAAATTTAAAAAATTAATCTGACTTACAAGTGAATTTTAAAAGATCAATTTAAAGTTTTTTTTCTTCAAAGATAGTAGGTTATATTTCATTAATTATTGAAAAATAAAATATAAATATGTCCAAAAACAGGACAACATAATAAAAGGTGGAAATTTCCTAATAAAAACACTACACTAAAAGTATTCATCAAATGGTGCGTAGTCGAAAAACGAAAAAAAAATCTTAAAGAAGAAAGAATGATAAATCAAATTGAATGTAACTAAGAGCTTATCTCATGGAGATGACGACCTAAACTGGAAGTTCTTTGGATTTCACGGAACAACTTGACAGAGCTTGCTAGAATGGCAGACGGTATAAAAATAGAACCTTCAAAAATCAACTGGTTGCGAGCTTTCTAGCAATTCCAGCAATTGATGATTACGATCAGCATTTTTCAACGGGTTAAGTATCTCTGTTGATGCAATCCACCATGTCCAAAAGTCGTTAGGACTCTGATGGGGAAGACAGTCACGAAGATAACTCTGAGACCATACGTCTTTAATTCTAGAGCAATCGATCAAACAATGAGTGATTGTTTCTGTTGTTTCATGACAGCAGGGACATATTGGTAATATATATGGGATGCAGTGATGAATCTGAGCAAGCACTGGAAGTCGACCATGGAGAGCTTTCTAGATAAATAGCTTAATTTTGTGAGGCAAGTTCAACTTTCATAGATCAATCCACGGCTTTTTCTGCTGCATATAATTAGGGCAAAGCTCTAGAGGCGAATGGTAAAATAAATAGCCAATTCTATAACCTGAAACTGTATCATATTACTTGAATTTATTCAAATTTCATTGCAATTTATCCCTACTCTGCTGAATTTTAACTGACAAAATCTTATTTGCAACTTCTTGGGGAAATAATTCTTGAATGAGCTTCTGATTCTAATTCCTATCTTCAGTAATTAGATCCTTAACTTTTGGAACCAACTTAGAAATAGCCTGTCTATTTGACATGTAAGAAATCATTAAAGGATACGGAAGAAGCAGCCAAGGATCCTCAAAGGTTCGGATATTCTCTCCAGTACCCACAGCCCAATTAAGACATTTTTCAACAATCTTTCGGCCTTCCAGTATGCTCTTCCATCCCCAAGAGGGTAAGACTCCAATTTCTGCCATTATAGCATTACCATTGCTAAAGTATTTACCTCTTAGGATTTTGGATAATAACGAAGTAGGCTGTGTTACGAGTCGCCAAAACTGTTTGCCTAAAAGCGCTAGATTTTGGATTCTGAGATCTTTAAATCCAACGCCTCCTTCTTTTCGTGGGCGAGTCATAGTGTACCAGCTAATCCAAGCCATCCGCCTTTCAGAACCTTTTTGTCCCCACCAGAACTGAGAAAGTAGAGAGTGAATTTTCGAAATTAAACCACCAGGCAACTTGAAGCAAGACAATGTATAAATAAGAATAGCTTATCCTACTGCCTTAAGCAATACGTGTCTACACCCTAACGATAGAAGATTGCGCTTCCACCCTTGGATTCTTTTCCGAACATTTTCTTTGATCATACTAAAAGAAGCCTTTTTCAATTTAGAGACTGTAGAAAGCAAACCAAGGTATTTATCTTGAGCTCCAATATGATTAATATTCATAGAGTTAGCCAGTAGTGTACGAGTAGTGGAGGGAGTGTTGTAGCTAAAGAATACAACAGATTTATTAAGTTACAAAATAAGATGGAATCATCAGCAAAGAGGAGGTGGTTGACCTTGGGGCATCGCCTATTTATCTGAAAACCCTGAATTAGTCTATTTTGTTCTGCCTTGTGCAGCAAGAATGAGAGACCTTCTGCACAGAAAAAAAAAAGATAGAGAGATAGAAAATTTCCTTATCATATACCTCTATTTAATTTGAAGAAACCATAAGATTGTCCTTCCACAATAATAGAATAAAAATAATTGTCACTAATTCTCGAATCCATATGATCTACCGAGATCTTTGTTCTTAAATAAAAGATATAGTTAGTGATTGCTAGAAATTTATTATTACATGATAATAAAACTCTGTATTTACATATTTTTTTTTGCATCACCTTATTTTTAGCATACACATAGTATATAAATATGTTACACGAAGAATTCTGGTATTAAATTTATACACTCACATATATGATAAAATTTGAATTAAAAATATATAATATGTTGCACGAAGAATTCTGGTGTTAAATTTATACACTCACAAATATGATAAAATTTGAATTAAAAATATATAAAATTGTCTAACTAAGATTTGGTAGAATTTAAATCCTATCAAACTTATTCATTCTCAGTCCTAAATAACAGTGTCAATCTGGTCGAAATTTAGACTAATAAAATTTGTATAACTTTTTTTTAATATAAAAATTTAATTAAAATTTTTAAAATTATAAAAATTTAATTAAAATTTTGAAGAGTGGTAGAGGACTAGCAATTTTTGTATTTTGTAACCATTAGTTAGTTATCAATAATATTTATAATAGTGTGAAATTACATTTAATAATAGAAGATCATTCACTTTTTTATGGTTAAATACTAACTATAAAATATAAAAATATTAACTTTTAGACTTTCTCATGAATAAAATTGCGTAATACGTTGATATGAATTTAAATTAGTATATTTTATAAGTGTAATGTATAACACAAATAGATATTCGCCTATTCATATAACAAAAAAATTGTTATTTGTGATTTTATAAATTATAAATTTTTTAAATTAAAAAATTAAAACCATAACTCACGATTTTTTTTTGTCCAATTTAAAACCGTGATTCACGTTTTCTTAGCTTTTATTTTTATTTTTTAAACATACTAAAAACATCATGATATTAATAAAAATCACCGATAATAATCTAATATAAAAAAATATTAGCCGGGGAAAGTCACTAATAATCTCGTCACTTACATGCTTAGCATGACTTCTTCCTGACGCATTGCCTTAGCCTTCTCTATATTATGCTACTAATAGGGTAATTAATTAAGGTAGAAATTCAGGTACAACTCACTTCACATAAAGTTAATATCCGTTAGATAATTTGATTAATTTGACTAAATTTTTATTTAACAATTTTTAGATATCAACTTCATGTAAAATTAACTTCACCTAATTTTTTACCATTAATTAAACTAATTTTTCATACATTATTGCATGTGTCATCATCAATATTTGAAGGGTTAAATTGTCACCCTATATTATTTTCTAAAAGATTATATCAATGATTTACTCTTTAATTTGACAACGCTAATTTCATTTCTTGTACTTTAATTTAGCATATTGCATTGCATTGGTATGTTATGTTATTTTTATTTATCATCTATGCCTAATTACCTACCATAATCTCCAATGAACCATGGTTGCTTAGTTTATAGGTTATCATCATCATGAACCATATTCAGGCTGGATTTGATAAAGTTTTTTAAAAAGTGTTTGTATTTTTTAAAAGCATAGATACTTCATTTTATGTTTGGTAAATTAAAAAGTCCAAATACTTATGTTTGAGATTTTTAAAAGTTAGGGGTGCTTTTGAAAGCACTTAAGAGAAAGTTTTTTAAAGTTGGCTTGTGTTTATTAAAATAAAAAAAATTAATATAATAAATATTCAAAATTACCATTATTAATTATTAACACCAAATTTTATTTATTTTATCACACATATTTTTCGTCATTATATTGCTATTGAAATACTCATGTATTTCTAATTTCTTAACCTAACATTCACAAATTATAAGAAAATCTTCATATATTTTTTATTTTTCAACCTAATCTTCACAATTTCAACACAACTACATCTCTATCACGTATTAGGTATGAACTTCTATCTATTTATATTTTTTTTGTGCATTTGTTTTTGTATTTTTTAGTAGATGTTTGTTTTTCTCTATTCTTTAAAATGTAATGAAACCAATCATAAAATTTTTGTACATCAACTTGATAAACATTAGTCAAAATTATAATAACAACATATATACATATGTAAATATAGATATATAATTTTACTTGAGATATGTGTCCCATTTTCTGTGATTTGTAAAAGTGAGTCAATATATATAAATAGGTAATGGACATATCAGTATTAATATTGTACATACAAGTTTTATTATTGAGTATTTTTTTTTTTTTTTTGGTGACTTATTATTATTGAGTATTGACTAATGATAACTCTATTTATATTAATATGGAGAGTAAATTAAATAAATATTTAAATTATTGGTCTCTAAAATTTGAAAAAAAAATTATTTTTCGTTATAAATATATTTATTATAATTTTTTTAATTTTTAAAAATTATTTTACCAAACACAATTATAGTACTTATACTTATTAAAAGCTATTTTTAATGTGATTTTACCAAATACAAGTGTTATAACTTTTAAAAAAATTATCTTTTAAAAAACAACTTTCATAAACTATTTTTAAAAAGTAAAAGTTTTATCAAACCAAGCCTCACTCTATTAAATCTTAATTAGTATGCCAATTGCATCTAATAAACAAAGTGATGAAGCGATGTTCATTATGGTATAAAACCCGAAAGTTTTTAATATCAATAATAAAGGTTAAAATAGGAATAAACACTTAAAATTAGTTTTTTTTAAAAAATTATTTTGGTTATTGGATACTTTAGGCTTTTTGTCATTTTAAAAGGAATAGTTTTCTTATAATGTTTTTTAATCTAATTGTTTAATAAAAAAATTGTTAGAGATTTATTTATCCAAAATGTATATTAATTATCTGACAAAAATAATTTTTAAAAATTTTAAATAATAAAGATTTGTTAGACACTAAAATATTTTATTTAGAACTTTTTAAGGATTAATTTAAATATTTACTCTTAAAATATTTTACATAATAATTACCTAGTCAAATTTATATAATAAATATAAATATATATAGGTTTTTTTAGTATGTATAAAGCATCTTTACACCTATTTTATAATAAAAAGTTAAATCATTAATAATGTATTTGTGGTACAGAGATTTTCCTTTAGGAAATGCATGGCTTTGAAGTCTAATAGGCTTCACCTTTGCATCAATCAAGTACATATAAAAGACAAAGGAAGCAGCATATGCAATAATAATGAATATGCCATGGTTGTTGTTTGGTAGATTAATTAGTTCCCTACTAATGAAATTGATTATAAAATAATCAAACCCACCGAACTTGGTACAATGCATTTGTGTCAACATCTGCTGATTAATCTCAAAGATTCTTCCTTGACCAAACAAATGTTACACTAATAATCTATCTATGTCTTGTCTCTGAGAGTTGCATCTTTCTCAATACCTCATTCTTCAAACCAGAGAACTAGGGGTCAAATGTTTTTTATTTTAATATATAGAACATATATAGAAATACTCCTATATGGAGTTAACATAAAATAACTAATATGTAGTTTGCAATTTCATCAATAATGGAATTATTCATTGAAATTTTAAAATTTGAGAGTCATGGTTAAATAGGAAAGTAATATAGTTTGTGTTTTTATTTTCAATATTTTGTATTTTTGAAAAAAAAAAGATAAAAAATATAATTTTTTTGTTATTTTTTTTTATTTTTACTAAATTCTGAAAAAAAAATATTAAAAAAAAAAGAACGGCAAAGCAAACGACACACTCCTTTTTTATTGACTAAAGAAAATGAATTTGCTATAATTGTAGCGTTAATTTACGGGTTAGTTTGGATAGGTTAATAAGTAATTTTTTTAATTTTTAATTTATAAAAAACTATAATATTAATATTTGATATAATTTTAAAAATGAAATTATAACTTTTTAAAAAATTATTTAAATATTTTAAAAAAATAAAAAAATAATTTTTTATAATAATTTTTTTATTTTTTTTAAATAAATATTTTTAAAATAAAAAATAAATACAAGATAATTTATTTATAAATTATTTTAATATAAATATTTATTATTTAATTTTTTCAAAAAAAATTTAATTAAATTATTTACTCAAATTAAACCTTAATACTTCATAATAAAAGATATTATGAAAAGTACTAGCTAGTCATCATTCTAAACCATCTATTATTGCTTGTGTGTCTTAAAAAAATAAAAATAAAAAACTCTCATCAATTTAAATTTAAAAAATCTCGTGAATGGAGCAAAACGTACTTTACTTAAAGGATAACAATCTTTGAATCAATAAAATATTAATGAAAAGATATTTATATCACATGTGAATAAAATTCATTGAGAACTAACTTTATTGCAATTTACCTAATATAAAATGAACATGATGCATGCATCTTGCATGGTATATACATCAATACAATATGTAGCACCATCATTGTCCAGTTGAATATAGGATTGTATACAACTACATTTGCCTAATTTCCATAAGATATTTTATGTGTTCTAATTTCAGTTGGTTGAGTGACGTCTTCTATTTAAATAAGTATTAAGAATTCAATCCTATTAAATTTATTAATTAGTAATAAATTTTTAAAATGAGATTTTAATCTATGAAAATTAGTCTTTAACACAGTTATTAAAAATCGGCTAAACTAATCGATTTAACTAAATAACCAATAAACTAAATTTTAAACCAATTACTACAACGGAAGTGTTGTTTAGCGGCAGTTTTTTTTTTAATTAGCGACGGTTTTTAAACTACCACAAAATCAAACACTGACAGCCGACCAAATTGCCTTAGTTATGGGCATAGAAATTGGGTTTGACGGCGGTTCCAGCAATCGCTGGTATAATTGCCGCTAAAATCGTATTTCGCAATAGGCGGTAAAAAAATCGCCACAAAATAAAAATGCTATGATTACCATCATATTTACTGGCAGTTTTACAATCATCGCGACTGAACTTAATTGATTCAAGTTTGCGCATATTTTGCGGCGGTTTGATAACTGCTGTAAAATGGGACTGAATTTCAATTCAGTCCATCATTCTGACCATTTTAAAAAACCATTAAAACTAATCAAAATGGATACAAATTGATTAGAAGTGGAAATCAACAATTAACAAAAAAAAAACTCCTCTTTAGATCATTTTGCATGCATAACAATTTAGTTGGCATTAGCCCAAGCTGTTTTTTTATTATATTTGTTTTTTTAATATATATATAAAATTTAAATTATATTTTTAAAGTTTATATTTATTAATTATAATTTAAACAGTTTAACTAATGATTTATTAATTAAATCAGTAAATCAATAATTTAACTAGTTTGATTATTAATTTAGTTATGATAACTATGATCTTTAGTCAATCAAACTGAACAATATCGAAAAAAAAATAATATGTATTCATCAAGAAATAGTAAAATACAATTCAGATCCAATCATGTTTTCAGAGATTGAATCATTACAATTAAAAGAAGACCTGACTTTTTCCTCTTAGGGAGTTTGTTTTGCTATTAAGGTTGCTTGGGAAATCTTGTTCGGAGGACTATCCAAATCTCTTCAGAGTGAATATGTTTCACTCTTATGGGAAGAAATAATTAGACTTAACTTGATATAAATTATGCTTAATTTGGTATAAAATACGTTTTACTTTCATTATATGTAATGACTAATATATTTGTGTGTTGCATTGGAGAAAAAGTTTATAGACATCAAATTAATATTTAAAAGTTTTTAAGATTAATTTAATTATATTAAAATACATTAACACTGGTTAAGTACATAAAGTCTTTTAATATTATTTAACCTAAAGTTGCATATAATTTATTCTAAAAATTAATATGTTATTTTAGAATTTTGTTACATTCAAAACTCAATTTATTTGCATCTAGATATAATGAGCTTTTTTATATAGATACCAAACTATCATAATCATAATATTTTAGGATAAAAGAAGTATTTTAGCGGCTAGAAATTAAAACCTTGTTAACTTTGATGACTTTGGATTTTACTTAAAAAACCCTACTATTGGTCAACTTCCAAGCACAATGTGTACAATGGCTATTGAGTTATGAAATGAACATCCCCTATACTATTTAGAATAACCATCCGAGTACAAGGGATAATAAACATCTTCTCGAAAAATTAGTTTAATTTTTGGGTTCATCAATGATCGAACTCTTGACCTTTCGGATCTAGCGCTTTAATACTATATCATGATACCACTCATCCTAAAAGCTTCAGCTGATAGGAAAATGTAACACTAATGATTATATCTCTAATACTCCATAAACCTCCATTGTATACATTGTATAAAAATTTCATTGGCTCTTCATACTTTCCCTATTTAAAAATATCCGTTCCTTATTTTCTATTATACATTAGAGTATGACAATTGTGATAAATTCCATTTAAAAAGCTTTTAATTTTTTATTTTTCATCTTTGGTTTGAATAGGTTTGGTTGTGTGATTTGTAGTACCTGATTGTTCTTTTAATTAAAGGGAGTGGTAACTTCACCTTCAAGATGAAATTTTTAATAAGAGTAATGATGAAATTTTTTTATTAATTAAACTTAATTACTAGCTAAAATAATTTGATGATGTAGTATCTTTGTTAAATTTTATTAGTAAGTAAAGTACTAGAGCGTTAAATTTATTTTGATTCATCATAATCATAACAGAACATCGAGTGAATCTATTAGAATTTACTATTCATACACCCGTTAATATAAAACTAATCTTATACTAACATCTAGCTAGATACGGGCACAAAAGTAATTAACTTTTAATTTTATTATAAAATAGCTTTTATATCTTTATAGTATTATTACATGTTAGAGCTTTGTGTACATAAAAATTAAAATGATTATCTCTATAATATATAATATATAAAAAACTGCAAAAATTACAAAGTGAGAATTTACAAATGTATATTTATAATAAAATTTATTTAAAAAATGTTGTGAAATATATTTATCACAAAAGATTTTAAATTTTTTGATTTAATAAATAAATTTAATTTTCAACTATTTATAATATAAAAGAGTTTTATGATAGAGTCATCTAATCATTATCACATCAACAAAAAAAATAATTTTTAAATTTATTACTTAAAAAAACATCTAAACGTATGATTCTGATTTGATAATTCTGTACATGGTAAATATATCTAGATTAACAAAAATGTTTAATAACAAAAGATTATTAAAATTTTTTATTTTTGATTTTATTTAATATATTTTTTAATAATTAAATATTAAATAAGACAAGTGTAAATTGTTTAAACTTTTGTCTCTCTAGTATTATTGTTAAATTAAATTATTAATAAATATATTAAAATGAAATGTTAAGAAATAGGAGTAAAATCCAAGAAACAATTAATAAAGAATAAAAGCGCAATTAAGAGTGGTGAAGTTGGGAGAAGGTAGTAGTAATTAATGAGAAGTGAATGGGGAGTACTAAAATAAGAAAATTACCTTCCCGTTTGAATGGGAAAGGAGTAATCCCAAAAATGGAAGAAAAGAAAGCTGTTTCGGACAACACACAATGTAAAAGAAAACAAAAAACGAGAGTAAATGTTCTCAATTTTTTTTTCTTTAATTATTTATTAAAATGTGAATTTTAATTATTTAATATTTTTGTATATATATTTTTTTGTTTCACTTAATAAATGTAAAATAAAATATTATATTTTATGAAATAATTTAAAAAAATTGAAAAGATCCATTGTGAGTTAAAACGGAGATTGTGAATTGCCATGAAGAAAGAAAGGCTTCTGCCACACACAAACGCACAAAACGCAACACTCCTACGTCACACATGTCTTTTCAATTCAAAATTTCTCTCTCTCTCCACACACCAACAACCATACAAAACAAAAACTTATCAAAAATCCCACCAAAAACTATAAAGTTATTGGATCCGGGTTGCTATATTTTACCCATATCTCCTACTATTATAGATTTCATCTTAGTTCTTTTAGTGCTTCTTTTTTTTTTTAAATATAATTGCAGCCATTTCATAAGTCTAAACATAAAAATATTAATTATACACAAAAAATAATAATGAAATAATTTATTTTTAAAATATATAACTTAATTGAAATACAAATATTAATGTTAATATTTTCTTTTGTTTTGCTTTTTATAAAGAAGGTGTTTTATTATCAATAACAGTGATTAATTTCTTTTTAAGACAATAAAAATGATTATGCCTTTCTTTAACACATTCTTCTCTCAACCAATTGAAATTGTTGACCAATACAATTCATTATTTTTTAAATATTATCTTTTATTCAATTTAAAAAAAATAAATAATAAATAATTTTTTTAATTTTTTGAATAATTAGTATATAAAATTAAATATTTAAATTAATTAAATAATAATAAATATTTAAAAGACCTAGCTAACTATTAAATTTTAGTTATTTATATATATTTGAAACTAATTAAAATATATTAAAATTATAAACACATATTAAACCAAAAATGTACCCGAATAGATACCTGCGGATACGAGTAGTCCTATGAACCATAAACACATATTCAACTTTGAATTTTATTAAATAAAAGAAATATATAAGAATAAAAATAATAAAACATAAAAAAAAAGGGGAGGGTGGGACCCATATAAATAGTTTAATTCGGCCGCCAGCTTTGTCGCCTCTGTCGTCTCCGTTCATCTCCGTCGTTTCTCTTTGCGTTTGACTCTCTCTCTCTCTCTCCCCCTTCATATCCTTCGCTTCCTTCTCACTCACCCTTCTAACTCTGATCTTTCTCTCTCTCTCTCTCTCTCCACCTTCTTCTTTCATTCCACACATACACACAACAAACTCTGTCCCTTCCTTTGTTCCTTTTCCTCTCTCTCTCAAACACAACACAGACATACATATATATATATACACATACACACCCCAAGCACTTCTCTGATTCCTCTTTCTACACCCACCCCCATCAGCAAAGGAACCGTTTTTATCATCTCTTGTTACCATTCTCATAAAGGGTCGGTGTTACTTATTACTGTGAGAAGATCATCATTCATCACTGTTGCTTTTTCCTTAGCCCTCTCTCTCTCTCTCTCTCTGGATTTGTTTTTTTGAAAGTCTCTTTGGCTATTGAGATAAGACAGAGAGAGAAAAAAAAAAGAGAAGAAGGAACAAACAAGACATGACTGGCAGCAATGAAGTCAACCTTAATGAATCTAAGGTAATAACATAAACATAGACATAGACTTTTTTTTAAACATTTTTGTTCTTAAATTTCTTTTTTAATGAGGCTGGCATTATGTTGTGGTACATTTCTTTGGGTTTTTGTGTTCTGATTGAGTGATTGGAGGTGTTTTTGGTGATGGGTTTTGGTGTTTGAGGTGGAAATTTGCAATCTTTAGCTTCAATTGCACATAACATGTCTGAGTTGCAGAGTAAATGTTGTTCTTTTGTTTTTGGGTGCAAAGGGGGGATTTTATTTTCTAACTATAGGGGTTTTGTTAATGATGATGAAGTTCCTATTAGGATGATTTTTTGTTTTATTGGGGGATGGGGTGTTTGATTTTCTCTCTCTTTCTCTCTCTCCCTCTCTCTCTCTCTTGTACTTTCCATTTCTTCCATGTAGGCCTCTTGTTTCTTGTTCTGGTAAGTGCAAAAATTGAGATTTTGATTTGTTGCCCCAAGTTGAAAACTTTTGTTTTTTCCTTAAGATTTGTGAGTAATATCATTCTGGTGCACCCTCCTTTTAACACCCCCCCCCCCTCTTCTTTCTCTAGTGCTATGATATTTTGATATTTGCAACCCTCTTTTGATGATAGTCCCTTGCTTTTGTTTTGGGGGAATGTTAAGAGAGTACTGGAGTTCATCTTAGAATTAGTACTTAGTGAAATGGAATATTAAGTTCATACCTAACACTCCTTCAAATTTGCTGCCTTGATCTTACAGAGGGTTGTTCCACTCAATACTTGGGTGCTTATCTCCAATTTCAAGCTGGCTTATAATCTATTAAGGCGTGCAGATGGAACATTCAATCGAGAATTGGACGATTTTCTCGATCGCAAGGTACCTGCCAATACAATTCCTGTTGATGGGGTGTTCTCTTTTGATCATGTTGATAAGAAAACTGGCCTCTTCAACCGGGTTTATCAGCCGGCACCGGAGAATGATGCTAGGTGGGGCATGATAGAGTTGGAGAAGCCCTTGAGCACCACCGAGGTTGTGCCCGTCATAATCTTCTTCCATGGTGGAAGCTTCTCTCATTCATCAGCTAATAGTGCTATCTATGACACTTTCTGTCGCCGCCTTGTTAGCAATTGTAAGGCTGTTGTGGTATCTGTGAATTACCGGCGATCGCCGGAGCATAGATATCCGTGTGCATATGAAGATGGCTGGGCTGCACTTAAGTGGGTCAAGTCAAGGGTATGGCTTCAAAGTGGAAAAGATTCCAAGGTTCATGTGTACATGGCCGGGGATAGTTCCGGCGGCAACATTGCTCATCATGTGGCAGTGAGGGCTGCCAAGGAAGATGTCGAGATTCTAGGTAACATTCTTCTCCATCCGTTGTTCGGTGGGGAGAAGAGGACAGAGTCAGAGAAGAAACTCGACGGGAAGTACTTCGTGAAGTTGCAAGACCGCGATTGGTATTGGCGAGCCTTCCTTCCTGAAGGCGAGGACAGAGACCATCCGGCTTGTAACCCATTTGGTCCCCGGGGTAAGAGCATCGCAGGACTAAAGTTCCCGAAGAGCCTAGTTTGTGTCGCGGGTTTGGATCTTCTCCAAGATTGGCAATTGGAATATGTTGAAGGCCTCAAGAACAGTGGCCAGAATGTGAAACTTCTTTACCTAAAAGAGGCCACAATTGGATTCTACTTCTTACCAAACAATGATCACTTCTATTGCCTAATGGAGGAGATGAAGAATTTCGTTAATCCTAACTGTTAATATACTACCACCACTTTTAACCTTGCTCTACAGGAGGCCATACATAACTATAAGCCTGACATTTTCACTTTGAGTTTTTTCTATTTTTTATTTCCTACTATTTTTGTATCCTACTTTATAGTAGTGGTGTGTAGTTATATATAATTGTGTAGCATTACTCACTGTTATAACATCTATGGTGGTTGGTTCTGCTAAATTCGGGGCTGTTCTGCGGCTCATGTAGGGTAGCACCGGTTATACCGGAGTTTGGTCGAAACTGCAGGTATCTTCCTACCGAAGGCAATCGCGAAGTACCATAGTTTCGGGTCGTTTGCGGGGTTTCGCTGAATCACCATATACAAGATTACAAGCTTTGCCCCATTTTAACCTTTTCAACCTCAATAACAGGAGGGGAGATCAGAACATAGAAGAACAGGGCTTGGCTGTGATGATCACTTTGATAGAAAGTGAATACATATCTTTTGTTTGTAGCACTTATTACTGAATTGATTTGGAGCAGCAGAACCCCAAAATCCTGTTATAGAACTTGTGTATGTTATATATATAATTATATATCTATATACATATGTCTCCACTAGAGTTATATAAATGCTTTTCTTTTTTTGTTTGTTTGCATATTTCAGTTTAGATTTCTACTATTGGGGTTAGAATCTAATGTTTGTACTTGTTTCAATGTTGTTGCATGCTGCTACATAATTCAGATTAAGCTGTTTCTAGTTTGTGACACAAATGTCATAAATCAAATGGTTTAAGCTTGCATTGTTTGTTTGTCCAAAAACTTGGATTAAATGTTTTAGGTTTGAGATACAAAGATATTATGATGGATAATGGGACAAGACAAAATAGTTGTTTATGTCTTTGATTTATTGGTCTCTCATTCTAGTGGATGAAAATTAATGTATTTTGTTGTAGGCTTTTGGATGAATGGAAAATTAGACCAATTTTATTATAGGAAAAATCTTTGTTTCTTTCTTTATTTATTCCTTTTATTTGGTGACAGTTACCAAACCGTGGCTATTTATGGCCAACATGAAAAGTAAAAATATTGGCAAGAGTATGATAAAGGGCAAACAAGGCTCAAAACTAGACTAGTAAAGTAAATAACAAAAGTGAAAAATTCCCTATCCCATGTTATAAAGTTTAACTTTTTTTTTTATTTTTAAAATATAAAACCTATCTTTCAATTTGTGAAGTGACACAAAATCTACTTTCTAATTTGTGTTTCAGTATTAATTTTTTTTAATGTACAAATCGAACCCTCCAATTTGTGATTACCTCAATACTAAATTAAAACACACCACTTTTTCATAACCGAGAATAACACAACGATAATTTTTATATAAAAAAAATATCTAGAAATTTTTATTTGTATAAGTTTTGAAAGTAAGTTAGTAATTTTATTCTGATCAATTGAATGTTTTTCACATTAATATTATAAAATTAATTTTTTTAATTTAAACTTTAAAAATATTAATAAAGTTAAACTCTAAATTTTAAAAATTAAATCCTAAAATCCTAAGACAAAAACTGATAAAATAAATGATAGAAAACAAGAGTAACCCTATTTATATTTTTATGGCAAATCTTCCAAAGCCTTAAGTTTGTCATCTTTAGCATCCTTATCATGATTCATCATCACCAACAAGTTAACAACAAGAACAGTGTGGTAGTATTACAAGATAAAAAAGCAGTGTTGTACTATTGCACAAGTGGTTAAAAAGATGAAAGAGGGCATTGGAATTATTCTCTTTGGTGTTCCCTTCCCCCACCCTCTTTGCACCTTAGTTATAGGTTGAACATAAGATTCGCCTCAAAAAGTTGATACCAAATGTCCAATATGAAAAAAGGATAAAAGAAAAAAAAAAGAAGAAAAGGGTTTTTGTTGTGTGTGACTAATAATCTTTTTACAAAGGAATAATCAAAGCATAATATAGAATAACTAGAGTACACACTAAAGTGAGGACCATATTTAGGTCCTTGCATTTTCTATATTGTTAGGTGTATTCATTTTACAAGTCTTTTTTTTCTTTTTAAAATATTGTGAATTGATTTTTTTTAATTCTAATTATTTTATAAATACAAATATGCATACTTTTTTTAGCTAATACATTTAATAAAAGGTTAAAAAAAATCACTTTAAAATTCAAACTTAATCTTATTGTAAATGTAAACAAGTCAATACAATTATATAAAATGTGTAGAACATAGTTTCACTCTAAAAGAATGATTGGCAAGAGTTTTTGAATGATGAAAAAATTTTCTCCATCTTTCAACATCAAATTTGATTAATGCGTGGCAACACCTCATTGCTTAATGTGGATAGGTGTATTTGGCACTTAGGAAAACATACAAAAATGAGAATTTGGCATTGTTTTGATGGGGGGAACTCATTTTTATAGTTGTTGGGAATTTTGGATGTATTCTTAGGGGGGCTACTTTTGGGAACCCACAAACCCTAAAAAAGTCCAATTAATAAATTAAAACCTGTTGGGATTGCTTTAAAGTGTTCAATGGCTACTAAGTGAGTGGTAGGATTCATGAACAGCTAAGCTTCGACAAAGACATGAACCTTGTCTTTTATTGACTTTCTTCCTATGCTTATCTAATATTTTTTCTTAATTTATTCTTGTTTTTATTTTTTATTTTTTTAATTTGTTTTGAGCACTTGACATAACAGAAAATGTATTCAATTAAGATTAAGATGTTTTTGTTTTTTTGTTTGTTTTGATTTGATAATTGAAAGAAAAATATAGATTCATATATATGATATAAGCTTATCTTAACTTATGGATATCACAACTCAACATGATTTAAATTAGGGTAAAGAATATTTTTTGTCTTTTAAGTTTGATAAAAGTTTTAAAAATATCCCTAAGTTTTATTTTGTTTTAATTTTGTCTCAGAAGTTTCGATTTGCATCAAATATATTCCTGACGGTTAATTTTTTAAAAAATTTAAGACCGATTTAACGACAATTTCATAAGAACAACCCTCAACACAAACAAATAAAGAATAATTTTCATGCATTATTGTTAAATTGGTCTTAAATTTTTTGAAAATTTAGCCGTCGAGGGTATATTTGATGCAAATCGAAAACTTTTGAGACAAAACTAAAATAAAATAAAACTTAAGGATATTTTTAAAACTTTTGCCAAATTTCAAGAACAAAAAGTATATTTTACCCTTTAAATTATTTTATACACTCAATGTAAAATAATAGACTGATTTTCATTTAAATATTAGATATCAAGTAAATAAAAGTCTTTTCTTAATTAGAAAAATATTAGGTGTAAAAATTAATTGATTTTATTTATGTAAACTACTTGTTATGCAGATATTTAGCAGTCGAAATTTATGACTAATTTAATAACTATAAATATTTAAAATGGTTGAAATCTAATATTTAAAAGTGAAATTTATTTTTTTCAAATATCAGTCTTATATGTATCAAAATCTTTATTTTATCAATAAAAAAACAGAAAAAACTAACATTGCAGAATCAATAACAAGTACAAAAAAAAAAAAAAAATTACTTATGGTAATCAATGTCGGCATATTCTTACATTAACAATTTGTTTACTATTTTGCAATCTTTGTATTTGAAATGTTAAAAAAAATTATTTGTCAATAGAATTTTGATATGAGGAGTTTTGTTTGGAGCTTGAGGCTTGATTTTCACCCCCTTTCTTTGTGCATATTATTTTGCTTTACTTTGTGTCTTATTGTGAAATATATTTAGTAAATTAGCTGTTTATGTCTTTGAAAATATTCCCTAATACGACACTTTGGGGTGTCATTGTCAACAAATGGGGCTTTTCTTTATTGCAACAAGATTATTATCGACAAAACCCTCATTTGTTTGGTCGTCGGCAACCTTTCTTATATATATAAAAAAATAATATATTTAATAATATTAATAAAATATATATATTTAATATTTGACGGGTCATAACTTGTTTTATGCGCCTTCCCACCATGATGATTCTTCTCTTCAGGAGTGTGTGTCATTAGTGGCCCCCCATTTTTAATTTATACTATTAATTAATAATTAATATATGCATTATACTACATAATATTAATATTAATATACTCCGAAATCTAAATCATAGTCCTTGAACACCTAAGTTGGCTAGTTACTTTCAGCTTTCAACGTTCACCTCAAAACCGTTTGCTATAAATGGTTTCAGAAAAAGTGTGATTCTCATGTGAGCATTTGACAGTTGCATTGAGACATAGTTGCATGATATATATTAAAAAAATTAAAAAATTAAAAATTGTATAATGGAAAAAACTTTTGATCCCTTCTTTTTTTTTATAAGTAAATTAAAACTGAAAATCTTACTCTTATGTGGTTGATTTAATTGGTATTTACCATCATGGTTATATCTTTCTATTTATAGAAGTATATATTAAAAGATGAAGAATAAAATATATTTTTTGTTCTTAAAGTTTGATAAAAAATTTTAAAAATATTTTTAAATTTTATTTTGTTTGAATTTTATCTCAAAAGTTTTCGATTTGCATCAAATATATTTCTGACGGTTAATTTTTCAAAACCTTTAAAACCGATTCAACAACAATTTCATAAGAACAACCCCTCAACACAAACAAATCAAACATAATTTTCATGTATTATTATTATATTAGTCTTAAATTTTTCGAAAATTTAGCCGTCGAGAATATATTTGATACAAATCGAAAACTTTTGAGACAAAATTAAAACAAAATAAAACTTAGGAGTATTTTTCAAAATTTTGCCAAACTTCGAGAATAAAAAATATACTTTACCAAAGATTAAATTACATGATACTTGTGTTTTTATTTTATAAAATGTATCATTAAACTTTTTTTATATATAAATAAGACATTAATTTATTTGACGGGGATAAATAGTTGTATTTAATTAGTCTTTACTTCCAAGATAAGGTTAGGTCAAATGTGATGCAAGCCATGAGGTCAATAAATTCTCATTAATTTGGTCTCTTGTTTTGGGTTGTATTGTTATTAATTAGTACTATTGTTACATTTTTTCAAAGTAAGACCTAGGAAATGTAAAGTGAATTTCCAAGGGATTATTAATGAGCTTATGGACAAAATTAAGAATGGAAAATCAAAATTTTCCTAACTTATGATATTCCTTTGTATATAGACTTTGAATGATTATAGGTCAATTGGGGCTATGCCATGCCAAATACCCTAGCAGCAACCAATCCTACTTAATTATATAATTTATGTTAATATTAATTAATTTTTATTGTAAATTTATTTTTTTAACTCTTATTTTTGAGAGAATTTAGGATTGGAATTTGTGATGTAGAATTTAGGATAAAAAAAATAATTTCAGAAAATTGATTAATATTGGTTAAAAAAATGGCTTTGTAATTGAACTCATATTAAAATTATCTATTGAAACAAAAAAAAATTATAAAAAAGATTTA
Source organism: Arachis hypogaea (assembly GCF_003086295.3). NCBI lineage: Eukaryota > Viridiplantae > Streptophyta > Magnoliopsida > Fabales > Fabaceae > Arachis > Arachis hypogaea. The sequence goes on along the minus strand of NC_092037.1, from coordinate 98,415,169 downwards.
ACATTATCTAAAAAATATTATCTTATTTTGATAAAATGTTTTTTAAGATAAATTTGTTAAATGAATATTCTTCTTGTGAAGGGTAGTTTTATCACCATAATTATTTTATATGGGTAATTTTGCTATTTTCTTTTATTTTTAATTGAAACTCTTAATTTGGTAATAAACAATGCTGTGAGAAAGTTATGGCATCTCATACAACTTGGGTCCTTATATTAATTAAGGAAATGTAATCTCACTTAAGAATAGAGTGGTTTTTGGAGAATCAATCAATTATCAATTATCAATTATTAAACAACAATAGAAGCCAAGGGAGCCAACAAAATTCAAACACATACATATTCCAACTTTTTTTTTTAAATTTTCCTTCTTTTCAGTTTTCACTACCATAATAGCAATCAACTTTCTAGTATAATTAACAAAAGGAAAAGAAAAGAGAAATGAAAAATTAAATATATAAAAAAATCATAATGATATAATTAGTACTCACCATGCATAAAATAAAACGTGGCTAGGGCTGAGAAAGTGTTCACACATGTAAAGTCATATAAGAAGTTAAGAACACACGCATGGACTGACAAAGGCAAAGAAAAAGACTAGTGGAATTAATGTGTCATATAAAACAAACAATGAAAAATACAAAGCATGGCCACAATTATTATTCACTCTTATTTTGTTGGTCTCTAGATTTTTTAAAAATTGATAATTGCTAATAATGTGGAGACCAACATTGGTGATCACCAAGTGTGGAAAAGATGTAGAGTGAGAAACATTATTTGTGTTCATTAATTTACATGAAGAAATTTTATTTCATTTTTACTAAATATATCCTAAAAATATATTTCTTTTAAATATAACCTAAATATTTGATTGGTATATTTGGATTTATTTTACTAAAATTGTTTGTTTATTATTTACAAAATCAATCTAATCTAATTCTCTAAAATCCGATATATAATCAACTCTTCAAAAGGAATTAACATAAAAAATATTAATTTAATTTTTATATACTGTCAGTATAATAATATATATTTAATTATGTATTATTATGTTAATAAAAATAATTATATTTTTTATTATTAATTTAATAAAAAAAGTAAAAAATTATATTCAAAGCTTAACTCTTTAAAATACCAAATCCAATAAAAACATGACACAAACTATTACGTATAAAACAAAAAGAAAAAAAAAACCCTCATTTGCTAATCAGTGATCACAATTAAAAATTACACCCACATACACACAAAAACACATTATTCCTTCATTAGAACTTAGCATAACATTTCTAATTAAGGGATGATTGATTAGTCCTTATCAGATCAAAGATTTACCCTATCCATATTTAACTTTATTTCCTGTGCATGTTGCTTTCCTTTCTTTCCTATACATATGCCCTACTCTATATATATATAAATTTAATTTTAATATATTATAAAATAATTTTATACGTACATCTAATTATATAATTTACATTAATAAAAATAATTATTTTTTATATTAACAGCATAAATAGTCATTTAAAATAATAAATAAAATTATACGATTGTGTAAAACGTTTTACGTTGTCAGTACATTAAATTAAACTTTCTCTATATATGGAAAAGAAAAACACAAAGACAAGTTGGTTATGAAGAACAGGGGTAAAAAGATAAAATGATAAGAATAATATGAATTGTGGCACAAAAGACAGAAATATTTAAACAAAAGATAGGTTGTTAATATTTTTTACCCAATTTAGTGTCAAAATCATGGAACAGGGTTTCTTGTCTTGCAATGGATAAAATGGTTTTTGGGACCTACTTATCTTGTTCAGTGTTTGTAGCAAAATATAAACTTCCAAAACTGTGTCCATCATTGTGAATACACACAAAATCCATAAATACAAGGAACTTATTTAACTTTTGGAAAAGAGAGAAAAGGAAATTGAAACCACCACCACACGGTTTGGGGAAAAGGTTTCTTAATTCTTCCCCACACACAAAACATGCATCAATCTTGTTTTAGATCCCCCCCTTCTGCGTATAGTTTAAGTTTATGGATTGCCTTTCCCTCATCAAAATCATAATACACGTTTTCAATAAAGAAATAAATAAATAAAGAAATTAATTTTTTTTGGAATAGGTACCCATTTTAGTGACTAACTGTTATGTGACTGATAAGATTTTTTTTATCACAAAAAGAAATTGGTTATTAAATCTGTCGTTGAATTTAATATAAAATTCGAAAGTTAGATTTTAGGAATTTTTAAAAAATTTTGTCACTAAACCGTCGCTAATATAATGGTAAAATTATTAATTGATTTAGCAATTAACATGAATACTAAGTTCAAAATTACTGGTTGCTTAGTTAGTTATTCATGAGTTGGTCTCTAAATTGATCGCTGATGATTATATTAGTGATCGATTTAAAAACTAACAAGAAAATTAGGTCATAAAATCATTTGTTGCTAATAATAAAATTAGTAACTGATTTAGTGATCAATATGAAAATTAATTATAAAAATTGTTAGTCACTAAATTAGTCACATTTTGTGAAAGGACCAAATTGAATAATTACTTGTTTAAAAAGTTGAAAGATTAAAATTATTTGAACAGTAATTAATTATTTGAAAATCAATTTTAATTCAATACTATTTATCTGAAATTCTTTTAACATATTTTGTTTTGTTTGGATTATATTCATATGGAATGAAAGGGAAAAAAAACTACTTGGGTATAAAAGATGATTATTTATATTATTTAATATGTGATATATATTTTAGAATCATTTTAATAAAATCCTAACAATGATTAAATAATCAGTTTGTGGCTTAGTTTCTGCATATAATTATAATACATTTCCAAAAATTACCTAGGCTTCCAACGGATATATTTTTCTAAAACATATTTTTTTTAGAAGAAAAAAAAAGGTTGTTCTGCTTTGCCAAATATGCTCCTAATTACTATTAAATTGTCATGTATAAATAAATCTTCTTGCTCAGCTCCACCATGTATATATTATTATTATTATTATTATTATTATTATTATTATTATTATTATTATTATTATTATTATTATTATTATTATTATTATTATTATTATTATTATTATTATTATTATTATTATTATTATTATTATTATTAAGTGTGTTTTTGGCATACAAATCTGTTTGCCACCTTGGGACTAAGCGGATTAGTTTTATGTAATAAGTTTCATATATATAAAATCAGAAGTCAATACATTAAAATGTCATGAAGACACCCAAAAAAAAAAAAGATGTATATTAAAATGTCATGCACTCCACTCCACTCAACTAAAGGAAGTGTATGCCTGTGATTTTTCTTTTAACAATTATATATGCATTAGAAAATTTGCTTTCAATTCATGGGAAAAAAATATCCCCGTTTTGCAGGAAGAGAGAAAACGGGAAGAGGAAAAAATTGTGAATAATGAATCAATTATATGGTTCATAGTAAATTAAAATGTAGTGTATGTGGTTGTCTTTTTGTCCTTGTAGCTATTTTTTGAGGCGATGATAAATAAAATTGAGGTAATTAACACTATTTAAAATATGCTAGGATTCAAGGCCAAAAAAAAGCTTGGATTTAATTTTTTTCAAGGAAAAAATTTACTCACAAATAATAAGAAAAAATCTATAAAAAATAATTAGAAAAAAGAAACACAGCTAAGAAATTTCGCAAAAAATTATTGAAAGTTTACATATTTTTAAATCTCAACATATTTTTTTTGCTTCATATAACATTAGACCTAATATTTTTATGAGTAAATGTCTTTTCGGTTCCTAACCATTTGTCCGATAGACTTTCCACCCCTTAAGAAATCTACAAACTCAAATCGGTCCCTATCTACTTTGATATATGTACGTTCCAGTCCCTATATATTTTGAGTAAATACCTTTCCATCCCTGATAATGTCTTTTCCGGTCCCTATCTACTTTGAGTAAATGCCTTTCCATCCCTAGTAATGTCTTTTCCGGTTAGGACCAGGGACTAGAACGTACATATATCAAAGTAGATAGGGACCGATTTGGGTTTTTAGATTTCTTAAGGGGTGGGAAGTCCATCGAACAAATAGTTAGGGACCGAAAAGGCATTTACTCTTATTTTTATTGGTTTGGATAGATACACACATAAAGGAGAAATGAAGATGTTGAGATGGATGGGTAGTCATACGCGATTGGGTAAAATAAGGAAAGAAGATATAAGGGAAAGAATTGGAGTAGAACCCATTGTGGAAAAAGATGGTAGAATCGCGTCTTAGTTGGTTTGGACATGTGAGAAGAAGACTGATAGAACACCCAGCCAGGAGGGTGGATGAAATGGAAGATGAAAAATGGGTGAAAGGCCGAGGAAGACCTAAAAAGATAATCCATGAGATGGTCAAATGAGATCTACATATAAACGATCTCTATAGACATGATATATGACAGAGTTCAATAGCATCATTTAATTCATGTAGCCGACCCACCTAATGGGATAACGATTTGTTATTGTTGTTGTTGTTGGATAGATACACATATACTCGTTTTATATATAACGATCGAAATTCGAATAGATTACAAATAGGGTTAAATACTTTTTTCGTCCCTAAGGTCTGGGTGAAAATCAAATTCGTCTTTGATTTTTTTTTGTTATTAAAATCATCCTCAACGTTACAAGACGTTATAAAATCATCATTTTTTTTTACCAAATTACCCTTAAAAATTAATAAAAATAATATTAAAAAAAAAACCCCACCCCACCCCACCCCACCCTAGTGTCTGTTCACTGTCTTCCCTCTTCATCCCCTTCTTTCTACCATTCTCTTCAAAGCCACCTCCTCCCCAACCCCCAATTCTTCTTCTGTCCCTTTCTGTCACCCTACCATCTTCGCCCCCGCCTCCTTCTCTACTTTCTTCTCCCTCTCCATCACCAACCTCAACCCTTCTTCCATCAACGTCGGCCTCGCCTTCCTCATCTCCACAACGACCACTCCTTCTCTCTCGATCTGTTCCTATTGTCAGCCACAACTACGACAGAGTTGGCGCGATGGAGAAGGAGTTGGAGTAGTCGCGATTGCCGTGAGGGCGGCGAAGCTAGAGACAGAATTGGCGAGGCTCCAACATGACTCCATATCGGATATGAGCACCATCGAGGAGATGATGACTGAGGCTGTTGAGCTCAGAAAGCTGCTACCGGAGATGGAATCAAAGGTGGAATTGCTGGATCGAGAAGTTGAATTTTTGAAGATGGACAAATTTCTGAGTAAAGAGAAAATTAGGGATTTGGAAAAGATAATTGGGGCTTTGGAGAAAAAAGAGCTTGGATATGGAGGAGTGAGTTAAGGAGAAACTGAGCTTGTAGGAGGAACTGAAGAAGTCTAAGGAAGGAGAAAAGAGCCTAGAATTGTTTGTTGCTCGGTTGAAGGAAGAAGCAAGGGTGGCTGAGAATGTGATCAGAGAACTAAACCAGAAGGTTGATACTGTGAATGGTGGAGTGAATAAAAATGGGGTTATTGCTAGGGATAAAAAAAGGGTGAAGGATTTGAATATTCAGTGGCCTGTGGTGGTAGCTGGTTCTACTATTGTTGCAACTACTGCTGTGATCTGTGTCTTCTATGAAAAACATAGGTGAGAAGAAAAATGATTAGAATTTGAATGAAGCGGGAGGGTTCTAGAGGTTAGGTTTTATGTTTACAAAAAAAATATGTTTCAATTTTGGTTGATCTATGAAATAATGACGATGATGGTTTCTTATATGGCTTAATGTTTATCAAGCTTGTGAATTTTGATTTCTTGTTGAAAAGTTGAAATATTTGTTGGTGTTAGCTCTTTCTTTTGAGGAATTAAAATAGAATTTTGTATGTTGAGTTTGCTCACTGTTTAATCTTGATGATAAATTTAATTTGATAACCCTGTTACTGATTCATTGCTAAAAAATTTTTTTGATGCTAATTTTGTGCTTTGGTTTTTTCTTTTTCTGTTGTAAATCATTCTAATGAGGATGAGGGTGAGGGTGAGGGGTGAGAGGTATTTTTTTAATTTTTTGTTTAAAGATAAAATTGTTCAGAAAATATTATTTATGGACAAAAGGACGATTTTATAACGTTTTGTAACGTTAAGGATAATTTTAATAACAAAAAAAGATTAGAAACGAATTTAATTTTCACCCTAAACCCTAAGGACGAAAAAAGTACTTAAGCCTTACAAATACATATAAACTAAAAATCTAAAATCTATCTTACTGTCACTTGTTGAGATATATTTGATGGTTTTTGAAGATCTCAAAATAAAATGTGTATAATATGAACACACTTGATCTAGTTATATCACAATGAGAAAAAGAAATTAAAAAAAAATGCTTTAAGTGTTAAAATAAGAATTATAATAAAGTTTAAGGGTGATAGAATGACTATCAATATAAAAATACAAATATATAGATGTTAAAAAGATTATTTTTAATCTTATTTAAACATAATTAAATATAAAACTAATTCACACTAAGAAAAGGCGTAATTTTGCAGTTTTTTTTTTCAAATCTGTATGGCTTTAAATACCGCAAAATTTATTACGATAGTTTTAGAACTGACGTAATTTTATATTTTGCTATTATTATTATAAAAAAATAATATTATTACTCTTATTTTTAATAATATCACTTCACACATAACTTTTTCATCATATGTTTGTTTAAATTAAAAAAATATATTATTAAAATTAACAAGGACAATATTCATGGTCTGTTATTATTATTATTATTATTATTATTATTATTATTATTATTATTAATTTTTTTTTATAGTATTTTTTAATTTAATAAGTTAATGATTTATTTGTCACAAATTTTAATTTTATTTAAATATTTTTTTTATAAATATAAATCTTATTTAAAATTTTGTTGATAATTAATTAATTATTGTATATACTAAATAAAATTTAAATTTTTAACACTTATTTAAATAAATAAATAAATTGATTACTCATCAAGTTGATTTTATGTATGTCATTATTATTACTATTAATATTACTATTTTGACTGTCATATGATATACTATATGTAGCTAGATGGTTGCAATAAAAGGAATTAGTTGTAGCTAGATGGAAGTAGTAATAGATATGTCCCACAAAATATAAGAAGTCTTTAGTGCATGGTGATCAAATGTGAATTTACCAGCTATATAAAACAAAATGCATTCATTCCACCGTCACTCCCTATATAGAGTTACAGCCACTTCATGATTATTGTTTCCACAATAGCCTAATTGCCCAACATGACATTTTTTATTTATCATGTGTCGCATTTTTAATTATGTTATTTATTTTATGAATTATATATTATATAAACTCTTATATTAACTTATTAGCTTTTGCATACTCTATTTTTCTTGATTTGATGTAAATAAAATAGTGAAATTTTGGAAATAAAGATATAGTGTCATAAATAATAATAATAATAATCAAGTTGGGTTGGTCGAATAATCAATTCATTCATTCACCGCTTAAACAAGTGACGGATTAGTTTTTAACTTGTCAGGTTAAAAGATACCGTGAACAATTTAAAAAATAATATAGTACATCTCTTGAAAACAGACTAAGACTCATTTTCTTTTAGTGAAAATTGATAAACAATAATATTTTTTTATAATATTTTTTAATTTGATAAGGCCAGGACTAATATATTAAAAGAAATATATTTTTGGTCAGTTCCAAGTTCTAATGATTTTTTTGGGGAGTTTAAGCTTCCACTTGTACCATAAAGATAGTTAATTAGCATATTGGGCCTGTTTGTATAGTGTATATCCTAAACACTGTAATGCCTTAAGCTTTTTTATTTTTGTGGCTTAAGTCCAAAATGTATTTCATCCAAAAACCCCAAAATTAATGTGCAGATGGGTAAACATTTGGTTCTTTCGGTTGTCGGGTTCTGTTTATTTGGGCCTAGGCCATGACCTAAAGAATGGGTAAACATTTGGTTGGGTCCTCTGTATGAAAAGAATTTGAGATTAGGATACTTGTGCCTTCTATTCTCTCTAGTATGGAGACTGAAAATTGAGATTGAGTATTCTTTTAAATTAGGATAAAAAAAAAAGTATCACTTTTATCTGAATTTTAGATGTTTAAATTTTATAAATTTCGAACTTTTTTCTGGAAATGTATAATAAAAAATAAATAAAAACAAACTATTAAAAAAAGCATCATTTTGAATGTTACTTATACTTGGATGATAGATATTTAAATTTTAAAGGTTTTGGATATTTTCTTGAAAATGTTCAATTAAAAATAAATAAAAACAAACTATTAAAAATGAATGCATTATTTCAGATATTTTTTATACTTAGGTTTCAAATGTTTAAATTTTAGAAGTTTTAAATATTTTTTTGGGAATATATATTAAAAAGTAAATGAAAACAAACAATATTTTTAGATTTTGAATGTTTAAATTTCTAGAAAAGATGTTGGGTAATTAGACCTTTTTTTCTTCTTTTATTTTAATGGATACTATTGTCTTCTATAGCAAATTCTGGTAATTTATTCTGACAAGATAGCATTACTTATGTTTACTTTACATATTAAAGTGATGATATATTTTGTGGTAGTTGATGTGTTGCTACAAAATATTCTCTGCCTTTGGATAAATGTTAAAGCTTCTATTTTAGAAATCAGTCATTCCAAGATGTGTATGTATATATTAACCTTATGGTGGTGGAAGTCTTGAGAATCTATACTATTTAGTTCTCATCATTTTGCATTTGTCTTTATGATTGATAGTATCATATTCTTTGTCATGAAGCATGATTTTGATAAGCCTTATAAAAGGATTAGGTAGTTATCTAAGCATAAGAGATAAATATAATTTATTTATTTATTTATTTATTCTTGGCTAAATAAAAAGGGAGAAACTCTCACAATTAATGGCTAGAGAATTGTTTCTTCTAAAGGGATTCCAAAGGTGCTACTTCAACATTTTGGGAAAGGAAAAAAACCTACTATTTATATAATTAAAATTTTAGATTCAACTTTTTTTGGCTCATCATATATATATATATATATATATATATATATATATATATATATATATATATATATATATATATATACGGAAAAAATTTCAAGTATACTGGAAACACCGGTATTCTAATTATTTTAACAGTTTATTTTAATTAATATATATTATATATATTTTTTATAATTCAGATAAATGGTTAAAACAACTGAAACACAATATTCTCAGTATACTTAAAACTCTTCTTATATTATGAACATTAACATTGTATATTAAAGGTTTAAGTTGGCTTGACACACGAGTTCAACTCTATTCGCTATTAGTCGGATTATCAACCCACTCTGATCGAGTTGGAATGGATTGGATATCGTAGATGTTAGTCGTACCGTAAGTTTGGTAAGTAGTTAGTTACATAATTATTCAACCTACTTTATATAATAATAATAATAATAATAATAATAATAATAATAATAATAATAATAACAAAGAGTTAAGCCTAATATCATTTGACATATAAACTAACCCTAACCACTTAATGAGCTACACTCTAGAGGTAAAGAAATGAAAAATGTTAACATTTCATATGATCATGTTACATTAAATCTCATCTCTTTAATTAATAATTATGTATTAACAACAACAAAACTGCCCATGATCAAATCATACAAAATTTTCACATAACAAATTAAAATTGATCTCCATATAATGCAATCTAGAAATGCACTTTAAGAAAGCAGCAACAACTGGAGATGACAAAGACAAAACAAATGTGTCAGATACATAAGCAATGGTCTTTGGTTTTGTTATCTAATATCTATTTATCTCTCTCTATCCCCACTACTTTCCTTTTCATCTTCCATTCCATGTGCCTCATATGCAAAAGCAATAAATGTCATCCAACCTTATATACCTAATCACATTTCTCTTTTTTTTTTTTTTTTTACCAGAATTGATTTTTTTCTATAGATGTTCTATTTTAGCCACACAGAGAACTAGAAAGAAAAAAAGAGACATGTCCTAATGAGTGAAGTGTGTTAGTTGCATCATTTTCCATTGAAATGTGTTGCACCTCGTGCTTATTAAAAGCTACAACAAAGGTTAAAAAAGCTGAGAAACGGTAAATTCTAGCTAGCAACCACCAACAAGGAAAGAAAGATGAAAAAATTGCAATCATTTGTTAAACTATTCTTCTATAAAAGTAAGCAAAACTTAATGCTCCAAAAATATGCATAATCATTTTTTGTTTGTTTGTAAATTCTATACATTATTATAAATAAAAAGATAAGTGGTTAATGGTTATGCATATTTTTGCATTCATACAAACAAATAATTATTACTATTCACTATGGATCACCCTTGGGGCTTCTATCATGCATGACCCAACAAGCATTTATGTATGGAAAAGGGCGTCCCCTTTTATCGCATAAGATAATACTAGAAAGAAAAAAAAATCGAAATTTATTTTATTTAATATTTATTTATTAAAAAATACATTAAATAAATAAAAAAATAATAAATTTTAACAATTTTTAACTAATATTTTTTCTATTGCTAAATATTTTCGTACCCAAAATTATTGCTAATAGTTCCTTAGAATTGGAAATAAAAAATGTGTTAAATAAGAAACAAATGTTGCTGGCATATTATGAATAAATTATCATTTATACCCATAAAAGATACTGACAAATGTATCCATATAAGAATAATACGACAATTATAACCACGAAAGATGGCTTTCGTGTGCCAAGAGTACCGAACGTTGATTACACAATTGATTCATTAGGGTATTCTTGTCACACGAAAATTATCTTCTGTGGATACAATTGTCGTTTTATTCTTATATGAATATATTTGTCAGCGTTTATATCTTTTATGGATACAAATGGTAATTTATTCGGCATATTATAGTCAAATAGCCGAGATAAATGTGAGAAATGAAGATTAAGCATTATAACAACAACAAAAAATATTGGATAAAATCTATTTTAATCTCTAATGTTTAAAAAAGAATAAAAAATATTTTTACCATTTAATTTATTTTAATTTTCTCTTTCAAAAATACCCCTCATCGTTTCTACCTCTTTGTCACCTCTACCTCCATTTCCGCCTCGCCCTCTGCTCTCGTGTGGTTGAGAAGGGGGAGGCAGTGTTAAATTGAAAACAGAAAAAAGGTTGACTTAACAGTATTAACTGTTAAAAAGTTAATAATAGGAGTATTTTTAGAATTTATTAAAAATATTAAAGAAAACATCAAAACAAATTAAATATTAGACAAAATATAATCTAACTATTAATAAGTATTGGCAGGACATATAATCATCAAGCAAACCTTAGCCTATTACTTGGGTCAACTACCTAGACTAAACAAAATAATAATAGAATGGAAATAGTTTTACATGGCATATTAAGTTTCAAACTAACTACATAGATCAAGATTAAAAAAAAAAAAAAGAAGAAAGAAAGCAAAAAAGGTTAAGCACTAACATAATAATTTTGCTTTGTTCTGCCTATTGCATCATAATATATATATATATACTCCACCAAAATAGCTACACTTTTCTAACTATTCACAGCCATCTTAATCTTATTCATCCTATATATTCCCCATAACTACCACAAAATTAAATAATAATGAATCAAAAAGCAAGGGAAAAAAATGAACATTAGAAACAAAAAGATTAAAATTAATAATTATTATGAAACAAAAAAGGAAAACAAAAACCTATATGAGAGATTTTCATTGCAAGATTGCTCCAAATCTTGATGAGGATGGATTTGATTTAATTCATGAACTTCATTCTTGTTCATCCTTTCAATTGGTTACACTGAGCAATAGGCCTTGTCTTCTCTTTCCCAGCCCTCAAGGGGCATGGAGTCTCTACGGGAGGGACCATGCAATTATACTGAAGACACAGTGAACTCCTTAGAGGAATCACGGCCGTTGGACTAATCTCAATTCCAGTCAGGTAGTTATGCTGCAAATACAGTATCTGAATGCTTGAGTCCAACAACCGGTTCACGAAGCTAGCAGGAACTCGCCCCGTGAACCGGTTATTGTTCAAGTATAGGTTCTGAACCGATGCGAGCATCGGCGATATTTGACCATAAAATCGGTTGTAGCTTAGATCAACCGTTGCAATTGAGACCTGAGGCAAATACATTGATTTAAGAACATATTCAATATTCATAACAACAAATAATTAAGTTCTCAGTGAATATAATTAATGATTAATGATTTAATAATATATTAATTAGAATCAACAGCTAAAACCAGTAGAACATCTATATCTTTGGAATATTTGAAACAAAATTCACCATCATACATTGTTTATCACATTTTTTTTAACATAAATTTTACATCTGAGAATTGAAGTACAAATAATTGTAAGTTTCAGTGAATGTGTTGAATAATTAAATAGTATATATGATGTAAACAATTCACTACTTCTATAACTGAATTTCAGAGTCATACCTAGTTTTTTTACATTTTTTTTACCAAGTTAACTATCATTCCAATTTATTCGTATACATTGCACGATACAAATAATATTACTACTGAATTTAAGAAAATATACAATCTTTTTCTAGCAAATTGTTTCAAAGAACTTAACACTATAATTTATAAGTTATTCTTTAACTACAAGAAGCTATTGCAAACTTACCTGATCCAATGGCCTAACCGGACCAGAGAACTGGTTCCTCTCCAATTGTAGGTTCGTTAAAGGGAACGAGAAGATCCTTCCGGGGATTGGCCCCGTGAACCGGTTCAGGCTCAGGTCAAGGTAATTAAGCTGATCCAACCGGTTCAGAAGCTGGTCCACCGGACCGGTCAACTGGTTCCGCGCCAGTGACAAATACAGCATAGAAGGTGGAAAGTGGTTTGGTCCAAGCGAACCGGATAGAGCATTGTGCTTCAAATCAACCCGGGATAGGGTTTTCGACTCGAACCGCGGAGTTGAACCGGTTAGCTTGTTGTGGCAGAGCATGAGGTTAGTAAGCTCCGGCAAAGATCCGATCGCCGGAGGAATTACTCCGGCGAGCTGGTTAAAGCTGAGATCAACGGTCCTTAACAGCCGGAGACCACCCAACCCTGACGGAATCTCGCCGGAGATGAAATTCCGGCTGATTCCAAGGAACCTCAAGTTCTTCAAATCGGAAATTGACTCCGGCAATCTACCGTAGATTCTCCCCGGAACGACAGTAAACTCGGCAAGCGAAGAGAGTTTCCCAATCGCCCGGTCTATCCGACCGGTAAGACCGGGCGAGCCGGCTCTCGGGTCGCCAAGGTTAAGAGAAACAACCCTGTCCGAATCACAGAACACGCCGGAGAAGTTGCAGGGATCGGAAGTGAAGTCCCAATCGGAGAAAAAGGTTGAACCTGGCATGTCTTGGAGACTCTTCCGAATGGATTGAAGAGCTAAGAAATCAATTGGGTCCAAAATGGCATGCACGTTCAGAATCAGAATAAAGTGAATGTGAAGAAAACAAAGCAGAAAGAGAGGAACAGCGGTCTTTCGCCTCGCCATTGAAGAAACCAAGCTTAAAGTGTTCAACTTTCAATGGCGGAACAAAAATCAGCATCAAATAGATAAAAGGGTCATATATATAGAGAGAGAAAGAGAGATTAGGCTTGGAAGAGAAGCAATAGGTGAATGTGAATATTGGGTTTTTCTTTTCCTTCTTATGACTACTTTTCGTTTTGGCTTCTGAGAGAAGAGTGGTTCCGGCTATGGCTATGGCTATGTGAGAGAGAGAGTGTGAAGCAGAAACAGAGGAAGCTACTTTTTACTTTGGGTGTACGAAGTAACACAGTTGTTGTTGTCTTTGGTGGCAAAAAATAATAATAAAATAATGATGAAAAATAATATAATATTGCTTTAACTATTTTTCCTTTCTTGGGAAGTGGTACGCGTCAAACGGTTGTCCGAGCCTACTTGGCATCCGAACCTTAGCCTCGGTTGAGACATGTCATCAGGCTGTGCAAGTGTTGAGCTTCAGTGGCACCAAAGTGAAAGTGTTGTAGAAAAAGAATGAAAAATGATTATCATAGCTGTTAATATATCACTATTATGGGCATTTTCTTTTTGTTTATTTCTTGGATATTCTCAAACTACTTTCATGCATCTATTTCAGTCCAATGTGTTACTCATTATTATAATTATTTTTTAAAAATTTAATTTTAATATGCTGACGGTATAAAATATTATATAATTATATCTATTTTTTAGATAATTATTAATTTAGTCTATAAAAATAATAATTATTTATTTATGATATAGTATTGTATAATTAAATATAATGATAATATATTAAAATTAAATTATATTTTTAAAAGTAATATAAATATTTTTTAGATCAGATTCACTTAAATATAAACTAGGATAAAGTACTTTATTTTATATTCTTAATTATATATATTGTTGTCATATATTTTTAAACTGGTTACCTCAAGAGTTAAATGCTGCTAATACATGATATAGAACATATCAAAATCAACTTCTTCATTTTAAATTTAATCTGAAAATTTAACACTATATGCATGTTTATTAAGGCTAATAATTCAAGATTAATAATTGATATTTTTCACCTAAAGAAATTAAATACTTTGTTATCAAATGTTGGGGGAAACAAAATAAATGGACATTATCACATGTCTTAATCCATATAGGGTAGCAGAAAGAGGACAGGAAAATCTTGTTTTTGTCAACTAATAAAATAACTTTTAATTGTTCACATGTGTGTAACCAAATCTTATATACATAATGTGTATACATATATTACATTTATTAACAAACAAATAACTAATTATGATAAACGTTTGAAGAAGACACCAAGTGAGCCAAAAGCATGGTACAAAATAAATATCCAAATCTCTAAACAACAAATAAAGGGAGGGAGTGAATGACAGCTAAGATACATTGATGTTGAAGTTCATAATAGAACAAAAATGGCAGCATTAGGACTGAACTAGATTCTCTTTCTCACCTTGGAGTTCAAGGCAAACTTATAATATTGAGAGGGTTGCTATTTTTTCTATTTCTTTTCTTAAAAAATAAAATAAAAAATATTTACATATATAAGACACTTGAATTATTGGTTTATAAGTCCCAATATTGATATAATTTATAATATGGCACAATAACTTTATTTGATACACATATAGCTAATAACTTTATCTACTATAATAAGACTTTGTTGTATTGTTATTTTGTTATTAATATACTTAAAAAAAAGTTCAAATACATTAGTATAGTGTGTGTAATGACTAAAATTACTAGTAAATATAAATGAAAATTGCAAATTTTTAAACTTTTTTTAATGAATATTAAAAAGACAAAAAAATGTCAGAATTTGTTTTATGTAGTATTTATTAATTGTTACAGTAATTAATAAATATTAAAAAAATAATTTATAGTTGTTTTTATTTAATTCTTTTAAAAAAGAATAAATCAATTCCTGACTTTTTGGTTCGCGGACATTTAAATTTCTAAAAATTTAAAAATACATATAAATATCTGACCTTTTCAAAATATGAACACATCGATTTGTGGGTCTAGATTGTCCCATTTTAAAAACTTTTTTATTTATGCATCCGTATCAATAAGGTCAGTACAACGAGAATCACATTTGATTTTTTCGTTGGGTTTGACAGACTCAAGTGAACATGAGGGATCGATATGTCCAAGTTTTAAAAAGGTCAGTAACTTAAATATATTTTTAAATTTTTGAAGATTTAAATCTCCACAAATAAAAAAATTAATAAGAACCTATTTATCATTTTTTTATTTTTTTGTTATCAAATATTTTTGTATTTTAATATATCACTCTCAAATTAAATTTAGTCTAGGGGTGTACATGGACTGGGCCACACCGGATTTGGCTTAACCCAAGCCCGACTCGAAATATAGACCGGACCTAATTTTTAGACCCTAACATAATCCTAGATCCGATGAAACCTACGCACCTTCAGGCCAGGTGAAAATCGGGTAAAAACTGGGTCTTTAGCATGTAAAAATCACCTAATCTCTAATAATTATTTCACAATTCACAAAGTAAAATTCACTTAAAAAAATATAACAAGAACCAACCATTCTCTAAAATTAAAGCATAACCATAATCAATACTAATATTGTCTAATAACACCAAATATTTAAATCAATACAAATAACACAATATTATACATTAGTCTAAAGTCTTATGCATTTTAAACATAAAACATTAACTTATAATCTTATGATGACTAATAACACAAAATACTAAGGTTTACAATATTTAAATTTTACATAAGAATAGCCATCATCCATCACTAATAACACAAAATATTAATTGTGTATGATGACTGGGCCACCGGGCAGAGTTCGGATGATCTGAGATATGGTTCGGATTCGACCCGAAATAATAATCGGATATATTTTTGAGACAATTACTTAACCCTAGATCCAATAAAATCACACTAAATTATCCCCTAAAGTGTTTGAAACCAAGTTAGATCTTCGGACCGGATCGAGACATATACACCCCTAATTTGGTCTATTAAAATATTCTTGTATGTAATTTAATAATTTCTTTTGAAAACAATTATTATGAGTGTAAACTCAACCTCACACTCAGACGCATACTCACATCATCCCATACATGATGCATATTTGTAGGGGTATACGCGTATCAGATCGGATTGGATATGGCCGAAAATTCGGATTTGACCCGCAAATGTGCAGATCGAATATTGAATATATCCGCATAATTGAACCTTCTATTTTTAATCATATTTCTATGTAAAAAATTTAATAAAAATATTTTTTTCACATTTTTAAACTTATTTATTCCTAAAATATTTTTAATCAAACTTTTTCTAAATAACAAAAATAAAATAATACAATATATAAATAATAATTACTAACTAAAACATACAAACAAATAAATATAATACCAAACATATATATTTATTTATTTTTAATTATTATTGTGCGAATTTGCGGATGTAGAGCAGATATCCGCGATCTGATTCATAAAGGGTGCAGATCGGATCGTATCCGCAATTTTCGCATCGAATACGGATATTTACCGCAGATATACAGATACGATCCGATCCATGAACACCCTACATATTTGTGTGTGTGATACTATATGAGATATGTTATTATTTAATTTTGGTATGTAATCTGTCCTATTTCTCTAAATATCACAATAATAAATGCTTTTAATTCTGTTTTAAGTTATCATGGCTCAATACTTTGCCAAATTTCCATATCAACCAAAGAGTTTGATATATAACCTGAATGCATATTATGAGTTCCATTAATAGTGTAATAAGTGATTGTGATTCATAACAATATACTTCGCCCATTTCAGTTTCAACATATATAAATGTCTACCTAGTAGTAACTAGTAAGTAGTAACTCATAATAAATACATAGCAGCTACTACTACTCTAATCATTGAAGTTTTTTTTTTTTGGGGTCACATTAATATTCCAGCTACTATAACAATTCACAAGGTCCCATAACTAGAAATACTATTGTTTGGAAAATGTTGAGAGAGGGGGTCAATTTATACATGTGTACATTAAATTCATTTTTGCCCCCACATACAAAAGTATTGTTATTGATTATTGAAGAAGTTTTTAGTTAAAAAAAAAAAAAACTGTTGGATTAAGAAGTTCTTCATAGGTTTAGAAATCACATGTATAAAATTTCACATTATATCATCAATATTGTTTAGTACGATTTTCACATGCTTTTAAATTTAATGCATGTAATACATATTTTAAATGTAGATAAAAAATATTTAATCACGTTCTTAATTTTCTTGTCCATTTCTTATGTATAATAAGTTATTTATAATCTAATAGATTAATTAATTAATAAAAACTGTCTTTTAAAAATATATATTTATTATAGTAAGTCATGTGTGAAACTAATAAACTATATAGTTATATATTATCCATCATTAAATGAAGTGTGAGCATAATCCAAATAGTGTGTATATAAGTCCTTTTCCACTTCCAATTAAATTCAGTTTGGCTGATGAAAAACGAAATATCAACATAATATAGAATTTTTTTTTAAATTAAATAAAATAAATATTATATTTAAATTTATAGACACGTATGTATTCATTTACGATTATACACCTGATTATATATCTCATATTTAGTATAAACGAACTTTTTATAAACATATTTTGTTTTTGGTATAGACGAGAGACGTTTATAAAAATGATAATGTCTTATCTCGTCTACAAATTAAATATATTATTATTAATTTTTTTCTATTTTTCTCGTTTATAACAAAAATGAGATACAATCATAAAAAACTTATCCATACTAAAAACAAAATATATAATAGTGTGTAATCGCAACTTAATCTAAACGTATCTATAAGTGTAAATTTAATATTTATTAAAAAAAAAAAACTAGTGTAGAAGGTAACTTGAAGGTGAGGTAAGCTAAGTCAAACACATTTGCAGTCAAAGATATGCAAAGTCATCAAAAGCTTGTTTTGCAATTCACATTAATTGTGCTTTTATTTGCTTTGAGCTTTGCCCAATTACACTCACATTTGAAGAATGGTTTCTTCATGTCCCTTTCTTCTTTTTTTACTTGGACACAAAGAATGACTCAAAGTCAACATAACAGAACCAAAATCAACCGCCATGTGCATGCATCCTAACATAAGTACATAACCTTTTAATTTATTTATTTCCCTTCACTTTTAACCTTTTTTTTTTTGGTAAAAATTAAATCATATTGGAGCTTTATACATATGTTTGGGCAAAAGTTACACTGCTGTAAAATCAAGCTATGATTTTAAGATTTATTCTTTATTTTACTTTTTCTATATCTAATAAACCTATTTGTTAGTATGTATAGTATGTTCTGATTTTTGTGCCAAAATCAAATAGCATTGTTCTCTCTAGCCTTGTACTTAGTTATATATGATTAGATCATTGAAACCTCCAAAGTTATAAAGAAAATTAGTACAAATTATATTGAAGAGAAGTGACAATAAAACAATTAGTTTAATTATATCAAAACAAAAATAATAAAAGTATTATATTGAATAATATACCACCTGGCTATAGATACATACATACATTTAAGAATAAAGTGATAATAATTAGGTCCACAAAAATTTTAATTTCAAAACAATTAGTTTTTAAGAAAAAGAATATTAATTTGATCTTCTACGATAGTAAATAGTAGATACATTATGTCTTTCTATCAATTCATTACGATCCATAAAATTTAACGGTGATGTAACTATTGTGACGTATCTATTTATAAAAGATTATTATGTAGAGAACAATTTTTTGAGCGAAACTTCACTTATTTTAGTAAGTTTCGTAATAAACTGAGAGTAGTTAATAAATATTATATAAAAACTTAAAAGATAATAAAAGTTTCACCGTACAAAATTATATCATTTAATTTCTATATTCACGTAACAGCAACAAGATATACACCATTATAAATAACAGAATATATAAACAATTTTATTTTATTTTGCACTATCAATTTACAAAAAGACATACATATCTACTATTTATTATCATAAAAAAATCTAATTAATACTTTTTTTTCCTTTAAAAACTAATTATAATCCTAGGTTAAAATTTTCAATAATCTATCTAATCGCCACTTTACCCTACACTTAATATTATAGGTAGAAATGCGTTGCGTCAAACAAAAACTCTAATCCAGCCAAGAGCAATAAAGACAAAAAAGAAAAAGGCATTTTTACAATGTATAAATGTGTGTGAGTGAGTGATAGAATAATGGTTGTGAGTTTGGTCCCAAACCGAAAAGATATAGAAAAGCTAAGAGGCATATATAGTGCATGCATGCCTTATGACTACCACTCCAATAAGCCACCCACGCACATACCTTTATATAATGCCAATGGGGACGCAATAACCAACAAAATACTCATTACTATCCAATCTTACACAATACACATATATAATGGGGAGACATTAGAATGGTGCAAACACTTACTAGATACTATAAATAAATTAAAGGTAATAACATAAGGGTTTTGCTAGATGAAAATTGTGGCTAATTTTTTTAAAATAACCTAAATCATGAACTAGGTTAACTAGTAAAGATATATGCAAAAGACTTTATTTATTTATGAAAAAGTATAGGGATCCAATGGAATATATGGGGTATAAAGATATTCGATTCAGTAGTATATCAGATGTTTATTATCACAATGGCTATTGAGTTATGAAATGAACATCCCCTATACTATTTAGAATAACCAACTCTTGACCTTTCGGATCTAGCGCTTTGATACCATATCATGATACCACTCATCCCAAAAGCTTCCGCTAATGGGAAAATGTAACACTAATGATTATATCTCTAATACTCCATAAACCTCCATTGTACACATTGTATAAATATTTCATTGGCTCCTCATACTTTCCCATAAATAAATAAGAAAAAGTATAGATAACTAACAACATTTTTGAACAATGTGTGAACAATGTGAATTAATAGGATTAAAAGAGTAAATTAATCTTAAATTTAATTAGTAGCATTAAATTAGAGTGTCATATATTTTTATTTGATTGGTGGTTGTTCATGTTGTATTAACATTGTACAGATATTCCATTAGCTTCCTATACTTCCTTTTATTGCATACATTGGATGTGATATAATACTTTATTTATAGTGTTTGATTGAGAGATCATAGGAAAAAAAAGGATAAAACTTTCACAGAAAAACAAATATATGTATTTATATGTACAAATATAATTAAGTTGTTTTGGATAAATAAGTCAATAAAAAATGTTAAAAAAATTAATAAAAATATATACATAATGAACTAAATTGTACATATCTATTTTCAAAAGCAAAAAATCTTTATCTTTAATAAAATCTCCATAATCCTAATTGAAAAATGACCTTGTGTCATGAGGGAAGTTGGGGGAGGATTATTATTACACCGAACTATTGCCACGAAAAGGACCAACTTTTTTTCTGTTTATTACTGAAGGTTCAATTTATGGAGTTTGAGGTGGTAGGTCTAAAAACTTGGTGCATGTGTTAGTACTATATCTCTATGTTGTATTCATTCTTTGTGTCTATGAATGCAACTTTCTTGTGCTGTCCTTTTCATCCACCTATACATGTGCAATCAATCAATGATGATATTATAAGGTTGTTTCTCCCTCAAAATTTGACCCTTTTATTAGTGATGATACATAATAAGAGAGTCTAGGCAACCAAGACTTGTTTAGTTAATACTATATATATATATATATATAGCAAGCAAACTCGTTTTTATTTTCTTCATTCAAAGAAAAAGAGAGATAAAACATATGTGCATGACTATATGACTATAAAATTATTGGTTGTGTAGCATGATTCATAATCTATTAATTGGAGTACTTGGAATAATTTTTTTAGGCGACGTTGATTTAGTTTGCAATGACATTTAGTTTGCAATGTTGATTTAAAAATAAAATAATGACTATTTATTAGCATGTGATATACTACTTAACTACTAGTTATACTATAGTTTTTTTGTTCTAAAAATAAAATAATATATAAAAATGTACGAGACAATCAGTGGTGTATCACACAAAAACAAGAAGTCGAGTGAATGATAAATATAAATATTGAACACGGAAAAACATTATTATTATTATTATTATTATTATTATTATTATTATTATTATTATTTCTTTAGTTTTCTATTAACTATCTATTTCTGTATATTTATATAAATTAAGAAAATGAATAAAAATTGGAGTTAAATTTTTTTTTTAATTTACTACATTATCGTTACTTATACATACATACATTTACAAAGTGAACCAGCTCGGTTAAATTTGTGAATCAAATAAACCGGAACAATTATATATATTATTAACGAAATAGTACTAACAGACTAATAATACAGAGGTCCAACACTTTTTAACATTCGTCCATCAGATTAAATGGATTGTCTCGTTTATTGGAGTTTTTGTTTGTTTGTTTTTTATTTTTTTTCCCTAAAATTGGAATTACGTTATGAAAAAAGAAACAATATAATTAGTTTTGAGCTAAGTTCCATACTTATGGTTGGATTTAGGTAGATTTTTGTTTCTTTCTTTTGGTGATGGTTGTTGTTTAATAACTATTTTGACTAACTAATCCAATTTCTTTACGAAATAAACAAGCGAATTATTTAAATATATATTTTCTTTACTGACTTATTTTTTGAATCAAATGACTCTTCATAAGGTGGTATATGACCAGTTTTGTCCTATAAATATTGGACTATATTATGTATATATTAAAATTAATTATTAAAATTATCTATTAATATAAAATATATATTAGAATATATAATATATATTAAAAATAAATTAAATAATATATATATTTATATACAAATTTATAATAATTAATTTTAATAAACAAATAACATTTTTGATAAACATAATATGACGCAACATGAAGAAGACCATTAGGTTCTTCAAATAAATTATTTATTTATTTATGTATTTATTTATTAAGTTAGATAAATAGAATATTTCTCAATCTTAGATATTACATCACAAATACATATTACATGCACACACATACAACATTTAAGAATTTCTATCTAGTATCTACTACTTAATATATATCCAACTTTAAAATTAGACCAAAGCCTCATGTTCTTTGAATAAATGCCATATTAAAGGTAGTGTTTAGTCACCAAAAAAAAAGGTAGTGTTTGGTGGAGAGACAGAGATTGAAAGATTAAGACTCAGAAACAGAGATTAAGAGACAGAGATTGAAATAAATTTTAGTATTCTGTTTGGTGTAAAATAGGAGACAGAAATTGAAACAAGAATAAAATTCTAATTTAATTTACACAAAGGATAAAATTAGAATTAATTAATTAAAATGAGAGTATTTTGGGTAAAAATGTTATTAAAATTTCAGTCTCTATCTCTAAAAATTTTAGTCCCCTATATTCTCACTTTTTGGAAGTACTGAAATACTAAAATTTTAGAAACAAAGACAAAAATTTTAATACCAGTCTCAAAATCAATAAATATGATACCGAATTTTAGTCTTCTAATCTCTGTCCTAATACCTCAAAACAAATGCTAAAGGATAAATGGGAAAAAAAAAAAACCTCAGATACCCATTAGAGCTCATGTTGGCCTTTTTAAGTTTGATAAATAAGACGTTTTGGTAATATACCAAACAACAAAAACAAATGTTAAATTTTGACCAATAAATAATCTTGGTCTCTATCTAAGTGACCTGATGGCTTTGCCATAAGGTTTTTGGGCTAGGTCCTTTCCCTGGCCTGGTAAAGTGGGCCCTGTTATCAAGAAAATAAATAACTAGACCGAAAAAACAAAAAGAATAAGCTCTTTGGTAAGTGGTAACACATTAATAAACAAACGCATGAAGCTATATTGGAAAAAAAGAATCACATATGTAGCAAACTAGGCACAAAATGTTTATTCACATCACCATTATCCCACTGTTTAATTAAACTCTAGATATAATTATGAAAGATTAAATCAGAATTTTTTTTTCTTTCCAAATAAATGAACAACAAAAATCAGCCGTTATATCCAAAGCTTCACGTTGTTCTGATTTTTCACCAATTGGTAATCATGTCACTTCCCTCTATTCTATTGTTGGAATTGAACCACCAGCAGCTTGGATTTCTTCTTGAAGCTGCAATACTCAATACATGGAACATATTATAAACATTATATATATATGAAGCTTCATTTTCATTTTCAATATGGTATCTCAGGTGAAAAAAGGTTTCAAAAAAACAAATAAATACTCTCTATTCCCCTTTGTACATGAATCTAAGAATATAAACACCAAATAGAACAAGATATCATAGTGCTTATAACTTACCCTAAATAAATATTGAAGATTGTTCTTGAGTAGGGAGTATTCTTGTTGGAGTTGTTGTAAACATCTCACACACCTGCACCAATTTTAAGGAGGGGTAATATTGGAAATACACCAAGTAGCAAACTAACGCTAATTCATATTTTTAGTTGTCCAATTTTTTCTTTTACAACTTTACTACTTTAAATAAAAATAAGTCTAAGAATTTAGCTTTTAATGAGACAAAATTGGGGGAAAATTTTAGGCAACTAATCATGAGTTAGTATTAATTTTTCATATGGGTTATTATTAGTGGTCCATGTAATAATAGGATTGCAAATAACAAAGTGAAAAGTATTTCAAGCACTCTAATCATGGTGTTCCAATAATGTTTGCTCAATCAGAGTTTACCCGTGAAATCTTTATAATTGAAGAATAAAATAAAATTTCCATATTTTCTTTTTCTTTTTCTTTATCAAAAAGAGAAAAAGATCTAATACATAATTGTGCAATCATTCTTTAATAGGAATAATATTTATAACAAAAGATCTTAATTGAAAGTTGTTAATAAATTTATAATTTTCCTATTACATTTAAATCTAGCTATTATCTTTATTTTCTCTTTCCGTTTTATTTCAATAATAATAATAATAATAATAATAATAATAATAATAATAATAATAATAATAATTTTTTCTGTAAAACAAAAAAGAAACTTCTCTTGTGGTGATTTAAGAGTAAACTCTTTATGAATAACACATCACTTTTGTTTGTCATGCCTATATATATATCTTTTTAATTAAAAAAATGTAACAGCAAAAATATATATTTAAAAAAAATGCAATGAAGCCAAGATGTTCAATGATTCAACAATGCTATTTTTTTTTCTGCAGGAAAGTGAAGTGGTGAGAGAAGGAATTAGAAGTTTTTACCCTTCAAGATTCTGAGTCTCACAAAAATTTCTGAATGTGGCACAGACATTCTTAACTCTGGCAGCCCCAACACTACAACAAATAATGGCAAATCATCACAAGTTTTTCCAAGCTCCAAATTACATATTTCCAAAGAGATTCAATACATTACGTATTCAAAAAAAAATAGATAATTAAATATTTTGTGTATTCACTTCTTTTATTATATTATTATTATTAGGGTTTTTGTTAAAGCATTTGTTAAAAATATTACACAGAAAATTTTAATAAAAAGTAATTTTTTTTTATAAATTTTCAATACATTAAAAGAATAAAAACTTTTTACTTTAACTCTAAAAACCAATAATATTTTTTAAAAAATTAGCTAAACCCTATAATTATTGATTTATTGTTAATACCTTGCACTGCTTCCCTTGTACTGATGAACATGAGCATCTACTTGCTTGAAATCCACAGGTACTTGTCCTCTGTAAAAGTCAAAACAAAATCACAATTCAACAATTAAATGAAAATTTATTCAAGAAAACATAAAGAAATTTAAATCCTCTGATATGTATTTATTATGATTATGA
Organism: Arachis hypogaea; assembly: GCF_003086295.3. Taxonomy (NCBI): domain Eukaryota; kingdom Viridiplantae; phylum Streptophyta; class Magnoliopsida; order Fabales; family Fabaceae; genus Arachis; species Arachis hypogaea. The sequence goes on along the minus strand of NC_092037.1, from coordinate 98,389,839 downwards.
CAAAATTTGTGCCTATATCTATTGCATAGATCAGATAAAAGGATTCCTAATCAACAATAATAATACTCACAAAGCTCTTGTCATATTGTTGAGAAGTTTCTCAGAATCATCAAAGAACATTTTGACAACCTCAATCACAAAATCAGGACTGCTCTCATCTTGAAGTTTCTGAAGCTGACTGAACTGATCATCCAGAAATCCCTATTTTCCCCAAAACAAGAATCACATCATAATTACAATCACAATATTGAAGGGGAAAAAACATAATAATCATCATCATCATAACTTTGTGGGACTACATAACATCCCAATAACAAGAACCAAAGTACACAAATTTTGTTTGTCTTTTGTTTCAACAAATGAAAAAAAAAAAGGGGTGTGGGAAAAATTCAATTTTTATCTTGTTTTTCGAAAGAAAGTGACATCACACCAATCATTAGTTCCCCAATAAAAACACACAAAGTTCTCCAACCAAAAATTCAAACAAAGGGACAACACACCAACGTCATATACATATTTATTAATTATTTTAATTATTATTATTATTATTAAGATATAACTGAATGTAATTATGATAGAGAAGAAAGAAAGAAAAAAAAAACTTGCCGTTGACCTGAAAAAACTGAACCCTGATTTTCTGTGGGAATAAAAGAAAACTAATATAGAAGAGAAAAAAAAAGAAGAGAAAATTAGAATATTATGATTTATGAACCTCTCGAAGCATGGCAGCTTGGTGCTCTCTTAGCTTCCTCTGGAGCTGAAGAACGTCCATGGCAGAAACCAGATCTCAGCAGCCCACAAAAAAAGTTTCTGACTTGAAAGCGAAAATGAAGTCAGGATTGAAATTGAGATTGAGTAGCACTGAATTTGAGACAAGGGGTATGCACTCAAAACTAAAAGCACTTTTTTTCTCTCTCTCTCTTTCTCTCTCTAATTCCAATTCTCTTTCTTTCTCTCACTTAAAAGGTGGCGTGGTGGTTGGTGCGTTTATTATTTGAGTGTTTCTGAAATTCTGAAGTGAAATGAAAACGTTGGTGTTTGTGTTGTAAGAAAAGAGTTATTAGTAGTAATAATGTTGTTGAATGAATGTGATGGGATTAATGAGGTTACCACAAATGGGGATTCCTCTCTTAATTTCTCCACTTATTTGGTTTTGACTTTCCATTTTATAAAAACTTAAAAAGCAATACAATAATATATAAATAACGACTATATTATTTACCCACTAAAAATTAAAAAAATGTTATTTTTATATTAAAATCAATTATTAATATATTTGTATATAAATACATGTATAATTTAATTTATTTTCAATGTGTATTTATATTTTAATATATATTTTATATTAGTTACTAATTTTAGTGTATATGTAATATTACTCAAAAATTAATTATTAATAAAATACAAATTAAATTTTTTTACAAATATACAATAATTAATATAATAATTGATATTCTTTGTTGTGTATAAAATATGTATTTTAATAAATGATTGGGTTTCAAAATTATAGGTGATAATTTAATGTATATTGTAGATCATAAATAACAAACTTAAAATAGACATTTCTCTTGGTTTTAGTTACACACACAACTTCAAATAATAATAATAATAATTATTATAATACGATATTTCTAATCATTTTGAATTGGTTAAATGATTAATTTATTCGTCTATTTAATTAAGTATTAGAAGTTTAAATTCCACTATTCTACAAATTAAAAAAAAGCTTTAAATGAGTTAGTGAGTCTTCTATCTACTTTTAAACCCAATCATCCAACCATGGTCATATATTTTGGCATTGGTATTTTAATCCACATAGTGAATTTCAGTATGGATTTCAAACAAGTCTTAAACAAATTGTAAAATTTCACATTTAAATTTCATTTAATTTATCAAAATTAAATCTATATACAATATATATTAAATATAAAAGTTGAAAATGAAATAAGAATTTATTTGTTTGAATCCACATGACACAAATAATTGTATGAATTGCCTTGACATATGATTATATGAATGGATTGATAGAGAATCAATATGAGAATGTGTTTGTTCATTGTGGGGAACACCATTTATTTCTTTTTGTTTTCGTTGGAATCATAAACCCCGAAAAGAAAACTATATGCTAAACGCAAACATTGATTGACCAAAAACATTGGTCATAACTCATGAGAGCATCAAAAAGAAAAGGGAAAAACATAAAAATTATTAACTATGAATTGCTCCAAAATAAGTTATCATCATAGTAGCAAATCTTCATTTTTCTTTTACTCATTATAAATTCTAATTAAAAATCAAGTCAAAATTCTAATACAAAATTATACCATTTTTTTTGAAATTTTTTTCTGACTCAAACAAAAATATGTATTTGTCAACTTAATCGTAACAATTTTACTGACTTAAAAGTAATTTTTTCAAACATTTGATTTGTGACATAATGCAAAATGCCAAAGGAAAAGAGAGTAAAGAATGATTGGTTAGTAAAAGGAAAATTTGCAATAATACAATTTGATTTGGGTCCAGAGGAGTTGGTCTAAGTAAACAAATCTATATTGACATAAAACCCGACAAATCTTAGAAGCTACATGTGCATGAGGATTCAAATCTATTTGGCTTCCATTAACCACGTTGCCCTTTTTCCAACCCCTATCATTTTCATTTTCCTTTTTGGTTTCTGTTTTATTCCCCCCTTGTTTTTATGTGCTTATGTATTCAATTTCATCCCCACACATGGAAATCTTGGCTCATTTTTTTTTCTGGAAAACATAATCTTGTTCTATTAAGTGTTGTGCTGGCACCACTAGTGGAATAAAAAGGACATAAGAATACCAGGTGAGTCTTTATATATATATATATATATATATATATATATATATATATATATATATATATAGTGAATGTTATATGCACTATCTTCTATATATCACTTTTATACACTTAGAGAAAAAAATGTTTAAATGTTTATATCTTAAAAAAAAGTTGTATGAAAGTGGTGTATAAAAAAGTGATTTAAACATCATTTCTCTTTATATAAATGGTATCATTGAATTTCATATTCAATTCAATATCATCTACATGTTTTTTATTTTTGGTAAGAGGGTGGGGGGAAGAGGAGAATAGAAAAAGTGGTTGATATCAATAATGAGGTTTTCACGAAGATGAAGTATATATGTCTTCATCTTCACCAATTCAGCATCAAAATACCTTTAGAAATGAGTACTTATTAAAAGAGCCACCAAGCATGACCCCAAAAAAAAAAAAGGTTATTCACTAATGATATCTCCTATCCTAAAATACTCTTAATTATGTTTAATTACCAAGCATCAACATACTCTTAATTTTTAAACAAAGAAATGATTGAAGAGCTATTTTGTCTTAAGTTGCAACAACTTGCCATAGGCACTATTCCTTGCAAAGTAATGAGTTAAGGAAAGCAAACATGCTTAGAATATATATATATGAATTTTCATAAATTATATTAAAAAATCCAACTTTACTTTCTTCTCCTTAGCAAATTCAAGAATTAAAAAATATATATTATACAACTTCCATATCCCACTAATATTTACATGCTAAGCATAATGATCCAATCCAAACTTAGCAAACCCATGAATATATGAATTCCCTCCTATGGAATATACAAGGTTGAGAGAGAAAGAGGAAGTGGCAGTTCACACAATTGAACAACAATCATATCCTTAGTTGTTGTTCATGTGTTCGTTTGCTATTCACAACATGCATAGACTTTTCAATCTGAGAATCTATTGAGTACAGATGATTGAATTGATTCATTAACAAAAGATGATCATCTGATGTAAAATTAAATTTCAACTATGGAAGAACACCCACAATCAATTTCAACTGCAATTTGTATTTTTACCTTATTCCGACAAGACAAAGAAGCCACCAATCATTTCATCCTTATCATCATCCTCCTCAGGCTGTTCTGTTTCATGGTGACTACTGCTACTGTCAACATCATCAGTTCCTACTTCAGTTAACATGTTACTTCCATTGACCCTAAGTGTATCGCAATGGTCATCTGAGAAAGATTGCCATGAAGATTCATTTTGCATTGTTGATGTGACTTCTCTAAAATTGTTCTTATCTGCATTATGCCGTTTCATGAGCAATGCTGAGCCCTCAGAGATACTTGCATCTTCTATGGTCTCTTTTCTTTCATCATGTTTCAATTTGTCCAAAGGAGATGAATTTTCCAGCATAATCTTATTTTGCGTGGACGGTTCAATGTTTGGTTCAATGTTTATGGCTCCCAATCTCTCCAAGTGGATGTCGGCAAGTATTTGACAAGGAGAAGAAACCTGATCCAGGTCAAACAGATTTTCAGTCCTCCTTGATGAACCTGAAGTAAATTACAAACATCAAATCAATAATAGATAGACAATCACCATAAATTCGAATAAATAAATTAAATGCTTAAAATAATACAGAAAACTTCCATCTAAAGTAAGAGTCAAAATTCCAACTAATAATTTTTTTAACTCCATATGTTAACAAAATAATATCTTACCTCCATCAGAGCTCTCAGTGGAGCTCAACGATGCTGGCTTTGAGTGACAAATAACAGTCACATCAGCAGTTTGCTTGTCTTCACTTTGATTACGAATTGGAGATGCGATAAAATATTTCTCTCCGGAAAGTATGCCTCTGAGTTGCATTCCAATATGCATGAGAAAAAATTAAATAATATTGAGAATATAAAAACAAAACAATACAATAAATGATACAAATGATTACATGTGCATTTTGCGACAAATAATAATAAGTCGTAGAGATCAATCTTATAAATGCTTCCAATTTGTAAACAAAAACAGCATGTGCTCAGAATATGAACACGTAAAAGAGGTGATATGAAAAGAATTGCAACATTTGACAACAGGTTATGTTGAGTTTTTCTCAATGAATTGAACCTGATAATAAATAGAAAAGGAATAGATGATTTTTCTCCTTGAGAGGTTGAACAAGCAGTCAAGCAAGCATCAGTTGAAGAGAGCCAATGCAGGAAGATAGGTAGCACAATCCCAAATTCCAAAGTTAAAAAACTATTAACAATCCCATAAAACTACAACCCCAAATTTCAGTGTATACAGGTATCACAATCAATTTTAGTAATCTAAAAGTAGTCTTACTAGATAGCACAAAATGATTAAAACCAAATTAATGGCACACAAAGCTGATAGCTGAATCTGCTGTAGAGAGAGAAATCACCACCTCTCGCTCCAGCTTGGTCTGGTGCTGTGAAAATGATCAAAAACAGGCAACAACTCCTTCTGTCTTATTTCAACTTCATTAGCAGAGATCTTTTCGATTTCAGACTCTCCACTGTCAATTGAACTAGTTTGCACGGAATTCATTGTGTAGAAGCAAATCTGTAGAAACAAGAAAGACAATCAACAACCAACAGCAAACAATGCATATTGAAGTCAAACAGCACCGCAAATACCTTTGACTTTTGCCAAACTGGCATACTTCCAAAATTCATTTGCACCTCTGCATGAGATAGATACCAGTGAAATTTGTCTTCAGGCTTCCCTGTATAAGGTTTCACCATCTTTTCCCCAACATTACTTGTATCCAAAATATTCAATCCATGGACACCACCAGAACATATTTTCTCTTGAACTTTATCAACATCTTGTCGATCAGAGGTATTCCCACAAGGGTCCCCTCTTTCTGGCCATTCTGACCTTCTACATACATCCCACCATTGAATAGGTTCAACTTTTACTCTGAACTCATCCTCTTGCATATGCATAATAGAAGCAGACTGGACTCTTGAACCACTTTCACTAGGTTCTGGACCTAAAGAAGGCACAAGTTCATGCTGGACCACATGACCAGATGGTGTATATACCATCAAATGCTCTAAGGGTTTTCCTTTTGAGTTAACAAGCTGCTGTGAGTAAGATAAAGAATTGTGAAAAATGGCAGCAATGGCACCAGATGGGACGAAAACTTTTCCTGATGCATTTGCAGTAGAACTATTAACAGTATTAAGCCATCCAAAACTGCTATATTTTATACGGCTAACCACTGAAAGGACAACAGCTGCTGGAGGAGGCAATGGTGGCTGATAAGAAAGAGAAGATGAAGTAGACCACCAAGGTAGACTCAAAATTGGAAGTAATGAGGGTTCTTTGCTCTGAGAATTGATAACTTGGAAGCCTGTATCACCTCCAAAAGGTGACAAAACAAAAATATGACAAGTTCCCTTGGATGAGACAATTGCAATCCACTGACTATAATGGCTAAAACAGATGTCCTGGATCATCTGTCAAACAAGCGCAAAAAAATATGAAAGAATGAAACGGGAATGACAATTGAAAACAAATAAAATAAGCAATTAGAACTACGATATACTAACAGCTGGTGTTATTCCACGATGAAGTTTATAGAGATGCGCATGAGATGAACTCCAGTCATAGCTTGGAAGCCCTGAACCTTTGTGTGTGCACAATGGCATTATCCGAAAGATGTTAATATTATTCCCGTATATAGATGCAGTGACCAGAAGGGTCCCACTAGGATCAAAACACAGTGCAGATATAGGACTTGAGTGAGCCTTAAATTGTGAGATAATAGCTCTAGAGACAAAATCCTTAATAGTTACCTGAAATACATAAGAACCATGAACAAGTCTTAGATTAAATAATTTGATCTACAGTGTACAAATTTCTAATTCACTGATATGCAATCAACTAACTCAGCCATGATAAAATAATACCAACCATTCCTGCATTATCCATCTCAAGTCCTGTAGCCCTAACGGCTCTCCAGCCTAAATTTGGAGGCACTGGAGAACTAGAACCATCAGGAAGCAGCTCGTGACAATATTTGAGTATTCCAGCAGCAAAATGTTTACTGGACTCCATTGCATAACGAGCAACCAAATTACCACTACCTGGGGATGTCGATGGACTAACTCCTGGAGAAGGACTTCGATTTTGTGGGCTTAAGCATCCTACATTTACGGGCAGAGGGTTATTGGAAGCATATGCTAGCCACCTTGGACCCACAGCCATTGGACCATAACCCATATTAACACCTATTGGTCCTTGTCCAGATAACTGAGGAACAGGATAGGTGAGGACGCTGAATTTATTCTCAAGTGTTGATGCATCAAAGCAGTATATCTGCCAAAAAAAAAAATATTAATAAAGTAAATCATTCTTGGTTTGCATAACAAAAATGAGCTAAGTCATATAGATATTCTTATGCTTTATCTGACAATAATTATCTTTGGACAATTCTAAAAGACACCAGAGGAACCACTGCATACTTGGCTGGCAAGACCAACAGCTACTATCTTCGAACTGCATCTGATCATGCGCACAGTGGATCGAAATCTCAGTAAATGAACGTAACTGTGAGACTTCAAAGAATAAAACCGAACAGCTGTTGCAGAGTTGATACTGTTTCCAGATGGAATCTCCACCTTACCATCTCTTCCCACACCAACATGACCACCATTTTGGTTAATGCTTTCAGTGTCATCCCCAGCAACAACCAGCAATAAAGGATGTGATTTTCTGAATCCTTCCTGGTCACCAGAGCCAACAGGTAAAGGTTGCATCTGTAAGAAAGAAACTGGGCCATCGCGCTTTGAAACCAGTTCAGTAAAACTAGAGGCATCGTCCACGTCAAGTACTTGAAATCCATTCAGATAACCAAGTAAAAGAACTCGTTTAAATGCAGATGAATCAAGCTCTAGTGTATCAAAACCAGCCCAAGTAACCTGCCAACCAACAAGCGGAAACTATAATTACAAAGAGTCAAGCTAGAATGGACAAACACATGAACCAAGCAGAAGCACAAGTGCAAAATGTTGGGAAGTGTAATTACCAAGTCAAATCTAATTAAGGAAGCTATGAAGCTAAGAGTGAGAAACGATCTATGTAAGCATAGAAAGTTTAAAATATCTGCAATATGTAAACTTATGGCCTTTATTTGTGCAGCATCACTCTTAGAATTCAATCAACTTAACATCCTGACACATGTCAACTACAATGATCGCACACTTTCCGAAGCGTCGAATAGGATCGCACTTTCCGAAGTGTCGAATAGGATCACACTCAGTCCATCCAGAACATGAAACTTCGGCCATGAATCATGGTAACATCCACCATTATCACAAATCACAAATAATTATTACTATACTTTGTTTTTTAACCTTTATAAACAAAAAAAAGTACCAACACATATAAGTCAGCGTTGGAGCCTATCATAATTTGTGATTAAGAATATTACTCTAAGGACTGAGAATATGCTTGCTTGGTTGAATATCCCCGTTCCATGCCTAATTTTAAGCATTAAACTCATTGATGAAAATTTCCATTCTAAAACTAAACAATACAAGTGCACTTTGTACCAATACACCCACTTAATCCAACAAAAACCTATACAAGTAAAAAACATGTACACACAAAGCGCAACAAAATTCACTACCAAAAAAAACAAATAACAAAGAAAAAACGTAACTTTCTCTAATAGGTCAAAAGTTCCTAATCGAACATAATCATGCCAAATAAAGTTCACTTCCTACTTTCAATTTTGTTTTTTAAATACTTTGCAGTTTAAGGATAAGGATTAACAAGTTGAACTGAATTTGAATTGGAACTTGAAAAAAAAAAATTGAACAGTAGAGTGATGTAACCTGATCCTTATGATCCTCAGCAGCGGCGGAGATAGAAGCGGCGACGGAGGCACCGGCGGAGCGGACGGTGGAGGCGACGGTGCTGGCATTGGTGGAAACCGTCTTCAAGCACGACGAGATTATCCTCAACGAACTCGGTAACAAGCCGTTGTTCTTCCCCTTCCCTTTCTTCATAATCATTGACTAATCACAATTAATCAATTACTAATTAATTAAACTATTAATTAAAACTAAACACAACAAGTGTTTTGTTAATTCACTTAACCCTCTTTTCCTTTTTTCGCGTTATAGCTTTTGAAGTTCCACCGACACAGACTCACCGGAAAAAAAAAACATTCTATTTTTTTTTTACGATCGGAAAAACGATCAAAGAAGAAACAAATAAAAAAGAGGTTTTGACTTCAAAGTTGAAACTCGTTGTGAGTGAGTGAAAGAGTGAAAGTCTCAAACTGAAGAAGAACAACGAAAGAGTTCGCTTTCTCTTTCGGTTTCTCTTTCGTCCATCATCGCTGTTTGCCTAAGCTTTTGCCTGAAATTTTGTATTTACTGTTTTTTTTTTTCATCTTTTCCATTTTTTTCTTTGATTTTTCTTTTTTTTTTTCCTTCACTTCTGCTACTTCTCTTCGTACTATCTCTCTATTTTAGAATTAATATGTTTTGGAAATAGTTAAAATAAAAAAAAGTATGTGTGTTAAACTGTTAATTTGATTTTTGAAAGATAAGATACATTAAATTTGTTTCTAATAAAATCCTCCTTATTTATCACGTAATGAAGATATGTCATTTCACTCACTTGAGACTATTTTACTATTAATCTATGCTTTTTATTTTTTTTTTAAAGATAAGATACATTAAATTTGTTTTTTATTTTTTTTATTAACGATATGATTTTTAATCATTTTTTAAAACAAAAAAAGAGTTGAGCTTTTTTCTGAGTTTGGTTAATGTGGATTGGGCTTGTGATACACACAACACGGAATGCATATCTTACGAGAAACCAAAAAGAATGAAAAATAATAAATTTAGATTGGTGTAATAATTAGTTCACTCATTAATTTAAATAAATGTTGAAATTTAAATTTTGTTTTATATATACAAAATTTATTATTCAATAATAAACATTTAAATAGAATTTAAATTTATGACAAATTAATTACTAACTTGTTAAATCGAGAGATATTATAAAAAAATAAAAAATAAAATATTATTAAAAACAAATTAAAGATGCGTTTAGTTTATATTTTTATTTTTTATTTTTATTTTTAATATTTTTTATTTTTTAAATATTAAAAATAAAATTAAAAAATTAAAAAAAATTGTTATTTTTACCATTTTTTTCATAGAATTTAAAAACTAAAAAATACTAAAAATAAAAATAAAAGCACAAACTAAACTCACCCTAAACTCTCCAAGAGAGGGAGTTTATTGGTTGTACTTTTGACCAATGACTTTGAAAAAATTTTCAGACGCAGTAGGTTGAGTCATAAATGATCATTTTCATACTTGATCCACAAGTATATGAGAAATGAATATTAAATTTTATGGGGAAAGAGGAATTGAATGCTGAATATGGATAGCTTTAATTATCAAATCATACACGTTGTTTAATTAATTTATTAGCATTTATATTGTCGTATAAGTAAATTTTTATTATTTTAAAAATTACTCAAATACATAAATATAATTAAATAAATGTGTAATTTTTTTCATAATATATTAAAATTAAATTTTTAAAATATATTTAACATGTAGACTAAATAGTTGATTTAAGTAGAAAATAATCAAAATTAATTCGATCTAAATATTTAAATATGGTTAGAGTTAATGATTCATTGATAAATAGTTCAAATTAGATGTGGACAAATCTTATTTCGTAGTTAAAACCTATTAGATTATATATATATTTTTTAATATTTTATTCAATTTTAAAAAAAAATGGGATCCATATTTAGTTATTAGATATGTTTATGCAATTTTTATCTATTTTAATTTTTGTACTTTATAATTATTCTTGTTTCATAAATTCATAATTATCTTGAAAAAATCTTTACTATAAAAATTAGTTGGTATAATAAAAGAACCTAAAATTCTATAAGACTTTTTTTTAAATATTAGTTTTTTATTATATAACTTTTGTCAGGTAAATTAATCTATTCATAATATTGTATTTTCTTTTTAAGATTTAGTATTTCAATTGTGAAAGATAATAAAAATAAAGATTGTAAATCTTTATTAGAAACAGACTGTTAATTTGGTTAATTAGTGATTTGTTATTAACTCTATCTCTTGTACTAGTATATATATCAGTAGTTAATTCTTTTAAAAGTATATAGCATTGTATTCATTTTATACATCTCTAGATATTTATAAATCAAAAAATTTCTTTTCTGCTTTATTTTGCTTTCCTTTCTTTTCTCCATTTTTGATTTCTTGCTAAACTAGTTAGTGTTCCAAAGCTTCTTTATAGTATCAGAATTTTATGTTCGAAAGGTCAAAAGTTCGATCTTTGGTGAACCCCAAAAGTAAAAAAATAACAAATAAAGCAAACCCAAAAAAGAGAGGTTATTGCTTAAGGGAGAATGTTAGAGATATAACCATTAGTGTTACCTTCTCCTATCTATTCTAATAAAGAGTCAAGTGCTGCAAATACAAATTCTTTTCAGATTCCACTTCAATTCTTCAACCCAAGGCCCTTTAATCCGATTTAAGATAATTTGGGGAAAAATAACCACAAGACATGGGAGCAACAAGCTTTGACAGCCATTCGAGGACAAGCATTAGAAAATCACCTTTATCAAGAAAAGATCCCTGCACCTTTTAAAAATTCAGAAAATCAATCTGCTGGTATTGAATCTTCTCAATACAAACAATGGATTCAAGATGATCAAAACCTAATTTCATAGTTGCTGGCCTCTATGAATTCTGCTATCAAAACTAAAATGGTTGGATGTACTTATAGCTACCAGATTCGGAATAGGATTGAGGCATATTTTTCTAAGTCTACAAAACTTTGAATCAAACAATTAAAGGCATAGCTCAAACTTATCAAGAAACATAACCTCACTGCTTCAGAATATATTTCAAAGATCAAAGTCATTGCAGATTTATTAGCAGCCTTGGAAAAGCCTCTCAAACTAGAAAAACAGGTTAAAGCTATTCTTGAAGGTCTAAATGAAGATTATCAAATACTTATGATTACCATCAATTCAAAACCACATATGTTTACCCTATGTGAAGTTGAAACTATGTTGTTAACTCATGATAAAATGTTGGACAAGTATAGAAAACTAGAGAATCTAGTGATGCAAGCTAACCTCACACAAACTTCCTTTCCATATATTCCAAACTTCAATCGTGGAACAAGAGGAAAAAGAGGGAGAGGAGGTGGAAGATTCACAATAGGAGGAGGAAGATCTTTTTATAATTCTCCTAGATCTCAGTGCCAAGTTTGTGGGCATTTTGGCCACATTGCTTAGCACTGCTTCCATCGATTTAATCAAAAAATTTCACCCCCTTTCCAGTCTCAATCCTGTAGGCCTAATAATTCTGGATAAAACATTGCATTACCAGCTTCCTCTTCACAAAACAATACCTCAACTTCTACTCCTCCACTACCAACTTCATCTTTTCATAATCCACAAGCTTTTCTAGCTGCACCATCTACCATTTCTGATCCAGCATGGTATCTAGATACAGGAGCCTCACATCATGTGACTCCACATCAATCAAACATGCTATCTTGCTCTGAATACTCTGCTCCTAAGCAGGTTCAAGTTGGTAATGGTTTAGGTATTCTATCTCTCATATTGGTAGTTTTTTTTGTATTCTTTAGATTTTAAATGCTGATTTTCATTACAACAGTTAATTCACACACCTCACATTACTAAGAACCTAATTAGTGTATCTAAGTTTACTCAAGATAATTTTGTTTACTTTGAATTTCATGGAACTTACTGTGTTGTTCATTGTCAATTCACCCAAAAAGTTTTACTGCAAGATTTTAGAAGAGGAGGTCTTTATCAGTTTGTGAATGTGGCTGTGCCTCAAACTACATCAATTTCTAATCCTCCTCGTATCTTTACTATTTTTTGTTCTATTTTTTTGTGTGTCACAAACGTTTAGGATATTTAGCCATTAAAACAGTTCAATTAGTTCTCAATCAATATAATATAGCTCATAATATTCTCAGTTCTGATTTAGTTTCTAAGACTTGTAATAATTGTGTTGAAGCAAAAATACATAAACTTCCTTTTTCAGATTCTACTACATCTTATACTTCTCTTTTACAATTAGTTTATAGTGATGTATGGGGTCTTGCTCCCATTGCGTCTCATCTTGGTTATCGATATTATGTTATTTTTATAGATGCTTTTAGTAGATTCACTTGTACTTATTTGTTTGTTAACAAGTTATAAGTTTTACATGCCTTTAAACAATACAAAAATCTAATAAAAAATCTTACTAATTACAAAATTAAGGAGTTTTAATCGGACAATGGTGGTGAATGCAAATCTCTTACTTTTGCTAATTTTATGTTCTTATGTTCCTGAACAGAATGATTGTGCATAGAGGAAACATAGACACTTCATTAAAGTGAGTTTGTCTATGTTATCTACTGCTTTTATACCCTTAACTTATTGGGATGAAGCTATTATTACATCCACTTTTTTAATCAATCGTTTATCTACTATTGTTTTAGTTAACTAATCACCACATGAAGTCTTATTCAATCGTAAACCAGATTATAGTTTTCTAAAAATTTTTTGCTATTCTTGCTATCCATTATTGAAACCTTACACTAATAACAAACTTGAATCTAGATCTAAGAAATGCTTGTTTTTAGGTTATGCTACATATTACAAGGGTTATAAATGTCTTGACTCTACTGGTAGAATTTATATATCTCGACATGTATATTTTAATGAGTCTGAATTTTCTTATCTTGAATTATTTTATCAATCTTCTTCTGCGAATTTTTCACAGGGTCCTCTCAATACTGATCAGGTAATAAGTTCTAATTTTCCTACTTTAGTGTCACATAATAAGCTTTACACTACTCTTAATACTCCTTTTATCAGTACAGATTCTTTTATGCCATGTAACACTAGCACTATCACTAATATTAATGATTGTCCTTTCCGTACTACTAGAAATGATGATATAGTTACTACTAATAATAATTTAAAATCATCCTGACACTCAAACTCACCAAGATACTCTTAATACTAGAAATGATGATATAGTTACTACTAATACTGATTCTATAATATCCATATCAGATATCCACATAGAGCCTTCTTCTATTGAGAGACAAGATGATTCTCTATCTGAGTCATAATAATCTAAACCTTCTCTAAATGTATATCTTATGGCAACCAGGTCTAAAATTGGGTTTTCTGGATAAAAAATTTTACCGTTACAGTTAATACTATCACCAATAGTCTAGATTATATCCCTAAAACACTAACTATTGCTTTTGGTATTTCACATTGACATAGAGCTATGATTGAAGAGTATGATGCTCTTCTAAGAACTAAAACTTGGGATTTAGTCCCTATACATCAAAATGTCAAAATTATTGGGTGTAAATGGGTGTACACAATCAAAAAATTACCTGATAGATCAATTCAAAAATACAAAGCTAGGTTAGTTGCACAAAAATTTCATCAACAAGAGGGCTTTGATTTTGAGCAAGTTTTTAATCCTATTATAAGGTCAACTACCATTAGATTAGTTTTAAGTATAGCATTATCTAGAAATTGGATCATTAGGCAATTTGATTTTAATAATATTTTTTGAATGGTGATTTACAACACAGTATTTACATGTCTCAACCAATTGAATTTGAACAAAAAAGTGATACTCATGTTTGTGAATTGAACAAGTCTCTTTATGACTTAAAACAAGTCCCAAGAGAATGGTTTTTAAAACTCAATAAGACTTTGAATTTATTTGGCTTTAAAAGTGCTAATTGTGACACATCTCTCTTTATTAAAAGGACTTCAGATTCATTAATCTACATCTTATGTTATGTTGATGATATAATTATAATAGAAAATAATTCTAATAAAATAACCTCTATGATTCAACAACTTAATCAAATATTTTCATTGAAAGATTTGAGACCATTAAGTTATTTTTTGGGCATTGAAGTTCAAAACACCAAAGATAGTATCTTGCATCTGTCACAAACTAAATACATAACAGATTTGTTGTCTAAAGTTGGCATGGAAGAGGCATCTCCAATGCCAACACCAATGATTTCTTCTCTACGGCTCTTGTCTTCAGGAGCTGAAGCTTTTGAAGATTCTAAACTATTTCAAACAATGGTGGGTTCCTTGCAATATCTAACTATCACCTGTTCAGATCTCTCTTTTGCAGTCAAAAAATTAAGTCGTTTATGCATGCACGCCTTCTTCCTCATCGGAAAGCAGCAAAGAGGATATTAAGATACTTGCAAGGGACAAAAGAGTTTGGATTGACATTTCACAGATGCAATGATACAAGGCTCTATGCTTTCTCAGATTCGGATTGGGCTGTTGATATTGAGGATCGAAGGTCAGTAGTATCTGAATTTTGTGTGTATTTTGGCACTAATTTAGTGTCTTGGTCTTGTAGGAAGCAATCTATTATTAGTAGGAGCTCTACTGAGGCAGAATTCAAAAATTTGGCATCCTGTGAAACTGAGTTAGTCTGACTTAAAAATCTTTTTCAAGAGTTAGATGTTTCCCTTTCAACTACTCCTACTATTTACTGCGATAACCTTAGGACAGTTCTGCTTATGCACAACCCAATCTTGCATAACAAGATCAAGCATTTTCAGCTTGAAGTCCAGCTGATTCGAGGCAAATTGAAGGACAACTCCCTTCATATTGTGCATATCCCAAGGATTGAACAAATTGTAGACTTTCTCACCAAGCCATTATCAGCTGCTGCCTTTGAGAGATTACGGGTCAAACTGCAAGTAAATTTTCGATCATACTCCATTTTGAGGGGGGTGTGAAAGATAACAAAGATAAAGATTGTAAATCTTTATTAGAAACAGAGTGTTAGTTTGATTAATTAGTGATTTAGTATTAACTCTCTCTCTTGTGCTAGTATATATATCAGTAGTTGACCCTTTTGAAAGTAGATAGCATTGTATTCATTTCATATATCGCTAGATATTTATAAATCAAAGAATTCCTTTTCTACTTCGTTTTGCTTTCCTTTCTTTTCTCCATTTTTGATTTCTTGTTAAACTAGTTAGTGTTCTAAAGTTTCTTTATCAATAACTCCAGTCTCTGTGGTACTTAACTCAACTTTTTGTCAATTAGAACTCTCTATTGGTTAATTCTTGTCAGATAATTCTTTTTGGTCGACTAATTTTCAAGAGCCGACTCGATGACTACTCTATAATATTTTATTCAGTGGTATTTTATTTGATTTTTTTGGGTTGTATTTGTTTACAGAAATACAAAATTTTGTTTGATAAAAAAGATATAGACAGAAATAATGTATCCAAAAATACTGAATTAATATATTTTGTATTCATCTTGACAAAAAAATATGAAGACACTAATAAAAAATATATTTTATTTTTTATTTTTTTCATTATTTTTGTTAATTTTTTTATAATTATATTTTTTTATTATTATATTTTTTTGTTTCAAAATTTTTGAATGAAAAAAATAAAAATAAATTAAATTTTCATAATTTATTCTAATTTATCACCAAACAAAATATAAAAATACAAAATTTTATATTTTTGTCATTTATATTTTATTTTTAACATCTTATTTTATCCTTATTTTATCCTGTTCTCATAAACAAACACACTCTTACTAATCAAAATTCCCCATTAGTTATTAAAACCCTTTGCAAGTAATTTTTTGCGATTGATCGACTCTTAACGAAAACACCAACTTCATGAATTATAAGACTTTGGGAGAACTATCATCATAAAAGTTAGCTCGGATGGTGAAAAAATCTAAGAGTTTACAAAGCTATTTTTCAAATATTAGCTTTCTGAAATAAAGCTCTTTTTCAAATATTAATCCCACAAAATTCATATCATTAGCTCGCTCTTACTTATTAATATAAATTAAATGGCGGAATTTAAAGTGGTGTATGTACATTTTTTGGTCATTGTGTATCTTATAATAAAGAAGAAAGTAAATTATATTTTTTATCTTTATGTTCGTTAAAATTTTTTAAAATATTTTAAAATTTTATTTATTTTAATTTTATCCTAAAAATTTTTTATTTGTATTAAATATATTTTTAACAATTAAATTTTCAAAAAATTTATGAATAATCTAACAATAGTATATGACAACTATGTCTAACTAATAATTTATGTTAAAGGTTGTTCTTGTAAAATTATTATTAAATTGATCCTAAATTTTTTAAAAATTAGTTATTTGAAATATATTTAATACAAATAAAAATTTTTAAGATAAAACTAAAATAAAATAAAATTTAAAAATATTTTTAAAATTTTTAAAAAATATTAAAACAAAAAATATATTTTATTCTAAAATAAATTATATAAATATAAAACAAACTTATAAATATATAACTTTAAAAAATATCCATTAAATTTTGTTTTATTTTGGTGACGTCGCAGATAAACTTAGTTTTGTTTACTTTACCAAATTGTTTAACAGTAAGATAGCTTCAAGATTCAAGAGATTGGATTTGGAAGAATTTTTCATTCTTATTATATATTCCCACTTTAATGTTATAGCCTATAACTATGATTATTATTGGTCCTTCTTTTTTAATACAAAAGTAGAGGCCCCATCTATCATAGTGCTAAAGAATAATAAATGATAAATAATATGATGTTTGAGATGATAATGGTTAGAATATATATTATCTATCCTTTATTTCCTTCAATAGTTTAAATTTGTATAATAAATTATTTATAACGTGATAACTGATATCAAATTAAAGTCTATATCCCATAATTAATAATTACCAATGAATTATTATCAACCAAGTTAGATTGATTTAGTAGGTAGTTTACTAATTTATTTAAATAAATATTTGAGGTTTGAATTCTATTTTATATATATAGTAATTTATTGACTAACAATAAATTCTTAAATAAAGTTTTAATTTACGATAAATTAATCTTTAACCAACCAGACTAAAAGATACCGTTAAAAACCAAAAAAACTAATGAACTACTATAAAATATTTTACTCTTCCAGATTTTATAATCTTGAATATCCAATTTTGGATGTAAAAAGTTTGTTAAACTTTACATAGTTTTTTTCCTCAAAATTAACATGGCTCAACATTAAACTTTAAATATCTACCTAATTCTTCTATGTTATGGACTATTTTTCTCGATAAAAGGAACACAAGTTGAACCCTAATCTCTGTAGATTTTGATAACATTGAGTGGGTTTAGCTAATTCTAGTTTAGAAATTAGTTCCAAAAGAAAAAATTATAAAAACTTATTATCTGGAGTTATTATCTGTAGACAACATAAGATATTAAGAGTAAATTTAAATAAATAATTAAATTAAATTCTTAAAAAAACTTAAAATATAAAAATTTATGTTAAAATAAATTATTTTATATTTTAATTTTTAATTATAAAAATATTTATTTTAGAAAAAAAATAATTAAAAAATTATTATAAATTTTTTAATTTTTGGTAAATAATTCAAATAATTTTTTAAAAAATTATAAATTAATTTTAAAAATTATACTAAATATTAATAAGATAATTTTTGTATAAATTAAAAGTTAAAAAAATCACTTATAAATCCATCCAAGCTTACTGGAAGATCTGCTATAAACTAATAATAGAATCATTTTTCTTGGAAAGGGGGTAATTTTTCTTCGTTATTCATTGGTTATTTTTTTAATTTGTTTTTTAATTGATTATTGATTGATCAATGAATAGTCAATATCCAATAATCGATACCTACTATAATGATCAAAAGCGTATGTCATTAAATAATTATTAATTAAAAATAAAAAAATGAAAAACAATATACAATAAAGATTATCTAAATTACTAAATAACATGTTTTCCATATATATACCAAATTATGCGAAACTTGCACATGAAAAGATTCTAATATATATTTTTTTGGTGTCGTAACTAAGACTCAATATACAATGAAGTAATAACTATCTATTACCAATAAAATAAAAAAAAATAAAATTCTATTATGTACACAGGTTTAGGGGCAATAGAATGCTTCTTTTGGGCTTCACAAAGTCCAAAACTTTTTTGGGTTTGATGAGTCAATTCCTATATATAGAAGCCCATCAATGCCTTGTTTGGATTGAGAAAAACACTTTTTTTTTGTGGCAAAATGAATAAAAGAAGTTGATCACATGCATCAATTACCATGAACTCATCAGTGATCACAATCTTCCTTTTTGTGTGTGCATGCTGAAGAAGATCATGTGATTTTCATGTTGCACCAAAAGGTAAGTCTTGAATGCAACGGATTGAATTTGGCACATCATACACTAAAATAATCAAACTGTATATATTTGAATATTTCAAAAGTAATTGATCTTAATATATAATGTACCAAATTCAACCTGATATATTGTTGCATTTCCCTTCAAATTATTCAGAATCAAGGAGTTCTTCTTGGAAGACTTTTCTGAAGAATGGAAATCTAGTTTTCTTCACGCCCTTAAAGCAGCTGAGATTTCCATTTAAAAGTTGAACAACCTACCACCAGAAAAAAAAAAATACAGTTTGAAATGTGTACATAAATGAAAAGAAGAAGATCAATAAATCGCAAATTATTTTTTACATTGGGGTAGAATGATGGTTTTTAATATCATGGACAGTAAAAAAACTAATCTTAAATATAGATTCAGAACGTAGAAATCAAACTATTCAATTTTTGAGAAACAAAAATTAGATTTTTTTACTTTTAGAAATAAAAATTGGACCATTCAATTTGTAAACCTAAAAAAAATCACTAAAAAAATGGACCCTTTAATTTGATATTAAAATATTTTTAAAAATTCTATCGCAAAATAATTGGACCAACCAATTACACCTTGTTAACATAATTAGATTGCACACAATCCTCGTTTATTATAAACAAATTTAGCCTCAAGAAACATCATTCTTTTCAACTTCTTAAAAGACCTAGCATGTGTTTTTAATATTCTTATTATTTTTATTAATTATGTATATATATGAAAAATAAAATTTCAATTAAATGATAACTTCCAACTGAAGGAAAAAAATAAAACAAATAATAAAAGCTGTGTTTGAATACTCAAATATTGGTTCTGTTTCTACTTCTGCTTCTTTAAGAAAAAAATACTAATGGCACGTTACAAAAATAAAAAGATAAAAGTATATTTGGTTTGTATTTTTTATTTTTTAATAAAATTTTAATAAATAAAAAATATTAAAAATAAAAGTAAAAAATAAAAACACAAACAAAAGG
This sequence comes from Arachis hypogaea, assembly GCF_003086295.3. Lineage (NCBI taxonomy): Eukaryota > Viridiplantae > Streptophyta > Magnoliopsida > Fabales > Fabaceae > Arachis > Arachis hypogaea. The sequence goes on along the minus strand of NC_092037.1, from coordinate 98,369,738 downwards.
TGCATGCCTGTCTGATAGAGGGGCGACGAATTGAAGATTGTTGAATGCACAAAGAAGCTGCCAATAACATGAGATTCAACTCCCTTGTGTCAAATTCTTCATCTAGTGATGGATCAATCAGCTCCTTAATTTCATTCTTTCTCAGCAATGGTTTTGCCTGAGAACATAAATTAACTTTAATTTTATCAAACATCATGTGAAATAAAAGTTGTTTGGAAATGGAATTAAATTGGATACTATACCCACAAAACAAGGCTTTGTTGTGAATAATCAAGTGCACGCCTTCCACTGACCAATTCTAATAGAAGCACACCAAAAGCAAATACATCTGTTTTCTCATCAACAATTCCATGAAGCAAGTACTCAGGTGCAAGGTACCTGTGGGAATCATAAATCAAAACCCTAGTTTATAGAAACACACTAGAAGTTGTAACACCGGATTAGTATTTGGTCAGGTAAAGACTCACTGAAGTTATTTTGATGTGAAATTGATAGTTGAGAGCTATTAGATAATAATTTAGTCAAATATGTTAAATTATATAACGATTTTTAACTACTAACTTCATATAAAGATAACTACATTGGAGTTTTTACTATTTAATTGTTATTTTGAGACAGATATTGAAAATAAAAACTACGGCTGAACACAAATCGAATATAGCCTATAATTCTATTTGATATGCACTGCACTCATCGAATCGGCTACAATATCCGCATTTTTTCATGTCGGGTCCAATCCGATCTGATCGGCATAATTAAAAAAAAAAAACTGTTTTAAGGTCCTGTTTGGCTGTTTTAAAAAAAATCCAAAAAAAATATTTTTTCACTTATTTAAGCCTATTTATTCTTAAAATATTATTCATAAAAATTCTCTTGAATAACAAAAAAAAAATACAAGACCTAAGTTTAATTATTTTAAGTTGAAGTACAACATGAAAAATTAAAAATAAGATATCATAAAATTCATAAAACAACACACTAAAATTCATATCACATTACGGTTTATTTTTTTAAACTATACTATTTATATGAGACGTGCGGATATGCAGATTAGATCCGCAGATATCACTGTCAAATCCGCAATCCGATCCTATCATCGTATCACAGTGTGGATTGGATCTAATCCGATCCGATGGCTATGCGGATCAGATAATATCCACAAAAACATATCCAATCTATGTACAACCCTAATAAAAACATATTTAAAAAAAAGATAAATATATTTTGAATTTAAAAAGACGGAAAAAATGTTTGAGATATTTGTTAGATTAATGTATATGCATCCAAAAAAATAAAGAATTTGGTTAATAAATAAAAATTGGGTCACAAAATTTATTTATGAAAGTATTTGGTGTGTAAAATTAACAAAGAAAAAAAAATCATTTAAAGGTCACATACCCAAAAGTTCCTTCAAATTTTGAAACAGTGTGGTGAGTCCAATTCTCCGGTAGCCATTTTGCTAGCCCAAAGTCACATATCTGCACAGAAATTTAATTAAAGTTTATATAGTACTTATGACAAAAAAAAAAGTTTATATAGTACTTATTTAATTACTAAAACATTAATATTGAAATAAATAATTAAACTTTAGTGCTTTTAATATTAAGAAGTAAGGATGAGCTAATTAATGTGAAACAAAAAAACAAAGAGGCTTCAGTTTCATTTTTCATTTTCATCCATAAATAAACAAAGAATCTTCCAACAAAATTGTCCTTTTGTCTTTTGGGGTGAATACAAAATGCAATAAAAACATTACTAAAAAGGTGTTTGCGGTGATCAATTGCAAGAATCAAAATTGTATAAGTAGAATAAATTTGTAGTGAAAAATGATACCTGAGGCTCATAGTCCTCAGTGAGCAATATATTTGCAGCTTTTATATCTCTATGAATTATTCTTCTTTGACAACCCTCATGAAGATATAATATACCCTTTGCTGTTCCTACTGCAATTTTTTGCCTGATGCACCATGCTAATTTCTCCTTGGAACCTGATGAAGGACCAAACAATTCAATCTTATATATTATATTGATTTCTTTGAATTTATAAAATATATTAACTCAACATTGCTTAATTCCTCCTATTTTACACTAACCTTTTTCAATGTTATATTTATAAGGGTTAGTGATAGAGGAAAGCTGATAGTAAGAGAAAAAAATATTTATATTATATTAATTTATATCTTTATATTTATATCCTATTTTTTGAAATCAAATACTATATAATGTAATATCATGTAACTTTTAAAAGAAATAGTGAATAATTTTACTAAACAAATGGTGTATATAATATTACCCGAACACTACTATATGACCAACAAAAAATTATTGTTTTTAGGCTAAACTTTCAACTCCAAATATAAATATTAAATTCTTATGCACTATATTCAACTCAAAACCTTAAAATAATAAATTAATGGGCCTCTTATCTTGTAAACTCCTCACTCTTCTTTACTTTCTTCAATGTGAGACTGATTTCATACACTATTTCTCGCACTTGCAACATTAACACTAACTAATTTTCTTAATTATTCTTCTAATTTTTAAATAAAAAATTGAATTTTTAAGAGTATGAATGAGGATTTCAATTGTTACTATTGGGTCAATAATAAGATAAAGCAAGAAAACAAAATCATAGCATAACATCAATGATTACCATAAAGCAGTGAAGCTAAGCTCCCTTTCTCAGACAATTCAAGAACAAGGTGCATTCCACCATCCACACCATAACCAACAAGCTTAGCAGTGTTGGGGTGATTGACATGTGCCATAACTCCAAGTTCTGATAAAAAGTCACCTATGATCTCATCAGCAGTTCCTCTTGTTAGCCTCTTAATTGCTACAAGCTGATTATTTGGTAAACACCCTTTGTAAACCTCAGCATAACCACCTTTTCCAATCAAGTTTTCTGCACCAAAAACAATAAAGAAAATTCAAATTAAACCATTGTCATAATACATATAATTGAGATAACCTAGTAACATATAATATAATATGATACTTTTATATAAAAAAAGTAAGATATGTATACTAATAATATACTAAAAATAACTACTAAGAACAACTTCAAAGACTGATGTAATTATCAGGTTAGGTTGTATACGACACTACGTTAATGCAAAATGCTTGTACATTCGACTACCCATTTTAATATACTCTAAACCAAGAAAACTACATAATGTTCCTTGATTGAAAGATCAAAATGCTTGAAGGAACAACAATTTAGGGATTACCTTGGCTGAAATGATTGGTTGCTAGTTGAATATCATGGTGAGAGAAGATCTTCCAAGGTGACCTACAAGGTGAAGGGCTTGCAACATCTAAGAGGCAACTTGGCCATAGAGATTCTCTCATGCTACTACTCATTCTTCTTGATATGTTCAAAGGGTGCAACAATGTGTTGTTCTTGGATGATGATTTTCCCTTCAAAATTTGAACAAATGAATGCCACCTTGAACAACTTGGCCTTGAAATTTCTTGAGACTCAGAATCCAAACAACTATGATCATGATCTTTTGAACAACTTGTTTCTGATGAATCTGAGGACCTGAAATAGTCCTCAAGAACTGTAACTGGTGAATCCACTTTTTCCTTCATTTTTTTTTCTTTTTTGGGAGACCCTCCAAAACACAGAAAATTTCAGAAAATGAAATATATTTATATATAAAAACCAACCAAGAAAATGACCCTTTTCATGGTGAAGATTAAAATATATATAAAATGGATATTTTTGTGGTACCAAATTCTTTTTCCCTCTTAGGTACAAGGTATAGAGAAATCTGATAAATTAAGAGCCACCCATTAAACAAAATCAGTTTATATGAAAAAATATGTAATAATAAGAGCTGAGGGGACTACTAATAAAAGTGGATGCAAATAATTAAATTGAAGACATTGGAAGAAGGAACCTTTTGGTATCTTAGAGAGAAAAGATTGGAATATCTAAGGATTTTTTCAAAAGAAACAAAAATTTTCATAGAGAAGAAATGTTCCTGTGAGTGATGAAGGAATCAAAGAATCCCAAATGGATAAGCCAAAGCAACAGGAAAAAGAAAATTTAATCTAATGACACACCAAAGAAGAAGAAGGAGAGAGTCCCCTGCATCTCAAAAACATATAAGAAAAACACAACATCATCTCTCAATAAATGCAAGGAAACTTAGAAGATAGAAAACGTTAGTGAAAGTTTTAAATAAAACTATTAATATGATTTTATTAAATTGTATGATGAAAACATGGAACAGAGGAAAGAAGAAAAAAAAAACAGAACAGAAACAGAGGAAACAGAGGAGGAGGCAGAGGAAAGAGACATATCAGAAAGGTTTTTTTAATTTACTTAGCATCTCCGCTTCAGCAAACTACTATCATCATTGCATCTTTTTCTTTCGTTTACTTTGTCACAAATTTTTTTTTTCCTCTTTTTTTATCCCAAGATTTTGCGGATTATAGAAGGAACAATTTAGTAGTAATTATATTAAAATATTAAATAAAAATATTATATTGTATATGTTAGAGTGTTATCTTGGTTACGTTGGTGGGTTTCTATTATTATTATTATTATTATTATTATTATTATTATTATTATTATTATTATTATTATTATTAATGCTAGAGATCATGTTACATATCTTTAAAGTACATAGAATTATTTTTTATTTTATTTTAAAAATTTTATATTATAGTTATTATTTTATATTTTTGGAACAAATTTATTTTATTTGACCAAATATTGAATTAGGTTAAAAGAATTGATTAATCTTATAATAAACACAAATTATTAAAAATTGATTAATAAAACAAAAAAAATTATTTAGAAAAAGACACTAAAGGATAAGAATATTAATTAATTAATTATTATGTAATTTGGAGTTTTGCATATTGTTAAATTAAATGTCAATTTATGGTTGGCATGGAAGCATGGTAGCTTCCATGGTCAGAGAGCCACAGACGCCAACCTGTGGCTGTGGTCACTTTTTCAATACGCCACGTGGAAAATGGGGTTTAGAAAAAGTTTATTATTTTAATTTAAATTTATTAATTTTTTATATTCATTCTATTTCGTACGTAATATAATTTGTTTGATAATAAAAAAATAAAGAGAGATATATATTTTATTTGACAAAAATAGTAATGTAAAAATGCTAGGTATGTATAAAAAAATTAAATTATTATATATATTATTTAATATATGTTATACGAATAATTAATTTAGTTATTATTTTTTATGTGCATAGTTGATAATAATGTCTGATTATTTTATTTATGCTTAACAATATTATCAAGAGAGAGAATATATTTTATCATAGTTTAATTATTTTGTTGGTTTTTATAGTTTTGCGAAATTTTCAATTAAGTTTTTATATTTTTTTTCTTTTAATTGGTTCCTGCACTAATTTTTTTTTTAATTAAATCTCTCTTAGTAATAATTGACTTAATTTTATAAAGACTTAACTAAAAAAAATTGGTACAAGGACCCAAATAAAAGAAAAAAAAGTGTAGAAACTCAATTAAAAAAATTTTTAATACAAAGACTCAATTTAAAAAAAAAAAAAATACAAGACTTAATTAAAAATTTTGTAAAATTATAGAAACCAACAGAATAATTAAATTTTTATTATATATATTATGTGCATAGTTGATAATAATGTCTGGTTATTTTATATATGATTTCATTGGTCAATTTGTGACATGGAGTCTTGAAATAAAGTCCATTACAATCTTATCTGATTAGATAAGCAAACATGAAAGTAGTAATTATAAATTGCAACTATGTTGACCTTTTTAATATTTGATAAGCTTAAGATCAAGATGATGTATGCAAACATATCAATTTTTAACCTAATTTTATTTGAATGGTATTTCCATGGCGCCCTTTTTCAATTATTGCCATGCATAGATTAGTATGAAGTAGCTATCACCTGAATTTGAATTGCAAGTTGCAACTAACCAACCATATAGGCCAAGGTAACTGTCTCCAACATCTTAGTACACTAAAATGACATAAGGTTTTTTAAATTTTGGAAACTAAAACAATTTTGAATTGTTTTTTTTAACAACCATAATTAATTAGAAGTTTAATTATTTTACGGTTTTTATAGTTGTATCAAATTTTTAATTAGATATTTACAGTTAAAAATTACTAAATAAAATTTTGTAATTAGATCTTATTAGTTGTTATTTTTTTAAAAAAGTAATAATTTTAAAATATTTATTTTTAGAATATTCAATAATTTAGTCTACATTACACAAAATAAATATTCTAAATAAATTGTATTTTTTAATAGACTAGTTAAAAAATACTACATTATTTTCTTTATCTAATATAAGAATTTAATTAATAATTTTAAATTATAAAGACTTGATTAAAATCTTGATATAAAAGGTTACAGAATAACGAAGTCTAATAAGTAGCTCTAAATTAAAGGAACAGAAGCAAAATATATAAGAAGTGGAGTTAGATACTAAAGAAAAATAGGTTACCTAAAAGAATATATATATATAATATTTAAGATGATATTTTTGTCGGTTCATTCTTTGTTATATTATTATTGGTACCATAAACTAATAATCAATGCATCAGCGTGGCTGCCAAGTAGTGATAACCTAACATGACGTTTAAGAATTTTTATACGTAATTAACGTACATTCTCTCACAATTTTATATTATCCCATCTCATTCAAATGAACTCTTCTATTTTTTCTTTTTTGGTATATATATATAGAGAGTTGAATATTAATTTTTTTTTGAAATAAAAAGTTCAACACAACAAGGTGGAATATCAACGTCTCAACAAAAAAATAATAAACAGATAAAATAAACTAATTTTTAATCATATTCGACAAAAGTCATTAACAATCCAAAAAATCAAATACCATATTCTTTATAACATTTAATCGACCTATTGACTATTCTTGCAACACCTGATTTTTGAATATTAATTAATTCAAAAAAGGAAAAAAAAAGTGGGATCCAGAAGTTCGTTATAATATGTGTGGCCACACCATAATTGTATTCATTATTATTATTTATACATATGTGGATGATATATAATTAATAAACACGTCTTGCTGCTATTGCTACGTGTTTTTATTATCCCTTTCTCATTTATTAATATGCCAACACACGAATTTCCCTTTTGCTTTCTTTTCCCTTTTACAAGCATATATATGGCCGTGCATTATTTTTTTTCCCTTTAATTATTTCTTTATAAATAAATAAAGTTTGCATAAATTCAAACCACCACGCACTATGAGTGAGTCACATGGTAGCAGTAGTAAATTTTCTCTTTTTCTAAAAAAAAAAAAAGTTTCAGACTCGAATCATAATTTTTCAAATTTTTAATAATACAGATTAAATAGCAAAGATTAGACTGTACTCGCATCAACACAAACGGAAATGTTAATATTTATTAATTTTAATAATAATTAATAAATATTAAATAAAAACTTTTGCAACACAAAATTATTTTTTAATTCTTAGTTTCTTACTGATCACCGTCTCTTAACTATTTTAAGATGGCCAGATTGTCACTAGTTAGTAATTAATTAGTACCAGTTAATTATTAATTAATTTACTTATATATATGTATAACGTACCCACACTAACTAAGATGCTAATTAATTAATTGAATATACACGAATGGACCTTTCCCAATCAATTGTCACTTAGCTCAAATTAAACGACGTAACGTGCATAGCATATGTACCAATTTCAGTAATATATGTATATACATAAACCAATCCAGAAATTATATTACGGCGCCAATAACATATAATATTAAAAATTATGTAAAAAATTATATAATATAAGATGTATTACAAAAATATATCGATAAAAAATATATTTTAAAATAAAAAAATATGTGTATACTTTTACTAACGAAGTGGTCGATTTTTCGTATCATAAAAAATTCACCGATAATGAAATTTGTGTCAAATATTTCAATAATTTTCTTTTCAATATAATTAAAAGGCAATTAGTAAGAAATTTATTTTTTATTTTGTTTTAAGTTATTTTTCACAATATTCATAGTTAAAAAAGATCTTTTAATTGTAGCAGTTGAAACAGAGAGAATTAATATTAAATGAATAAAAAAACGGCCACAAAAAGAAAAAGAATTTTTTTTTGGTGACTAAAAAAAAGAAAAAAAAAAGAAGAGAAGAAGAAGAAAAAAATTCACTTTATGAGATTTAAATATTTTTATTTAATTAAAAAATATTAATAATAATATATTTTTTAATTTTTTTTAATATTATTACTTATTTTTTAGATATTAAAAATTATTAATATTTAAATTAGACTGAACTTTTATTTATACTAAACTAAATACTAAATAATTTTTTTTAAAAAATAAATTATACATAATAACTTATTACTATTAAAAAGAAGTTGGGAGCTCGAGGCCGTCACTCATCCCCTTATTTATATATATATATATATATATATATATATATATATATATATATATATATATATATATATATATATATATATATATATATATAATCACTACACACACAAAAACAAAGAAACCAAACCCCTCGTCCAAGGAACTGAACTGCAACACTCGATACGTTATTATTGTTCCTCACCAGCAAAATCAAAATGAAGGGTCCACGTACGTTTCAATAATAATAACAATAATAATAATAATAATATGTTGCAATTTCCATTAAAAGTATCTTTATTACTATTATTTTATTATATATAAATTAAATGTATGTTTTGATGAATTATGATTGAGTGGTATTAATTAGTATATATCAATTTTATGATCTTTTTGTGATTGATTAAGGTTTAAGTAGTGTCAACATTGATTAGTTGGTGGCTCTTCGTCACCCATCTTACCACAAAAGTTTATTTTAATTTGTAGGATTTAGCTATTTCACCTATTCTATATATTTCTCACACTAATAATACTAAGCTTAGTGTATACATGTCACAACATGTTTGATATTTTTTCTACCATGAAGGTCCTCTTTCTACCGACATAAAACTAGGCTAGCTCAACGGTTGTTTTGGACTTGCAAATTGATTGAATACCTTCCTACCCTAGAATAATGAGAATAAAAAATAAAAATAAATAAAAATTAACATTTGATTTAAAACCTAGATTCAATATTTTATTGTTCAAACTTATTGAATTAATTGTGACAATAATAATTGAAGAAGGTTGTGAAATTTCTAGTTGAAGAAGCCAACACTAGAGAGGAAGAACTAATAGTAATAGCATTATCAACGACGGATCCAGAAAATTTTGATAATAGAGCGAAATATATATAATATGATAATAATTTTTATAATAAAAATATTAAGTTTACATAAAAATTAGCGACCAAATTATTTACTATAGATTTGTGTATAAATATATATATTATTTAACTTATTTTTAGTATGTATTTTATATTTCAAAATTTGTATTTTAAGATTTATTCTGTACAAGTGATTATTTTATGTATACGTAGCATAATTGTTGTTATAATTATATTTTATTATTATAAAATATGACTGAATTTTAAAATATTTAATTGCAAATTAAAATACTAAAATAGTAATTTAAATAATAACATATAATTTAAAATTTAATTTTTTATATTTCATATTTTGAAACCTTCACAATATAATTAAAATGTCTTTTTCTTTTTTGTATATGTCTGTTGATCAATCATTTAAAAACCAACTTTCATATAATTAGCTCTTAATGATATTCATTGTTGAAAAAGTTTATTCAATTAGTGTAGTTATAAAAAACTAAAGCTAATTTCAAAAGAAGAAATACAAATGGATAGATAATGTTCTTTCGAATCGATTTCTAAAAAAGAACACCAATTTTATTTAAATTTAAAAATTAATAATTATAATGGACATCTGATATGAAGTACTCAAATTAACTATCAAGTGTCGAAAGTTAATAAAAAATTATTGTGTGGTCAAATTTAATAATTTAGTAAAGGCAAATAAATATTATTATTATATACTACTCAATAAAATTTTAAATTGTAGTGAAAGTGCTTATTCCCATACTCATAAGAGTAGATCCGTCTCTGAGTATCACAATAAAATGTGATAGATTAGATTAAAGGATGTAATTGAATCAATTGGGAAAAAAGATTTTTGAGAAATAGAATTATGAGAAAGAAAGATATGTTTTAGAATTTAGCAATTGTGTATAAAGAGAAAAAAGAATTAAACTAGAGAAAAAATGAGAGTAATAGACGGCGGAAGAATCACGTCAATAGGTGTTCTGGTACTTTGAAGATACATAAAATACAACAACAATGCTAGGAAATCAACTCTATATAAGTCAAAAATTAGCCAATTGGTAATCGGATGTTGCTACTAATAGATATACGGATTTTTTTTTCTTGTAAATTAGATGATTTTGGATATGATTTCTATATTTCATGTGTTACGCATTAATAAAACATAATTAATTATATGGAATCAACTAATAAATGATCAAAGCATCTGTTCCGTAATTGAGCAATGTTAGGGGGCCAGCAATTTTTGTGATTATTAGCCATCAATTAGCCATCAATGATGATTTGATGGTGTGAGATTGGTGTGAGATTTTATCTAATGGCACACCTTCCTCTGCTGGTTACATGCTGGTCAAAATTCAATAAAACTACTGATCCCCTAGACTTTTCCTATAATTAATTATGTTGTTCCATTCTTAGCTGATTATTAATTGATTCTATATACTTTTTCAAAATACAATGTGTGATGTGCGGATTTTGCGGACTAGGATATATTAATTATGTGTTTGATTATACGTATAAGTTGTCATATTTTTTTCGATATATTTAGATACTTTTGCTGATTTTGCTGATTGATGCATATGTAAAGTATATAGGTGTTGTTTATAGGAGACAATACTTAAAATTCTAAGTGGGTGATTAAGTTTTTTTTTCGAGTGTCACTTATGAAAAATGTGATGATATTTGGTAAAAAAAGTAAATTTAGTTTTTACTATATTAGTCCTTTTGAGATCTTAGAATGAATAGGTGCAGTAACATATACTACCTGATTTGTTTATGATTCATTTAATATTTTACATGTCTGTGTTACATAAAGAGAAAAAGACAAATAGGTTCTGACTTTTTAAATTTTTGACAAATACATCCTGATAAAATTTAAATACAAAAAAGTCTCTGATTTTAATAAACGGAGGATAATTTAATCATTTCGTCTATTTGTCTCTCATACACCTAATATGTGGAATACCTTTCAATAAGTGGAATTGAAAGAGAATTTATTATTTGAATAAAAATCTATTACTATAATTGATTGACAAATAAAAAAGTTACGTTTTAAAAAAATAGCCTCTAACAAAATTATCTGAAAAAATTAAACAATAAAAAAATCTGATAATATAATGCACCACAAATATTCGTATTTGTTCAAAACTTAAAGTATTTTCGTGTTTGAAGTTTGAGAACCGAATTTTTTAAAGGTGAAAAGACTATAAAGTCCTTAAAAAAAAAAAAACTGAGCCAAGCCTATAACATTTCCTTCTTTTCTTTTCTTTCCAATGGCGCACACACCCTCTAAAAGTATCATACACACATAGACACTATGCTACCATTCCATCCTTTCTCACCGCTAGAATATGTCTTCCTCCCCTCCCTTGTGCTATTTTCTTCAACAATAAATTTTTATATGCTTTTGTTTTAATTATTTCCATTACTCTTCTTTTACTCTAACTCTATTATATCTTATCAATTGTATTTTTTTATGTTGGTTTTTATTGCAAAATTTTATTAAAATAACCTAAATTTGAGAAAGAAAAAAAATCATCTTTTAATTCAAATATTATTAATTATTAAAACATCAAAATGACTGTTTAACTTAATAATTACTTATATCTTTAATTTTTGTCATGATTATAATTATGGGTATTAATAAATCCAAAAAAATTTAGAATTAGGATAAAATAGAATTTAAAAATTTTGGGTATATATATTCTATTATATCAATTGATCTTAAAGTTAATTTATTAGAGTTATTATTGTTATATTTGTGATATTAGATACTCAACGAAATCACTCTTTTTGTTTGTTGAAATCTGTGGAGTAAAAATTTTTCTTTTGAATTTTAATTTATGATAAATAAATCTTGTATTTATAATAAATTTTAATATTGTATCATTTTTATAATTATAGAAAATAATTTTAAAACCAATTATTTAATTATTTACTAACTTAATTGTTAATATGATGTTTATATTAAATATTTTATAAAAAAATTCACCTGAGACATAATATTTCTGCTAAAATTAATTAAGTTTGTTATTTGAAAAATTAAATTACAAATTTAAATATTATCTTGCATTTACACTTTAAATATAAATTTAGTATTGAATTTGGATAAAGTTATCATATAGATTATTAGTAGATTGATGATGTCTTTATTGATTTGTTTGACAACTATTAACATGATTATAGTTGTATGTTAAAATATTTTGAAAGGTTCTATGACAAAAATTGTAGCTAACGGCAATAAGTATTAGACTTAGTGCACCTTGTCTGTATATAATTATATTTTCAGAATCATATAAAATGAAAAATGGTACCTATTTATTTCATGTTCACAAAACCAGTTAAACATATTTATTTCAAAATTCACACAAAAAAAAACCTAAATATAATTTCTGTCTATTGATTTGAATTTTTTGGATTAGATAATCTTCCACTTATATTTTTTATATAAAATTAAAAGGTTTAAACGTTTAATATTTATAATTAATTATCAATGTGTTTAAATATATTTCTATCACTATTATTAAAGTGGATTTATTTTAACCAAGAATTTATTATTTATAATGATCTCTTGTGAGACTATAGTCTATAGATACTCTATTTACTACTGAGTTTTAAAACTCACTTTGTTGTCCTTTATTTTTTTTTTTTTCAGATACAGGTCTTAATCCTAACCTTGCTTCATCAATTCCGCTCTAATTTTGTTTGAGTTGGTAAGTCCTTTATAGTTCAAGGGCTTAATGTTTTATATAAATAGTTTGAAAATTTTTTAGACTTGTTAAACTGCTTTATATGACACAGATAAAAATTAATTTTAATGACATGAGTATGCTATTTTATAAATATTTTAATAGGTAAAACTAATAAATCATATTTTACTGTAGATATTAAAGTCGAATTTTTTATAAATGTGTTTTAAATATGAAGTTGAGGATGTGTTACCTTTTAATATGATTGAAAATTTTATTTATTTCTATTTTCTGTAATATCAATTTTTGAGGTTTGCTTAGAAAGATTTGTTTAAGCGCCAGTTATGACCGAATCGAGTCATGACACTTAAATTTTAAGATTAATCTTAAAAAATTATTTTAATATTTTAGGTGTTAATAATAAAAGTATTTTAATTGTTTTAATATAAAATTTAAATTTTTATTTTCTACTACAATCAAACAACCTTAATCAATACTATAAAATTATTTTAGCCTTTCAAAATTATTGCTAAATGGCCATTTTGGTCTCTTATAATAAATTATGTGAGCATTTTTTCTTTTTAAAATCAATTTTAAATTTTAATTCCTAATATAATTAAACAAACTTAAATCGAAAATAATATTTTAGTCTTTTAAACTTAATTATAAAATATTATTTTTATCAAAATATTAAAAGTGGTACTTTAATTCTTTTGCAAAATTATTCAAAAAAATATTTTAATATTTTCATAATAAATTAGAAAGACATTTTAGTATAAAAAGTATATAATATATTTTTGAATTTATTAAACATTTAAAGTGAAAGAGTAAGAAGATATAAATAATGAAATTTAAAAAATAATTTGACTATTTATAAATAATATAACATTAAATATATACATATTTAAATTAAATAATATTAATTTAAAAAAAACTAATTTTATTTTTAATTACGAGGATATAAGAAAAATCACCTCATATAATCATATGTATATTTATATGATTGTTCAATTTGGTCATATATACATAGCTTGTATTTGTTCCGGCCCGGCCCGGGCGGCCGACCAACGGACAACCAGAACCCGAAGAACCATCCGACACATCCACCCCTCCAGCATAGCACTTAACAGCTGGGAGAAAAGAAAATTTTTTAGAAGGCGAGTTTGTTCTTGTGGGACCCGTCCTAGATCCAGAGTATATAGGAAAAGACTGCCATCTGTACGAATTTCTACAAATGATACTGTACAGATAGTAGTAAAGTGAGGGATAGTGACTGTACTTTGGGGAGGGGTAGGACCCTCTTCCTATATACTCTGGATTTAGGGCGGCTCGCACAAGAGCAGATCCGCCTTTTAGGAAGTTTCCTTTCCCTCTAGCTGTCAAATACTGTGCCGGAGAGGTGGAGATGTCGGATAGTTGTAGTGACCCTCAGTTTTAAAAATATAAATATAAATAAGTTATAATTTTTTTTTCCATCAGAGTGGCGCAGCGGAAGCGTGGTGTTGTGATTGGGCCATTGCAACCTGCTAGGCTCAGGAAAGTCCCCGGGCCATGATCTGCAGAGATGCAGACTCGGTAATGAGTAATCTTCGCGCTGGCAAATTGGCTGAGACACGTGTGGAGCCTTCAATTTGCCGCCGAAGCACGTGGCCGATTTTACAGTGATTCACATAGGTGGGGGTGCTACCACCAACAGAACGGGGCTTACATCCATGTGATCTGCATTTTTTAATGTAGTGACCCTCAGTTTTAAAAATATAAATATATATAAGTTATAATTTATTTTATAGAATTAGAATTCTTTATTTTTAAAAAAAATTATTTTTATTATCAATAATTAAACTAATTTTATAATAATTTAAATTTAATCAAATTTATATTATTATTATTATTATTATTATTATTATTATTATTATATATACTTACCGTAAGTATTAAATTGCATTATAAGTTTATATATATATATCATATTCATTGCATTACTATTATTATTATTATTATTACGTTTATTATTATTATTATTATTATTATTACATGACCATCATTACTATCGCTAGTATTATTATTATTATTATTATTATTAGCTATAAAGCATAAGAGATAAAAGGTGGTTTAAATTTTGCATCAGGTTACATATATATTGTTATTATCATTATGCATTAGGTTATGTGTTATATATATATATATGGCATCTATATAATAGAGAGACCAAGGCGGTTTATAGTTTATACATAATAATAATAAAAAAAAAGCTAAGACGGTCATATATATATATATACATATATACGTGAATATCGAAAGGGAGAGGGAAGAACGTAACGAAGAGAAAAAAAACATAAACTCTTCCGAACTTCCGGCTTCGATTTCTTGAAATCCGTAACTCCAATCAAAAATCTAATCCGGTAAGAGTATTCGTAACCTCCTCCTCTACACGTTGGTACCATTTTTTATTAGTGGAAGTTGACAGTGACATAGTTCATCTTTTCTTTGGGTTTGGCCAACGGGAATTTTAGGAGGCATAGACGATTCTGGACGTTTTCTTCTTCGATAGCTCGGTTAGAAAGCTTCTCCAGAGCTTTGAATATTTTGATTCCGTACGAAGGTATGGTTTTGGTTTCTCGTAGTTAACATTTAATGTCACGTGAAAACTCAGGCTAGAAGACCTTAAGATAGGAATGGACTGAATGTATAATTGATGGATTGTGTATATGGAATAGAATGTGTGGTTCAGCTGTTGTTAATAATTTGCTGTTGAAGTTGGTCAGTTTGGGAAAAGATTTAATATTGGTATTTGTTTGATTATGAAATAATTTGTTACTGGACATGATTTGAGTGACTGAGAGGTGTTTGGTTGATAGTTGGGACCCTTGAAGGGTGGTGGAAATTTGAGTCTTAGAGGAGATATTGCCAAAATTTCTTTAAGAATTAGAGTTTTGATTTGAGGTAACATTTTAAAAGGGAAAGAGATTATTATGTGGCTTGTGTATTTGATACTATTTGTTGACCCTCTGTCGCAAGATGTGACCGGGCACTTTAACTCCCCGGATTCCCCCATGGGCATGCATATATATATTAATATTGAATATTATATTTGAGCTTGGAGTTCGTCTCCATGGAATACTATATTATTGAGCTTGGAGTTTAACTCCATGGAATACTATATTATTGAGCTTGGAGTGTAACTCCATGGAATATTATTGAGCTTGGAGTGTGACTCCATGGAATATTATATTTGAGCTTGGAGTTTGACTCCATGGAATATTATTGAGCTTGGGGATGCGCGCACAGAGGGACTGTCCAATGGTTAACTACCAGGACTTGTCGGGTTGGCTGTATAACCGACAGATGAGACTCATCAGCCATAGGACAGGCATACATCATATGCATTTGTTTGTTTGCTTGAGTGTGCATTGTTTTGGTTTGCTTAACTGTTTAATTCTGCTTATCCACTACTTGTTCTACTTGCTATAAATGCTTCTCTATCTGTGTTTTCTTTGCTTGAATTGTATGTGTATGTTTTCTTAGAAATTCCTCTTGACGAAGGTGTAAGGAGAGAGGGTTGTTCCACCAGTGATTCAGAGGATTAGAGGAGACAGAACGTGAATTATTAGGTTAAAGTTAGATTCAGAATTAGAATACCTTAGACAACTTACCTAATTTCTGGTTTAGTTGAATTCTTAGGTTGAAATCTGAGTGTCGAAGTTCTAGGAATGCCTCTGGCTTTCCCGATACCTTTTATATTAACTATGCGGGCACCTTTACCATACTGAGAACCTCCGGTTCTCATTCCATACTATGTTGTTGTTTTTCAGATGCAGGTCGAGAGGCATCTCGTTAGGCATCTGGACTCTTAAAGCGGAGTGGTTACTGGGATATCTTGTTATGCTATGATGTATATATATGTACTTAGTTTTCTCTCCGCATGACTTATTCTTTTTGATCCTCTTAGAGGTTTATGGAGAGGCAGGATTGTGTATATGTACTTTTGGGTTTGGATATGTATGTATATATGTGTAAATATTCTCCGGCCAGTCTTGACTTCGCAGGCTGAGTTAGGAGCTTGTTATTTTGTATCCTTGGTATTCTACTCCTACTTCTGTTAGCTTATGTTTGATAGTTATGATTTTCTTAGCACGTAAGTTAACTCGTTCCTTGAGCGTTGCGCCTTTATTGTGCGATTTTTATTTTCCCCTTTTCTTTAAGGCTCCTAGCATATTATAATTCTTCTGCTATTATATGTACTCATTTTATTTTAGAGGTCGTAATACCACACCACATTCGTTTTACGACTTAAGCGTAAAGCTTAGTGTGGTAGGGTGTTACAATAGTTCTCCCAATTCGAATTATCCGTTGGGTCGGTCGCCCGGACCGGAACATGCTCTGACTGGGTCGGGACAGAATAGGTCTCAATTTTTTAAGTGATATTTATAAAATTTTGGTCATAGTTATCAAAATTGATTGAATAATAGATTCAGGAGAAATATAGATTAATAGTTCAATAAAAAATGTTTAAATTAAAATTAATTAATTCAATATTAAATATATAATTAAATTAATTGATGTAATATTAAAACAGATACATATAATAAGAAAAAATTTGATAAAATTTGACCAATCTAATTACAAGCACAGACCAAAAATCAAATTAGACTAGTCTGGTTTATCTAATTTTAGTCAAATCAATCTAAATTTGATAAGGAAAATTTTGTGGTGCCTATAATTTTGGTGTCGAAATTATTAAGTTTGTTTTTTATGGTAAGTTTTAAATATTAAAAAATTATTTTTTTTATATTTTTTAATTTAAATATTAATTTTTATCTCTTTTTAGTAAGTTAGACAAGTTTATATAAGCACCATAACATAGCATGCATTGTTTGATAATTGTCTTATAATAAAATAATAAAATAATATATATTACTCACTTAATATTTCTCTCAAATGATTAATTACAAACTTATTTATATAAATAACAATTTTCTGATTTCCCATTTCTCTTACCTTCTGTTTTTCAGCATTAATAGTTAAGCTTAAACTCTTAATCATGGAAGCACATACTAAAGAAAATAATAAAAATAAAAGAGACAAAACTTGCTCATATCTATAGTATTATGTATCTTTTTCTAATTCCTCTATCTCTCACTAATGAGACTTTCTTTGCATGCAAAAAATTTAAAATTTCATATGGCAAACTACACTTTGTTTTGCTGCCACAATCTCAAGCAATTACTATATTCGTAGCTTGAATAATTGAATCTATGCAATAACCATAGCCAAGTGCTGATCAAGCCAAAACATTCACAATCTCAATGCTTGAAAGTAACCAAGATTGCTCAGCTTTGCTATCACTTCACCAAAAGCCATGGCCCATATACATCCAACAAAATCAGTGTTTCTTTGAACATTTTCGCAACCAAGCAGTCGAAGGTAGTACTCAAGCAAGCCTCAGTACAGCCAGAGCTAGCAACGCCACAGCTCGAAAGTAAACGAAATCATAAATACTATTAATAACATCACATTCATCCCAAATTAAACAATTGTTGTGAGAATTGAATTACAAAGGAATTCTTTCAAAAATTCAACCCAATTCTTTCAGTGTGATGTTTCCAAATCCACAAAATACAGTTGGAAGTATCATGTCTTCTTAATTCTTAAACCATAAATACATCCAAGGAAAACCTAAGCAAAACATGAATAAAAGATGTTAAAATGGAAATAACTCTAGATGAGCTTTGGCTTCTTTGACACAGGAGAGAGAGGATCCTTTGACTCTATCCAAAGAAATTCCTTAATTTCATCTATAAATGGGTATATGTCTCTCAGTATAAAAGGTCTTTCCAAATAATCTACCATGGAATAGACATTTCTCCTGATTACATTAACAGTTAAGAAATTATAAACCTTTTTATCAGCAGGACTGTTAATGTAATCCATATCAATAGCATCCTCCATGATAGATAACTGAAATATAGAAACACAAATTAATGGACATTTACGATTATGATGCTCCCCTAGAAAGCCAATTAACATGGCACAAACCCTGTTGTTATCAAGGTAGACGAGAGTCGGACATGCCGCAAAAAATGCAGGTTGGATGCCCTCAAAACATTCATCGATTGGCTGAACAAATCGAACACCTCTTTTGTTCACAAGCAAGGCATGTAAGGTTGCTTTATACCCATTTTCCCATTCACCAAAATGATCGGATCTTTCAATGTGAGAAGTAGAGAGATGAAGACTATAATCCCCGCGGACTGCAACAAAAAACATAAGGACTAGATTTCAATTCAATTATACGTTTCACTGCTGAAAATATCCTTAATGATCTAACAAAACTCAATTCAATTAAACTGTGTACTTTAACCAACTATCCCAGGCCAAGCAGATAAAAATTTCAATTCAATTCAATTCCGTATCGATTGTAGTATGTTTATGCTGAGAAAAATAACTTTTGATCCACCATATAAAAAAGATAAATAAATTAGAGAAACAAACAAACGAATTAAGTCATTATGATTGAAATTGCTGACAATGATACCTGGAAGAGGCAGTGTAATGGGACGGTGGTAGCGATGTCTGCCCTGAACAGTAAATCTGAAAGATTCTATGAATGCATCAGCTCCCCCCTGTATAGTCCATGTCCCACCTCCCAAGAATGGATCAAAGGAATAGAAGAGCACGCTTTCCAACTCTCCAACATTGGGTGAAGAAGTTTTGCTGTTTAATTCCATAAATGCATCATCTGTCATATCTCCAACACTGGGTGAAGAAGTTTTGCTCTTTAATTCCATAGATCCATCATTTCTCATATAAATGGTTTGAAAATATATTTTTTCATCATACACAAAATGATTTGTTTCAACTACATCAGGAATACTGAGGCCCAAGTCAGGAGGAGACGGTAGAGGTTGCCAGACACGTGTTTGTGAGGCAGAACCCAGAAGGAATCCGATGATACTCGAGGCTTCATGGGATCGAACTGGATGAAATAATAATCCTTCTTAATTTTTTCGTAGTCGAACACAATCTTGGCGTAGCACATTGGTGGTTTAGGGATTGAGTCCACCTCCTTGAACGTTAACTGCTTCTGCTTCTGTTTCTCATTATCTTCTTCCAGATGAAGTTGGAATGTTTTGAACGAAGGAGGACCGAAACGAGAGTCGGCGTAAGGACGATTTTGAAGACCTCCGAGGAGATAGAAGTTGGAGTCGAACTCCACAAGCTGCATGCAGAAAGCCGGAAGATCAGCCTTGAAAGCAGCTGGAATCGGAGGAAGAGAATCCCAAGTCAGCACCGCCTGGTCCTCCAACTCCGTGGGCGGAGAAAGCAAATCGGAGACGTCGATTCCATAAAACATGTCTAGCGTCTTGAAACACACGTATTGCATCTCTTTCTGTTCCTCCATCTTCCTTTTCTCTTATCGAAACTGAACCCTAGCTGCTCTCGACTATGGTTGATAACAAGTTACAAAAACACGGCAAGACCAAAGAGTAAAAAATCAAAATAATCTTAAATTTTTATTTTTGATTTAAATCTTTGAGTCAGTCTAAAATCAGCTCAAATCTTTTAGGCGTTTCTGATGCACCATAGTATTAGAAGCATTGATTTAAATTGGTAGAAGATCCGGTGGTTTACATTCACTCCATAAACAATTTGCTAGAAATTAGGAAAATAAATGACAAGTCTTTGAATATTTCAAAACCACTCCTAAATTAATTGTAAGACAAATTAAGCATTGAAAGCCGCAGTAAAACCTTATCCTACCTCCATGGTCAGTCTGACAATGTTATGGAAGACTTCCGACGACATGCTTGAAAACAAAATCTTGGATGATGGTTGCCGGCTTCACCAACGGCAACATTGAAGAGAAGAGACCATGGCACCGATCTTGACGATGACAACGAGAATGAAGAAGAGGAAGATTACAGGTTTAAGCAATGATGAGGTGGCAGACGACGGGGACAACCAGTGATACCGTAGTCATTGACGTTGCTGCCACCGCTAACTGGTTACTCCCGTTCTTGATGAGCAGGCCATTCATTTTTTTTTAAGATTGCTTTTGGTTGTAAATAAAGTTTTTTATTCTTGATTTTATTTTGTAAAATTCTACAAGTTTTTCATGTAATTAGATCTTCACTAATTGTACTTTTGAGACTTTGAATCTGCACAAATTTTTTATTTATTTATTCAATTTTAGAACAATAACATATTCAATTTCATTGGCAAATTTAACGACAAGGAAGCCATGACACTGATGTTGAATTGTTGTCGAGGACAACAGTGAAGGGGAAGAGCAAGATTGCATGATTTAAGTGACAAAGAAGACGCGAATGGTGATAATCATGTGGTACCATGGTCATTGACGCCCCGATGGTGATTCCAAACTCCTCAAATCTTGTAAGAATTTTTTCAATGGCAATTTTTTCATAATTGCAAATGGTACAATAACAATAAGATGTGCAAAGTTTAACTCTAAAAATTTCATGCTATATTGCTGGAAAAAGGGTCAAAATAAGAATTTACATTCAATTTCTGACGGAAAAAGCAATGAATGCTCAAGATGAATAATACCTGAGAACTAGACATCTTCATGAAATTTTCAACTAGCAATTTTGTTGAAGAATATTATCAATAAGAACTTGTTGTTCATATTTGACTTTTACTATATCTGAATTTGTAAGTTTGTGATAGAGATGTTTAATTATGTGATAGCGTTGTGTGCAGGTAACTTAGATTCTCTTAATTGTGTTAACTTTGATAGGTTACTGGCCAGGCTTGGAAAACATTGGTACATTAACTCTTTTAATTATTGATCATTTTCTTGTCATGGCAGTAATGCAAATTCCTGAAAGAAAGAAGCAGATATGTCCAGAGTGGATAATGGGGATGGCAACCTTTGCAGCGATATGTTAAGCGAATTATCATTGTTGAAGGAAAGAAATAAATTGATGGAAAATGAGCTGAAAGAGATGCAAGAAAGATACTCTGAAATGAATCTAAAGTTTACAAAGGTAGAAGGTGAAAGACAAAAGTAGAATATTTGAAATGGAAGGATCTTTGGAAAAAGAAATATCAATAACCACGGGCTCTCATATATATTAGAAGTTTCTTGACTTGGATATTTTGTCCTTTTTATGTACAACAATGTGTCTATTTTATGGTATAAAATTGGACTAGAGTGCTGCTTAGCCATCAAAAAGAGATAGTTAGCATATTTGTTTTAACAGCTGACTGTGATAACATACCATAAAACATAATTTTCATACTCCATACTGCCATTGTTGAACTCTTGGTATTATGAAAAGTCTTGTCCAAGTTTTAATTTACTTTAACTTAAATTTACCATATATATAAAATGCATTAGATAAATTACTTAACCTAGAAGTATGAGCTTAATAAGTCAAGGCCTTCAAATTAAAAATGTTTTGATGTCTATACAAATTTCACGTTAAATTCACATTGGCTTGAAATAATGAAAAAGATTGCTCGAAGAACTCAATATTACATATTTCTAAATTCAGTGTAACATATAAATAAATTGATAGATCCTATTTTTTTTCTATATGAAAGATTCTCAAAACTTGTTAAAATAAAAAGATGAATTCCATATAGTTAAGCTCTAGAATCAAATAAGCAAAATTAATGAGACAATTTTATTTTAGTTATCATCATTCATAAATCACTAATTTAAAAAATGCATTTATCTTATATCTACAAAATCTCCAAATAAGCAACGGAAGAAAATAACATTTTCCAATTTTCACATACTTTCCAGTTCATAATCTTAAATTATTCACTGTTCTAGATTACAGATTTCATCGTAATCATAATTTAACAAAGAAAAGTGGAAAATCGTGGATTTGGAGAGAGAAAATGAAAGGAACGAAACGAGAGAGAAAGAACCGAAGAAGATTAATAGGTACTCACTATATAATTGGAAAACAATTTGACATGCTTCATGAATATACATAAGCATTCTTAATTTGTATTGGAACAAAAAAAATAAAATTAATTAAGCAAATTCATACCTGAGACTGAGGTTCCATTGGAACTGGAAGTGGAGGATGAAGGGGAAGATCGAACACCACGGTGCTGACAACGACTTGAAAAGAGAAGAGAAAAGAGAGAAGAGAGAAGAGAGAAGAGAGAAGAGGAGACGGGGAGAGCGAGCCTAAGAACTGACGCCAGGAGATGAGATGAGACCGGTAATGAGTGTTGGCTGGACAGCAACGGCGAGGGCAGAAACAAGAGAAGGGTGGAGTGGGTGGTGATAGTTCTGAACGGATTGAAGAGAAAAGGAATTAAGATTCCACTTTATGAATTTAAAAAAATGTTTGGGATAAAATGTAAAAAAATTATTATTATTATTAACCTCCATATATGGTATATTTATAACGGAAAAGCTCTGCATACAAGCCATTAGGGCTTGTATGCTTTACAAGTTTATTAAATAATAAATTTAAAATACTTGCTCCTCCAGCTACGTTGATTACACGCGCTATATAATATGCCGCGTATATCTAACTTCCAAATTTAAAATATTTGTTTCCTTCTTCGTTTTCGTTATTTTGAGATTTGGTTGTTCTTCTTCTCGCGCGTTTTCCCTCATTCTTCTCCATCGATCTTTTCCTCTTCTTTTCTCACTGGTATGTTCTTCGTTTACGTTCTCTTTTTCTCTCTCTGCAACTCGAGCTTCGTTTTCTCTCTTGATTTGTTGTTTTCTGAAATCAAAGTTCGAACTCGTTTTGAAGATAATGGATCCTTCAAGCTCAGATTCTGCGCTGAATCCAGGCGATGTGGATTATGAATTTGAATCTAACGAAGTTCCTGAGGTTTGATTTACAGTAATTTGTATAGCATTGTGTAGTTTAAAAATTGCTGAACATTGTTTAATTACCTGGAATTTATAGCAGACGCTCGGGTGTAGATCAATTTCTTCTTTGGGTGTATTTTAACTATAAGTGTGGGTGTATATACACTTTACTGGTTTTTTGTTATTTTTAATTGAGTTGTTGTTGTTCAGGTGTATTATATCAGACATGATTGGGTGTGTTTTTAGTTTTTGACATGGTGTATTCTGCAGTCTGTGTATTGAGTTTATGGCTTTAAAGGTCATTCTGTAGTTGAGTTGTTTAGTTTCGGGTGTATCATATTAGACATTTTTGGGTGTATTTGTATCATATCTATGGGTGTATTCACAGTTCTGACACGGTTTATTGTGCAGCCTCTCTCTGTTGTTGATGACGAGCTTGTTCCGAAGGTCGGAATGACCTTTACGACCCTTGAAGATGCCGGAAAATTTTACAGGAACTATGCCAAGGCTGCAGGTTTCTCTACAAGAGTTCGGTGCACAAATAGGAAGGGAAACGAGATTAAGAATCAACTGATTACATGTAGCAGAGAGGGAAAATGGAAATCTAAAATATCTCCAACCGAGAAGACCAATCCGACAGCCGGTTTAAACTGTCCTGCAAGAATTTATATACACACATTGAAGGATGTCGGTGCTTGGATCATTTCAAAGGTTGTGCTGGATCATTCACACCCCTGCTGTCCAAGCAAAGCAGAGATGCTCAAACAGCACAGGGAACTAAGCATGTCCATTCGTCGTACGATAGAGAATAACGACGAGGCCGGTATCAGACCAAGCAAAACCTACCAATCATTTGTTGCGACTGCCGGGGGTCACCGCGAGTTAAATTTCATCGAAAAGGACGTGAGGAATTACATTACCAGGGAAGTGCGGAATGTTTCCAAACAAGAAGATGCAAAGGAATTCGGGAAATATTTGTTAAGGATGAAAGAGAAGAATCCGAATTTCTTTTTTGAGCTCGAACTCGAGGAGGATCAATCGATTAAGCTGGCCTTTTAGGCCGACGCAAGAAGCAGAGCCGCCTGTGAGTATTTCGGAGACGTCATTTCATTCGACACCACCTACAATACAAACAGGTAACAAACTGTCCCTATTTATGATGCTAAATTAATTTATTTTTACGAATCCGCAGTAGAGGTGTATATTGGCCGTGTCATTGGGTGTATTCGAAGCATTTGTTGGGGTGTACCTAATGATTTTGCATTCTGGACCATGGCAATTCGTTTCAGGTATAATTTGGTCTGTGGTTCTTTTGTCGGGGTGAATCACCACGGTCAGTCAACACTTCTCGGATGCTCTTTGATGAAGAACGAAGAAATTGAATCATTCAAATGGTTATTTCAATGCTGGCTTCGTTGCATAGGAGGAAACGCTCCGAAAGGGTTTCTCACCGATCAGTGCGCATCAATGAAAAGGGCTTTAGAGGCCTGTATGCCAACAACAGTTCACCGCTAGTGTATTTGGCACATCATGAAGAAGATTCCAAGCAAATTAAACGGGTACAAGGGACACGCCGATATCGAACAACAAATGAGCCATGTTGTTTGGAACTCTCACAGCAAAGACTCATTCGATAGGAATTGGAACGATTTTCTGGTGAATTTTGGTGTTGCGGACAACAAGTGGCTCTCAGGTAATGTGTTTTTAAATTCTGCAGCAGAGGTGTAAATTGTACGATCTCTCGGGTGTATTTTACTGTGTGTGTTTGGGTGTATTATGCAGATCTGTACGAAGACCGTCACATATGGGTTCCTATCTATCTGGACCACCACTTCTGGGCAGGGATGAGAAGCACACAAAGGAGCGAGAGCATGCATTCATTTTTTAACAAGTACATCACCCGGAACAGCTCGCTCATTCAGTTCGTCAAACAGTACGATAATTGCCTCGGAAGCAGGGAGCAAGCAGAGAGAGAATCAGATGCTGCAGATTTTCATACGGTCATACCGTGTGCAACCAAATCCTCCATCGAAGCTCAGTTTCAAGATGCGTACACCCACGCAAAGTTTAGGGAAGTCTAAGCCCAATTCAGAGGAAAGGCAAATTGCATCACCAGATTAAAGAATTCCGCTCTAGGCTATTCAGTATACGAAGTCGGAGAACAAGTTTCCAGCTCAATATTGGACAAGTTCGCGGTTACCTACGACTCAGTTGCAGCCGAGGTAAAATGCCAATGCTTATTATTCGAGTCGAGAGGGATACTGTGCCGTCACACACTAAGCGTGTTAAGCTTCGAACAAGTAAGCCAAGTGTCCCCTAGATACATACTGGAACGATGGAGCAAGAAGGTAAAGAGGCAACACACACACATCAAGAGCAGCCACGACGAGCCACTAATGGAGCCAAGAAGCAAGAGGTTCGACCAATTGGTTTTTCGTTCGCAAAATATTTGCGAATTTGCTTCTGAATCGGAGGAGCTGACTGCAATTCTGCACCGTGCGTACGATAACGTCATGGCCGAGATGGAAGCATTAAAAGCCAAAAGGAAGGGGACATCTTCTTTATCCCACGAAGACGCCAACTTGGAATCCGTTAACGAGCTTCAAAGCCCGCCAAGGATTCGAACAAGAGGACGTCCAAAAAACAGGCTAGGTTCAAAGCTGGAGAAACAGATTGCAAATGCCACAAAGAAGAAGAAGACGAAAGTTTTAAGCGAGGTAAATGTAATGTTCTTTAAATTTGTGGCGATTGAGTTAATTTTTCTAGTTAATAGTTTAGCTAATGCGTGAGTGTTATATTCAGATAAACCTGTTTGATGCTGCATCAGCGGCGCATTCAAGTTGCAGCCAATATCAGGGACAAGTTATAAATTATCAGTTCAGGGTACCAGCAGCAGGGGATAACTCTTTGGGTGTATAGTTAAAGAGAGTATGGGTGTAAAATCACTGTTACTTTTGGGTGTATTTTTGTTAATAGACAATTTACATATAGACACATATATAGATACATATAGAACAAAAGCTGTAAAAATTCACAGGTTATGGGCGATATATTTCAGTTGATGTTTTTTTTTCATATTTTAGTACATGTAATTCATTCATTTTGAATACTTCACAGACAATTGGGTGTATATTTTATTCAACCTCGGGTGTATTATTAGACTTGCGTTGGGTGTAACAGTTTATAATATGCGTATAGCCTTGATTTTTTGCTTTATGTTTTACCACCTGTAATACAGTTTTTCAATACATCACAGACAGTTTACCAGCACAGATAGTTTAACTATGGGAAAAAATATACATGGAATAGAAGTTGTTGATAAATGGCGAATATTTACATGATTTGTTCAATTTACAAACTACCCATTTTCTATATCCTCAGAATTAATCTGACAAAACGGACTCAATAATACAGAGGATGGCTTCGACAGCCTTATAGCACTACCCTCTCTAATTGCCCGATCTCTCTGTGTATTCAACTCACTGAATAGTATCCGGGAAGCATACTCCACTTTATAGTGGTCCACCTCCTCCTACAATTAAAAAGTATGTTATGTTTAAACAGAAATATTAATTCAGATAAGTAATACAGAGTTATATAGTTCTAAAGACAGTTACCTGTGTCCAATTATCCCATTCATACTTCCCCTTTTTAATGTTTTCCGGCTCTATTAACTCAAGCCACTTCATTACGTAGATAGCGCAGTCATAGCTGAAAACGAAGAAAATAAATTACAAATCTCATTTAGGAAAGTTTAAGGTTCAAAGTCACAAATTTATACCTTGTTTTTTGGCCTGAAATTTTAACATATGGCGCTTTAATTTCCTTCTCCTTCTCGCCTTTCTCGAGAGGTTTCCCGCCGGCATATGTTAACAATCTTGAAAATACATATCCCTTAAATACCAAAACAAATCAGTAATACACCCGAATGAATGGACAAGACACACCCAACTTAATATGGAATATACACCCAATTGAATATGGAATATACACCCAACTCAAATTTCAAAATAGACCTATCTATTAAAGTAAAGAAGACAGAGGCAACTTACAGTGAATTTATTAATGTCCTTTCTCTCATCGCTTGGAGCTTTTTTGTGTAGCGGGTCAAGTATTTGACATTTCCGCGTTCTTGTATTTATTAGCCATAACCACCAATGTCCCGAGTGGCAAACAGGAGCAAAAATCTGAAGGATTGCCACATTTCAACAGTCTGTTATTTTATTTGGCATATAAGTAAATAAGTGTACTAACAAATTTACGAAACAAAAACTTACATATGGATGCGAACTTAATTTTCTTCTATCTATGAAGGGAATGAAACTTGGGTAGGTTTCCACCCTGAATTCTCTGTTCGTTTTCGGAGATATGAATTCCCCCCTTGGGTGATCCAAAAGTGCCATGCTCTGCAAGAATTGCAATACAAGAAATGAAAACATGAAAATAAATAACTTACACCCAATCTAAGCTAAAAAATACACCCAAACCAATGCATAAAATACACCCAAAGTTCATAGAAGTAACACTTACCACAATATCGGGGGGGGGGGGGAAGACAGTATATTTGTGCATGAAACCTCTTTTCCTTTTTCTGGTTTAGGATGAGGCAGATGGCAGATACAACCTAGAAATCAATTTTAAATTAATAAACATTGCAGTTGACTTTGGTGTAAAAACATTAATGTTAGTCTAAAATTACCTGAGATTCTATATCACTGTTTGCCTGGAGGGATGCAAGGTGCGTTCTCATCAAAATGTATTCTCCTTGGCCAGTCAGAGTGCATATCTCCTCAAACTCGTTAGTATCGCCCTTTGCATCTTCCTTCAGTCTCGTCCCCCAGATGTAGCACTTTTCTTTCATATCATCCGGAATTTGATTTATTCCCCCCGGGGTTTCAAACTTAGGAGAACTTTCTCCCCCAGTCTCCCTCCGAATTTGTGGACTTTCGTCTTTTCCCTTTGACGCACTGCTTGCTAACTTTTGGACCAAACTGTCCAATTGTTCCAGCATAGTTGCAGCTTCTGGAGATTTTTCCCTTTCTGTCTCCTGCGTCGACGCCTCCTCCTGGCTTGAATCTGTCAATCCGAGGCTGAATGATGGCATCGGCAGATCTATTTTAGGAACATAGCTTGCTGTCCGTGCCATCATCAACAGGGCAGCAGCGTCCTCGGCGTCTGGATGACTGCATCATTATGTATAAGAATAAGAGTAAGAATAAGAATATACGGATGACAAGCAAAGATTGATTCTAGTCTAATTAACTTACATTTTTGTTGGAGCTGGGGGAAGCTTGGGTGTTGTTTCTTGATGTTGTTTGGGGGTTTCAGGAGTGCTGCACAGTTACAAAAAATCGATCAGGAAGAGTATACACCCAAACTGTTAGCAAATATACACCCAAACCCTAAACAAATATACACCCAATACTATTTTCTTACGTTTCTCTAGCCCCTTCAATCTGTAGCATAGGGGTTGGTTCGGAATCTGCGTCAGTGGTTGTTTGCTGGGATGCCGGCACAAAAAACTGGATCGGGACTCTAAACAAGAATAAAAATGAAAGGTTAACAACGTATTTGAAAATAATAAGTTTATAAGGTTGAAATATTCTTGGAAAACTCACATTGCAAGCGCTTCCGACGGCGTTTGTTCCCTAACAACCATCATATTCGAATCATCCGGAGTCAACCTAAAATACACCCAAAGAAGGTCAACAAATACACCCGAACAATTCAAAAAGAAGACGGGCTTTATTTTTTGAGAACATACTTGAGGCATCATGGGATCGAACTGGATGAAATAATAATCCCCCTTAATTTTTTCGTAGTCGAACACCATCTTGGCGTAGCACATTGGTGGTTTAGAGATTGAGTCCACCTCCTTGAACGTTAACTGCTTCTGCTTCTGTTTCTCATTATCTTCTTCCAGATGAAGTTGGAATGTTTTGAACGAAGGAGGACCGAAACGAGATTTGGCGATAGGACGATTTTGAAGACCTCCGAGGAGATAGAAGTTGGAGTCGAACTCCACAAGCTGCATGCAGAAAGCCGGAAGATCAGCCTTGAAAGCAGCTGGAATCGGAGGAAGAGAATCCCAAGTCAACACCGCCTGGTCCTCCAACTCCGTGGGCGGAGAAAGCAAATCGGAGACGTCGATTCCATAAAACATGTCTAGCGTCTTGAAACACACGTATTGCATCTCTTTCTGTTCCTCCATCTTCCTTTTCTCTTATCTTCTTTCTATGATTAATACGGTATGCGACTCAGCAGAACGAAACTGAACCCTAGCTGCTCTCGACTATGGTTGATAAAAAGTTAAAAAAACACGGACAAGACCAAAGAGTAAAAAATCAAAATAATCTTAAT
The DNA here is from genome assembly GCF_003086295.3 of Arachis hypogaea. Lineage (NCBI taxonomy): Eukaryota > Viridiplantae > Streptophyta > Magnoliopsida > Fabales > Fabaceae > Arachis > Arachis hypogaea. The sequence continues at coordinate 98,339,621 of NC_092037.1, read as the reverse complement.
TTTTTATTTTTGATTTAAATCTTTTTGAGTCAGTCTAAAATCAGCTCAAATCTTTTAGGCGTTTCTGATGCACCATAGTATTAGAAGCATTGATTTAAATTGGTAGAAGATCCGGTGGTTTACATTCACTCCATAAACAATTTGCTAGAAATTAGGAAAATAAATGACAAGTCTTTGAATATTTTAAAACAACTCCTAAATTAGTTGTAAGACAAATTAAGCATTGAAAGCCGCAGTAAAACCTTATCCTACCTCCATGGTCAGTCTGATAATGTTATGGAAGACTTCCGACGACATGCTTGAAAACAAAATCTTGGATGATGGTTGCCGGCTTCACCAACGGCAACATTGAAGAGAAGAGACCATAGCACCGATCTTGACGATGACAACGAGAATGAAGAAGAGGAAGATTACAGGTTTAAGCAATGATGAGGTGGCAGACGACGGGGACAACCAGTGATACCGTAGTCATTGACGTTGCTGCCACCGCTAACTGGTTACTCCCGTTCTTGATGAGCAGGCCATTCATTTTTTTTTTAAGATTGCTTTTGGTTGTAAATAAAGTTTTTTATTCTTGATTTTATTTTGTAAAATTCTACAAGTTTTTCATGTAATTAGATCTTCACTAATTGTACTTTTGAGACTTTGAATCTGCACAAATTTTTTATTTATTTATTCAATTTTAGAATAATAACATATTCAATTTCATTGGCAAATTTAACGACAAGGAGGCCATGACACTGATGTTGAATTGTTGTCGAGGACAACAGTGAAGGGGAAGAGCAAGATTGCATGATTTAGGTGACGAAGAAGACGCCGATGGTGATACTCATGTGGTACCATGGTCATTGACGCCCCGATGGTGATTCCAAACTCCTCAAATCTTGTAAGAATTTTTTCATAATTGCAGATGGTACGATAACAATAAGATGTGCAAAGTTTAACTCTAAAAATTTCATGCTATATTGCTGGAAGAGGGGTCAAAATAAGAGTTTACATTCAATTTCTGACGGAAAAAGCAATGAATGCTCAAGATGAATAATACCTGAGAACTAGACATCTTCATGAAATTTTCAACTAGCAATTTTGTTGAAGAATATTATCAATAAGAACTTGTTGTTCATATTTGACTTTTACTATATCTGAATTTGTAAGTTTGTGATAGAGATGTTTAATTTGTAACTTAGATTCTCTTAATTGTGTTAACTTTGATAGATTTCTGGCCAGGCTTGAACAACATTGGTACATTAACTGTTTTAATTATTGATCATTTTCTTGTCATGGCAGTAATGCAAATTCCTGAAAGAAAGAAGCATATATGTCCAGAGTGGATAATGGGGATGGCAACCTTTGCAGCGACATGTTAAGCGAATTGTTATTGTTGAAGGAAAGAAACAAATTGATGGAAAATGAGCTGAAAGAGATGCAAGAAATATACTCAGAAATGAGTCTAAAGTTTGCAAAGGTAGAATGTGAAAGACAAAAGTAGAATATTTGAAATGGAAGGATCTTTGGAAAAAGGAATATCAATGACGACGGGCTCTCATATATGTTAGAAGTTTCTTGACTTTGATATTTTGTCCTTTTTATGTACAACGATGTGTCTATTTTATGGTATAAAATTGGACTAGAGTGCTGCTTAGCCATCAAAAAGAGATAGTTAGCATATTTGTTTTAACAGCTGACAGTGATAACATACCATAAAACATAATTTTCATACTCCATACTGCCATTGTTGAACTCTTGGTATTATGAAAAGTCTTGTCCAAGTTTTAATTTACTTTAACTTAAATTTACCATATATATAAAATGCATTAGATAAATTACTTAACCCAGAAGTGAGAGCTTAATAAGTCAAGGCCTTCAAATTAAAAATGTTTTGATGTCTATACAAATTTCACGTTAAATTCACATTGGCTTGAAATAATGAAAAAAATTAATCGAAGAACTCAATATTACATATTTCTAAATTCAGAGTGTAACATATAAATAAATTGATAGATCCTATTTTTTTCCTATATGAAAGAATCTCAAAATTTGTTAAAACAAAGAGATGAATTCCATATAGTTAAACTCCAGAATCAAATAAGCAAAATTAATGAGACAATTTTATTTTAGTTGTCTTCATTCATGAACAACTAATTTAAAAAATGCATTTATCTTATATCTACAAAATCTCTAAATAAGTAACGGAAGAAAATAACATTTCCTAATTTTCACATACTTTCCTGTTCATAATCTTAAATTATTCACTGTTCTAGGTTACAGATTTCATCGTAATCATAATTTAACAAAAAAAAGTGAAAAATCGTGGATTTGGAGAGAGGAAATGAAAGGAACGAAACGAGAGAAGAAGAATCGAAGAAGACTAATAGGTACTCGTGTTATTGGAAAATAATTTGGCATGCTTCATGAATATACACAAGCATTCTTAATTTGTATTGAAACAAAAGAAAAAAATGAAATCAATTAAGCAAATTTATACCTGAGACTGAGGTTCTATTGGAACTCTGGAAGTGGAGGATGAAGGGGAAGATCGAGCATCACGGTGCTGACGACGACTCGAAGAGAGAAGAGAGAAGAGGGAAAAGCGAGCCTAGGAACTGACGCCGGGAGATAAGATGAGACCGGCAGTGAGTGTTGGCTAGACAGCGACCGCGAGGGCAAAAACAAGAGAAGGGTGGAGTGGGTGGTGATAGTTCTGAATGGATTGAAGAAAAAAAGAATTAGGATTCCACTTTATGAATTTAAAAAATGTTTGGGATAAAATATAAAAAAATTATTATTATTATTAACCTCCATATGCGGTATATTTATAAATTATGTTTATAAATTATGTTTTGTGCATATTAGAAAAGTTCAAAAGACTTGAACTTATTATAGTCAGACTCTAAATCTTTTTGTGCTTTTGCAGTTTTGCTACAAAAACTTTTATTTAATTTAGAGCCGTTATTTGTCCCACTGCTCTTGCGCGTACCGAGCCATTTATATTTGACCGAGTTAAACCCCATTTTGGTCCCTGAGATTCACGGTTTGCACCAATTTAGGCCCTGACTTACCAATTGCACCATTTATGTCCCCGACTTTGTTAAAATTGCACCAAGGTCGTCCCTAGCCTCATCTCCGGCCAAATTAAGTGGCTCCGACAGTGACATGGCACTGAGAAGCCAGGCTGGCGTAGATAAAGGCAAGCTGAGGTGGCAATTGAAACTGTTTGACCCAATGTGGTCCCTATACCTAATTTTAATCCCAATTTATACCATAGCATTGTCACCCCTCTTCATCTTCTTCTCGCTGCCCAGCAACGTTCTTCATTGTCTTCGTTGTTCCTACTCGTTGAACTGCAAAGAAAACCATGATTGGGTGTGCGAGCCAAGGTCAAGGAAGCTCTACACGATCAACGACGAGAACACGGAGTAGGACCAGACCATCGCGGGTACCAGAGCGGTGTGGGTGCGGCTGCTGGCCGGTGCTTCGTTGGTCCGAAACAACTACCAACCCAGATAAGCCCTTCTTCGGTTGTCCAAATTACAATGTGAGTTTTTGGTAAAAAAGATTGATTAGTTGTTTTCTGTTCTTTCCTTCTTATGATATCTCATATTCAGACTAGGGGCAAAACATGGTGTGAATTTTTTCTCTGGGCTGATGATGTAGAAGAAGAAGAGGAACATGAAGGAAGAGTGGATGCAACTGCAGTTGACAATGAGCAAGTGAGAGTGAATTTAGCATGGAGGATTGGAAAATTGGAAGCTGATATGAGGACCCAAAAATCTATGATACAATTCTTAGGCATAGTGGTGTTTTTTACTGTAGCTGCTGTATTGATTATGACTTTGAAGTTCTGACAATGTTGTATGTAATGTATTCATGGATGAATGAAAGTAAGAGGTGATTTTTTATCTTGAGATATATGCCCTATTTTTGATTGACTGGTTATCATAAAGAGAAATAATTATAGATCATCTAATATCATAATTGCATAATGCATAATTACAAAAGTAGCAAAGATAAATATATTTGAGTAGCAAACAGTAGCCTGTTTGAGTTGCAAACATTAAAGAAACAAAAGAAAGGCCATAGCATAGTTATCAAGGCTGGCAATACAAAAGTTATGACAGTTGTCCTAAACATCCTGATGTCAAAGTCATGAATTGTTCTTTTTCCTTGGTACTTTGAAACCGGGAGTTGGAACAAACTTCATAAAGTTGTGCAATCTGGAAGATGTAGCCACATTGGCTCCTTGCATTGGATCCACACCGATGGATTGAGGTGGTGGTGAGCTCCTCCTTTTGGTGGGTAACTTCTGTCGCCTTGGTGGTGCAGGTGCAGCAGGTCCTGCTATGTCCTACAGCAGATAAAGAGTGCAACACATCAGTCCAGACAACAAAAAAATTATACTTGTGTGCTGTTGTAACGTGGAGAAGTGTATTACCTGTGATCCTTCGTAGTTTGGTTGTGATATGTCAATCTCCACAGCAGGAGGGTTATCAGCTGGTGTAGCATCAGTTTGAGGGGGAGGGCCAGCCTCAGAAGCAGAAGCAGCAATATCAGTTTGAGGGGGAGGGCCAGCCTTAGAAGCAGAAGCAGCAACATTTGATTTGGCTTTATCTGCAGCAGCTTTTGCAGCTGCAATAGCAGCAGCTATTTCATCCAGTCTCTTCTTTTAGCACCCTTTTTTGGTATGCCATTTTACCCCACAATACCTACATGTGAATGGCTTCAAATGCCTTTTCAAACCTCCACTTGGTTTGGCTTTCTTATTACCATTGTTGCCCTCATCAGCATCTTTTCTCCTTTTCTCCTCCTATTAGCAGCCCTGTTGGTGTTCTCCCTCGCACAAGTATGGTCATCGTTGAAAGTCTTTATTTGCCAACATGAGTCATCACAGTCCCTTGAGGCATACACAACCCAGGAACAACCTTTCACCTTGCACACAGCCCTGCATCTAATATTGTCATTTTTTTTAACTTAATTCTCCTCCCCTCTTAGATAGTATACTCTCTTACAGCCTCTCTGAACTCATAGTTGGTGTTGAATTTCATACCTACTTGTAGATGTAGCTCACCGAATCTTGTCCCATTTCTAAATATTGGAAATTCGTCTGACTCCTCATCAGATTCTAGCTCATCTTCTGAATTAGGAGGAGTCTTCATCTCCTCTGAGTGCCAAGAATTAGCACCATCAGATTCTGCACCTGGGTCAAGTGCTTCAAACCCTTCAACAATCCCTGGAGTTCCCACAAAACCCAAGTCCACCTCTCCATCTGACACATCTTCAACAAAGGCATCATCTGGTTGCATTATGTTCTCTCTTGTCTTAGCAGCAGCATATGTAGCTCTCTTCATGTCCTTTACTTTCTTATTTCTTGGTTTGGACATACTTGCATTATCTTCACTGCTAGAGCTATGTTCTTGTATTGGCTTAAAGGAACTATCCTCTGAACTATCATCATCACTAGAATCACCATTTATAGTTAAGTGAACATGAAGAGCTCCCTTGCGTTTATTAGCAGACCTTCTATATGTTCCAACAGCCTGAGATCTTGTAATTCTCCTAGGTAAAAACTGAGGTTTGGACTTCATTTTTGCTTTGCCTTTATCTTTGGCTGTGGAGCATGCCTTGGTAGTCTCTCTCAGCTTGGTTTTCAGCCTTGGGTTGGGCTTTTGATTGGGCTTCTGATTGGGCTTTTTATTCACATTGGGCCTGAAGATGGATGTTGGGTTGGGCTTTGACTTAGGCTTAGGCTTTGGATTAGAATTGGCTTTCAGATTGGCTGTCTCATGAGCCTTAGCAGGCATTGGATTTGGGGTTGTGTTATCATCAATGGGGTTTGGAATAGTGACAGGGTTGGTTTCAGGGGGGGTTGGAATAGGATTGTTTATGGGGCTTGGGTTTGCATTTGGGATAGGATTCGATTCTGTAGTTGTGTTCGAGGTGTTACCATCAGCTTCGGGACCCTCACTTGTGGTCTTCTTGCTCACCAAGTCTCCCTCACAAGTATCATCAACCCATACCACAACCTCCTTCCCTGCAATCACCTCTGGTGTGGACACCCCATGCTCAAAGTACACATCAACGACTCCATCATTATTCTGTGCAGCAAAACACATCTCTCTTAATTCACCATCAGATGTAAGAGCCCTCAGTCCACCATCTAAGCTCCTCCCAGGAGGCAGCCACCAACACTGAAGTATGTTGTCATACCCAAGTTCCTTGTAATAGTTCCTTACGAAGAACACATCCAACGTGTCCTCGTCTAAATCTCCTAAGCAAGTTCTGTTATCTGGTGAGTACACTAGTATTCCATCTTCATTTTTTTAAATGTTCCCCCATGATGGAACATGATATCCATCAAAGTCTCCATCTGCATTATGCAAAAAACCAAATTGAGGAACTAAACAATCAGATTCACACATGCAAAAACAAACATTGACATTCAACCACTTATAAAACACCAGAAACACCCATCAACCAACCCAACTAAGATTGCATTCAAAACAGAGCATGGAAAAAATTTCACCACTACACACAAAAACCCTAACAAATAATAAAAAACTTTCAACTTTCATCAACCAAAATCAAATTTTCAACAAACACAGACATTGATGCTATTCTTTTTGTTGAAAAGCATTATTTTTTTTGAATTCAAACGTACCTTCCTGTGATCGCAATGAACTGCTTCTCCTTCCTTCACCAACAACGTCCGCACAACACTGTCACAGTGGCAACGAACTCCACGGAGCCAAACGTTTTCAACCTTCAAATCCTATACAATGGCCAGCACTCAGGATTTCATGGTGCATTGTTTTGGTTTTCAGAAGACGAAGAGGAAGATGAAGTGATCATAGAACTTGGGTTATTTGGGTTTTGTTTCTAAACAAACATAAAACGACGCCGTTCCATCCATCCAGAGTTTTAGCGCCAACATTGCACTCCAGCGTGGCACCCAGCGTGGCTTCTCAGTGCCATGTCACTGCCAGAGCCACTTAATTTGGCTGGAGATGAGGCTAGGGACGACCTTGGTGCAATTTTAACAAAGTCGGGGACATAAATGGTGCAATTGGTAAGTTAGGGACTAAATTGGTGCAAATCGTGAATCTCAGGGACCAAAATGGGGTTTAACTCCATTTGACCTTGAGAAATATTTGAGGGTTTTTAGTTTTTTTCCAACCCTGAAAAGTAAACGGGTCGTTCTTCGAATAGAAAAAAAATAAACATGACCATGTCTGGATTCAAAAAATGGGCCGGATCATCGATTTTGATAAAAATTGGACAAGTCGAATTAGTTTTTACTCGGTCAAATGCTTAAACAGTCTAAAAGATGGCAAACCCAACTAGATGACTGAGTGACTGGATTTTCAATCGAGCCAAACCGAATTTTAATTTAACGTCGTTATTTATCTGGTTGTCCTCGCACGTCGATAGCCACTACATTTGACTTTGAGTAACATTTGAATATTGAGACCAATATTTGGATATTTTCATTTTCAATAAATTTTAATTCTAAATCAGTATTTGTTTTTTATTTTGTTGCAGAAATTAATTATTTTGTCAAATTTCGGTGAAATATTAGATAAATAAATATTTATTCATATCTAATAAAAACATATATTTTAAGGCTTATTTGAAATTAGTGTGCTTTAAGACTGAACGTGAGATTTAGATGCTTTTATGGTGAAAATTCAGACGTCTTCTCGTATAAAGATGAGGTCATTCGAATTTCTTGTAAACAGGTGAAGAATGGTACCTACAAAAGACTCCGATACTTAAGTTAGCAAAGATTTATGTAAGTTTTTTTTTGTAGATCGAGTTTGAAATATTAATAAAGATGTCAATGTATTTATAAGATTGAAATTAAATTAATTAATATTTTAATGACCGATTTGAATAAAAAATAAAAATTCATGAATTATTCTGAACTTTTACTCAACTTAAAAATATTCTAAAAACTAATGTATGTACTGTATCATTAATATTTTATAAATTAATGTCCCTATTTTGAAATGACAAAAAAAATTATTTTACATAAAAAGAATAATATCTCAAATCAGTGCTTAAGAAAATTTTAATCAGACACTTATACCTTCAATAAATTTTAATCATCAAATTAGTTTTTAAATTTTTATTGTGCTAGATAAATCAATTTTAACATTAAATTATTTATCTATATAAAGAGACTAATTTGAGAAATTTTTAAAAAAAAAATCTAAAAACTGTCATGTCTTTCATTAAATAATAACAGTGATTAATTTGTCTAATTTTTTTTATTAAAATTCAACATAGAGATTGATATGTTTGATAAAATAAAAAGTTAGAGACCAATTTAGTAATAAAGATTTGTTGAAGATTAAATTATTTGACTAAAAATTATTCGGAAACTATTTTAGAATATTACTTGAAAAAAAAAACACGTTACATTAATGCTCAAATTTATACTAACTTCCAAATGAGCACAAGCCTGCATTGGTTGAAGCATAAGGGAAAAAAAATGACCCAAATAAAAAAATCAGCTCCAGTGTAATAGAAATGTACACAAGTTTTAGTTAATCTGTATTCATGTATTCTAGTCTATATATATTTCTATGATAAAGATCATAGACATTATATTAATGGCTATAACAGATTTTATTGACACTCAATATAATATTGTAGTGTGTAGAGACTAGAGAATGAATTGCGTCCACTCAATTATATTTATGGCTATAATATAGCTATTTAGATCCTTGATTTGAGCAATGTAAGATATCTGCAGTATCTATAAATTTGATTGAGGATATGTAGTTTCTAAGAGGATTTCTTCTTTCAGCTTTTAACTATTGGTAATTTCCAGCATTATTCATTTGGACAATTTGGTTAGAGAGGAATGATCAAGTATTCAATAATTATGGTTCAGGAGTCGTGGAAATAATCAACAAATTCTTCATGTTCTCTGACGAATGGCTTGGTGGTACTCTCTCTAGTTGTTGATGGCAATGCCGAAAATAACAAAAGGTTGATACCATTATTGGGGTTGGTAGTAACGTGTGTAATTTGCTTTTAATTTCTGTTCTTGACTCTTGTTGCTCCACTATACTGTGTTCCCAGCATTATCTTACTAGTAAATCCACCAACCATTCAGTTATTCAATCAATACCAACATTCCGTTGAACCTAGTCACAAACACAATGCCTATTTTTCGCTCCTTGTGAAGCAATCTTCAAAAGTTCTTGTTAGCATTCATATATAGGCATCATTAATTTCTAGAATCTACATAAGAACAATACTTCCTGCCAGTTAAGAAAATAGGATATCCACGGAAAATCTCAACTAATGTTTAAGAAACATTAAATGTAACAATATGAACATTTACCAAAATTCCAATTAAACGCACACACATGACACCCATATCATTACACTATATTTATGCTTATAAAGTAATGCTTGCTTCTATATTCTATTGAAAAGGTTAAAACATTTGGAGAAAAATTTTGCTTGCATCAGCAAAACACGAATTCCACACTTGAAAATTGTAGACATTCATTTGGTTTACACAACAATAACTAACTAAGGTCAGAGTTTGATAACCTAAAACATGTTCATCTCACTTTAATTCACTGTCACACTATAAATATTTAAGTCATCAATCTATGTCAAAAAGGCATGCTTATTAAATGATTGCTCCGGCAAATAGCAGATGAAGTTACTCTTGTTATAATTTGTGACAATACAAGTAACAAAAACTATTTGTACCGAATTAAGCTATCTAATTTAGTAGCCAGCATTATCACTGTGAAAACACAGATTATTAACCTGATTAGTAAATTTCAGTGACAATCTCTCTAGTGCAAAGCAATATAAGACAACAAATAAATCTGAAACAATGCATTGATATAACACAAAACTTCATTTATTAAGTATGATTATATTTATACGCAATTTATTTTATGAAGTAATCAAAGAGCTATAGTATTATGTATCTTTTTTTAATTCCTCTATCTCTCACTAATGAGACTTTCTTTGCATGCAAAATTTAAAATTCCATATGGTAAACTGCACTTTGTTTTGCTGCCACAATCTCAAGCAATTACTATATTCATAGCTTGAATAATTGAATCTATGCAATAACCATAGCCAAGTGCTTATCAAGCCAAAACATTCACAATCTCAATGCTTGAAAGTAACCAAGATTGCTCAGCTTTGCTATCACTTCACCAAAAGCCATGGCCCATATTCAAGCAAGCCTCAATACAGCCAGAGCTAGCAACGCCACAACTCGAAAGTAAACGAAATCATAAATACTATTAATAACATTACATTCATCCCAAATTAAACAATTGTTGTGAGAATTGAATTACAAAGGAATTCTTTCAAAAATTCAATCCAATTCTTTCAGTGTGAAGTTTCCAAATCCACAAAATACAGTTGGAAGTATCATGTCTTCTTAATTCTTAAACCATAAATACATCCAAGGAAAACCTAAGCAAAACATGAATAAAAGATGTTAAAATGGAAATAACTCTAGATGAGCTTTGGCTTCTTTGACACAGGAGAGAGAGGATCCTTTGACTCTTTCCAAAGAAATTCCTTAATTTCATCTATAAATGGGTACACGTCTCTCAGTATTAAATGTGTTTCCAAATAATCTACCATGGAATAGACATTTCTCCTCATTACATTAACAGTTAAAAAATTATGAACCTTTTGAGAAGCAGAACTGTTAATGTAATCCATATCAATAGCATCCTCCATGATAGATAAATAAAATATAGAAACACAAATTAATGGACATCTACGTCTATGATGCTCATCTAGAAAGCCAATTAACATGGCACAAACCATATTGTTACCAAGGTAGACGAGAGCCGGACATGCAGCATAAAATGCAGGTTGGATGCCCTCAAAACAACCCTCGATTGGCTGAACAAATCGAACACCTCTTTCGTTCACAAACAAGGCATGTAAGATTGCTTTATACCCATTTTCCCATTCACCAAAATGATCGGATCTTTCAATGTGAGAAGTAGAGAGATGAAGACTATAATCCCCGCGGACTGCAACAAAAAACATAAGGACTAGATTTCAATTCAATTATACGTTTCACTGCTGAAAATATCCTTAATGATCTAACAAAACTCAATTCAATTAAACTGTGTACTTTAACCAACTATCCCAGGCCAAGCAGATAAAAATTTCAATTCAATTCAATTCCGTATCGATTGTAGTATGTTTATGCTGAGAAAAATAACTTTTGATCCACCATATAAAAAAGATAAATAAATTAGAGAAACAAACAAACGAATTAAGTCATTATGATTGAAATTGCTGACAATGATACCTGGAAGAGGCAGTGTAATGGGACGGTGGAAGCGCTGTCTGCCCTGAACAGTAAATCTGAAAGATTCTATGAATGCATCAGCTCCCCCCTGTATAGTCCATGTCCCACCTCCCAAGGATGGATCAAAGGAATAGAAGAGCACGCTTTCAAAGTCTCTAACATTGGGTGAAGGAGTTTTGCTCTTTAATTCCATAAATTCCATAAATGCATCATCTGTCATATAAATGGTTTGAAAATATATTCTTTCACCATACACAAAATGATTTGTTTCAAATACATCATAAACATCGAGGCCCAAGTCGGGAGGAGACGGTAGAGATTGCCAGTCATGTGTTTGTGAGCGCAGAACCCAGAAGGAATCCTTTGATATTTTAGGCATCATGGGATCGAACTGGATGAAATAATAATCCCCCTTAATTTTTTCGTAGTCGAACACCCTCTTGGCGTAGCAAATTGGTGGTTCATGGATTAAGTCCACCTCCTTGAACGTTAACTGCTTCTGCTTCTGTTTCTCATTATCTTCGTCCAGACGAAGTTCGAATGTTTTGACCGAAGGAGGACCGATACGAGCATCGCCGGTAGGACGATTTTGAAGACCTCCGACGAGATAGAAGTTGGAGTCGAACTCCACAAGCTGCACGCAGAAAGGCGGAAGATCAGCCTTGAAAGCAGCTGGAATCGGAGGAAGAGAATCCCAAGTCAGCACCGCCTGGTCCTCCAACTCCTTCGGCGGAGAAAGCAAATTGCAGACGTCGATTCCATAAAACTTGTCTAGCGTCTTGAAACACACGTATTGCATCTCTTTCTGTTCCTCCGTCACCACCTTCTTTATATACAAATGTCAGTGTACAGACCATCAATTTTAGGCTTTTCAAATAGTGCATGCTCAGTTATGTGGTTTAAAAATAACATTCATTATTTTAATTTCCCCTGGAGTTAAAAGTAGAATTATATTGCTATATTAAACTATTAGGGTTCTATATATTAAAGATAAAATAACCTAAAATTACTATAACATTTTAGAGTTGAGACAATATTTAAAAAATGTTGTCTAAAAATTGATAAAAAAAAATTGCCTTTGATCTATAATAACATTTTGAGACTTGAGACAGCGTTTTTGGAGACCTTGCTGATGCGGCCATTGCCTTAGGTTAAGGCAAGGTTTTTTGCTTTAAAAGCAACGCTTCTGTAGGCAACTCTTGAACTGTGTTTTAGGCAACACTTTACACCTGTTCTTTTAACTGTCATGCTGCTTCAGCTACTAGCAAAAAACGTTGCCTCTTTTTAGTATACACGCTAAAATGTTGCCTATTAATTTGACTTAGCTACCTACTAAAGTGTTATCTGTCAGATTGATATGAAACCCTTGGAAACGTTGCTTATTCTTCTAATTATGCAACCCATATAAATGTTGCCTCTAAACTAAATATGCAACTATTGAAAGGTAAAAATAAGAGTTGTTTTTGTAGTGAAAATACAAAAGAGACATATATAATCATTTAATTATTAAATAAATTTGTACACAATAAAATTAAAAAAAGAGATAAATCCTCAGCTGAAATTCTTAAGAATTATAGGGACTTGAGACAAGGCATAGTTACCCAAATAAATAAATAAATAAAACTCCTACAATTGCACAAATTCAGACAGTAGACGATTTTTGCTTAATTTACAAAGTTCACTCGAGTTCAGTCTGTCTATCTACGGTTACACATATGCAAAATGAATTATAATGCATATAATTTGAATTTAGTTCAGTAGTCAGCAGTAACTAGAGACTCAATTAATAGTAATTAGTGTAAGATGCATGGATCAGTTTTCAAATCTGTTTTGTCTTTGTGCAACAATGGAAAGAAGCCTGGAGACCCCTTGAGTCCAGATATCATAGTCCCCTTGATTTCTACACTCAATCTCTACAATTCCCCTTGCATCTGTCTTCAACCCAAAGTATTTCCACTTTTCGCCATCATCAAGCAGTAGTAAGTCTCTGCAAATATCTAGCATAGCATCTGCAACTTCAAAGATTACAAAGAATTTAGTATCTGTTTATGATCAGGATTATCCCCACATATAAGGAAAACAATGTTGTGACTTGTGAAGCCAAAGGTAGCTTACTCTTTTTCTTTTTGGTAATGGATCCTGCAACATGTCTGCTCTTCATTTTCAGCATCACCTGAAAAATTTACAAACCATGATGAACTGAAACAGATAAAGAATCCCATCATTAGGTGTGAATTCTTGAAAGGAAAAAAATTACCTGGCCTATTCGATGTATGTAAACAGAAACTATTTTCTAGTGAAGATCACCTGCAGTTTTCATCATTATTCATTACTATGTCAAGTCATTTTGCCAACAAAATAAAATTGATTTAATACTAGCAGCAACATTTGTGATTGATGTTGTGTTACCTTTGCGGGTTTGTTTGAGTAATTCACTTCCCTTAGCAAGTAGCTCTTGGCTGCAGACGCCTAGAAAATTTTCTCCATTAAGAATCTCCCCACCATCACTTGTGCTAGTATTGTTGCTATTATTGTTATTAGTAATTGTAGTACCTTTGCCACAAATTCCAATCCTCCCCTGCCTTTCTCTAATGGTGTCACTGCAGCAATGTTCCATACCTCTTTCAATGCTCTTGCCTTCAGGGTAGCTGCTCCTCTTAGAGTTACAAACATTAATAATTAAGATCAGGGTCATCATTACTATCTCTTAGTGTCACACTACCCATGCCAACATGAACACAAGACACATTTTGTCCTATGAAGCGGCTTATTGACAATTCAACTATACTCTTGTTGATTCTTGACAGTGTCATCAAGGAGTGCTATCTGTTGCAGCTGCAGTGGTAAGAGTAGTGATATCATCTTAAGAGCTGACATTGACAGCTGAGCTAACCACAGAAGCTAGGTGATCTCTCTCAGCCCCTATTGCCTCAGTAGCCTCGACGCACTGCACGACCACCAATGTGGCTGTAGAGGCCACAGCCACGCCAGTTTTGGCCATCCTCTCATCCTTGCTTGGTGTAGATGAAGCAGCCATTGCAGCCGGGATGGCTGCCACAGCAGAAGCCACTGCAGCTCTGAGATGGTAGCATGCAGTTGAGCATTGTGAGTTCTTGTTTCTTCTTTCTTCTTCTCCCTCCTGTCTCCCTGGCCATGCTGGTAAGTCTGTGCAAATATCTAGCACAACAACTGCAAATTCAATATTACAAAGAATTTAGTATCTATTTATGATCAGGATTATCCCTATATACAAGGAAAACAATTATGTGATTTGTGAAGCCAAAGGTAGCTTACTCTTTTTCTTTTTGGTAATGGTTCCTGCAACATGTCTGCTCTTCATTTTCAGCATCACCTGAAGTTTTTACAAACCATGATGAACTAATACAGATAAAGAATTCCATCATCTGGTGTGAATTCTTGAAAGGAAAAAAAAAATTACCTGCCTATACATATAGCAAATTATTGTCTCTTGAAAACTTTACAATGACCAGACAGAAAAAAGAAAGTAAAGACACAATAATTAATTAATCAATTAATTAGAATTATGAAGTTTGATAAGATATATGATAAAGAAAGGCGTTGAATGAATGCCTACGATGCAATGAGTATGAAAAAAATGCCGATAAACTAAAGCACCGAGCATGGAGAAGCAGAGTTTATAGATAGGAATTTATCAATGTAAAAAATGGAGAGAAAAAGAATCTCTACTGCACACAACACATCACTAATTGGCTTGCTTTATTTTCTTGAAAGTTCAAAGTATAAAAGTTTGGACCACTAACATGAATTCAAGTATACTGAGAGTTGAAGAACTTGTCAAGAAACTCTCTTAAATTTTGCTAAATCTATCAACCTCTTCCTCCTCCCTGAAGAAGTAAGTTTAGTTACGCAGAGAAAAAGAAAAAGTGAAGGTAATTGGAAGCATTGTGAAAAACCTAGCAGTAAATTGATTGAACTGGAAGCATTCTCAGCCAACTCCAACACCTACAATAACTATGAATCTAATGTTAATTAAATTTTTCAAGCACTAAAATTGACATAATTTAGTGATTAAAGTATAGGCCGGCGAATACACAATAAAAATAAAACATTGCAGTGATTAATAGGATCATAATTAATTAAACAGTAATTTCTCATAAAAGAAGAAAAATTTTCATTACCAAAATTTTTCGTCAACTTCAGCCATAACAAAGCTGAGTAAAGTAAGGAGCCTATCTGTGATGGAAAGAGCACGAGCACCACGGGGGAGCAGAGCATATCAGCACCCAGCCAGGGGCCAAGCAAAACGTCGCAAGTAGAAGAAGACGAGCAAATTGGAATCGAGCAGAGAAAAGTTCAGAAGCTCAAAATGCAGAGCGACTAACACGACGGCGATGCGAGTGGCGACGAGCACGAAGGCGCACGAGCAGCAACAAGCACGACGGCGCGCGAGCAGAGACGAGCATGACGGCGCGCGAGCAGAGAGGAAGACAACTTCAGAAGCAACGATGAGAAAATGCAAAGCAGTGACGAGCACGATGGCGATTCACTCCGACAAAAGAATTACAAACCAAATTATATCTGAAGCAAATTACCATAGTGCAGAATGAAAAATCATTAGGTACACCCAACAAATGCTTTCTATACACCCAAAAGACACCCAGTATACACTTCTGCGGCAGATTCATAAAAATACATTAATTTAGCATCATAAACCGGGACAGTTTGTTACTTGTTTGTATTGTAAGTGGTGTCAAATGAAATAACATCTCCGAAATACTCAAAGGCAGCTCTACTTCTTGTATCGGCCCGAAAAGTCAGCTTAATCGATTGATCCTCCTCGAGTTCAAGCTCAAAAAAAAATTTTTGATTCTTCTCTTTCATTCGTAATAAATATTTCCCGAATTCCTTTGCATCTTCTTGTTCGGAAACATTCCACACTTCCCTGGTAATGTAATTCCGACAATACAATTGATCAGAACGCGCCAACAACGACGCTCACGGCTATAGCTGGCGCGTTGGGGACACTGTTCTGACTCGGACGGCCGTCCCAACGGACAACCCAAACCGGGAGAGCCACCCAACACCTCCACCCCTCCAGCATAGCACCTGACAGTTAGTGAAAAAGAAAACTTTCTAAAAGACGAATCTGCTCTTGTGGGACTTGCCCTAGATCTAGGGTATATAGGAGAAGGCCCTACTCTTTCTCGAAATACGTCACTATTCCTCACCTTACTGTCATCTATATGAAGATCTCAGACATTCACTTTTTAGCACGAACCCGGGAGGTCCATCCACTCCTCAACCAGGTCCAGATTTTCCACATCTCTTTCCACCTCGTTCACTTGACCCGTTCCGTCACCCGGCAAAATGAACATAATTAATTATTCATTGTTCTGATCTATCCAATAATAAACAAAATGCAATATATATATGTCTGTGTGTGTGTTTGGGGATGTATCAATACGTGGGTTATATATGTGGATTGAAATTGAGTTAACAGGGAGGAATTAACATGTGCGAGAATATATATAGTACTTTTTTTTATCACATCTTCTAATTCAACAGGTTAAGAATTAATTTATAATTATGGTATTAAATTTTATTTAAAGATTTATTATTGACTAATAAATTGCTACATATATAAAATTAAAAAGTTTGAGTGTTTAATATTTATAATTAATTATTAATGTATTTGAATATATTTCTATCACTATTATTATAGTGGATTTATTTTAACTAAGAATTTATTATTTATAAATAGTTTTTTGTAGGGCTATAGATACTCTATTTATCATTTAGTTGTAAAATTCACTCTGTTGTCTTTTTTCTTTTTTTGATATAGGTCTTGATTCTAATCTTGTTTCATCAATTTCGTTCTAATTTTATTGAGTTGGTAAGTCCTTTATAATTCAAAGACTTAATGTTTTAATAAATAACTTGAAAGTTCTTTAGATTTGTTAAACTGCTTTATGTAACACAGACAAAAGTCAATTTTAGTGACTTGAGTATACTGTTTTGTAAATATTTAATAAATAAAATTAATAAATCATGTTTTAGTTTGTTATAAATATTAAAGTCGAATTTTCTTTAAATATGTTAAATATGTTTTAAATATGATGTGAGGATGTGTTACCTTTTAGTATGATAAAAAATTCTATTTATTTTTATTTTCTGTAATATCGATTTTTGAGAATTGTTTAAAAAGATTTTTTTTAAGCGCCAGTCATGATTAGATGAGTCGTGACACTTAAATTTTAAGATTAATCTTAAAAATTGTTTTAATATTTTAGGTATTAATAATAAAGATATTTTAGTCGTTTTAATATAAAATTCAAATTCTTATTTTCTAATACAATCAAACAACCTTAATCAATATTATAACAATATTTTAGTCATTATTGCTAAATGGCCATTTTGGTCTCTTATAATAAATTCTGTGAGTATTTTTTCTTTTTAAAATCAATTTTAAATTTTAATTCCTCATGTAATTAAACAAACTTAAATTGAAAATAATATTTTAGTCTTTAAAAATTAATTATAAAATATTATTTTTATTAAAATATTGAAAGTGGTACTTTAATTCTTTTGCAAAATTATTCAAAAAAATATGTTAATATTTTCATAATAAATTAGAAAGATATTTTAGTATAAAAAGTATATAATATATTTTTTAATTTATTAAACATTTAAAGTGAAAGAATAAGAAGATATAAATAATGAAATTTAAAAAATAATTTGACTATTTATTAATAATATAATATTAAATATATACATATTTAAATTTAAATAATATTAATTTAAAAAAACTAATTTTATTTTTAATTACAAGAATATAAGAAAAACTATATATATATATATATATATATATATATATATATATATATATATATATATATATATATATATATATATATATATATATAGCTTGTGATTAATTATTCAGTTGATCTGATCTATCCAATAATAAACAAATTGCATGTGTGGATGTATCAATACGTGGTTTATATATGTGGATTGAAACTGAGTTAACAGGGAGGAATTAATTAATATGTGCGTGAATATATATAGTAATTTTTTTTATATCGTATCTTCTAACTCAGCAGCAACAGGTTAAGAATTAATTCACAACTATATATGATCATACCAAATTTTATTTAAGAATTAATTATTAATTAATAAATTACTGTATATATAAAATAGAATTCAAATTTTTATATTTATTTAAATAAATTAATAAATTAATTATTAAACCAAATCCAACTTAATTATATATCTAATAATCTTGATAGAATGATAAGAAATAACCAAGGTTTTTAGGACCGAATTTGTGACCAACCAATAAAATTAGAAATTTAAAAATTTAACTAAAATTTAATTATAATTAAATTAGATATAATAAAATAATATATTTATATATAAAATATATTTTTAAAAAATTAATAATAATTTATTTTAATTTATATTTTATTTTTTTAATTAATTTACTGTCAAATAATTTTAATTTTAAAAACTAGACTCATTTAATCGCTGATTTTGGATTAGTCTAATCGAACTATGAAAGGTTTGATCCAATTCTCTTAACCACGCCGATAACACTATTCCATTATTTAGTAATAGTCTATTTTGAGGTTTGAAAAGAATCATAATTCTTGATAATAAGATCCTAGTTACGTAGTGTGTGTCTCTATAATATAATTATATATATTGTTGAATAATATTTCCTTTCAATTTTCATAGGCTTGTTTCGGTGGCTGATATTGCACGTGTAGGTAGCAAATTAATATTTGTGATCTACTATTGACTAGTGACTACCTTCTAGATTGTGTGGGAAAAAAATAAAATAGATGTTATTAAAATAATATTAAAAAAAGGAATAGATAGGAGAAAATGACAAAAAAAGACAAAGTTGAAGAGATGAATTGATAGTGGATAGTGGATAACTAGTAAAGTGATAGATACCATATCTCTATTTGCATACCAAAAAAACATGATGATGAATAATTCAATCAATTAATAAAAGTATAAAACATCAATTTCACACAAACTTAATCAAAGGTTGGGTTCGAGGAAGGAACCTTTTTGATTAATTCTGTGCCTCCAATTTTGTCCTTCATATTCACATAAGTTAGTCAACTTAATTGGCTGCTCTCAGGTTCTTATTCCATACCAATGTAACACCTTCCCTCCATAGTCAACCACCAATTATTAAGCTCTCTCAAAAGAAATAAATAATAAAATAAAGTAATATTATCACATATGATTCTATAATTTAACACCTCGCTATTAAGTCATTTTTTCAGGTGTTTTCTAAGGTGGTTATCCTCCCTCTTCTGTTACACTAATAATGCACCATATTGGATATTTAGTTTTAGAGAAATAAGATAAATAGATATCTGTCTTTATCATTTGAAAACACATATATTTTTAATTAATTAAAAATATAAAAATATCTCTCATTTTGTAGACTACAAAATATTTAAATCTATCGATTTAGAATATACAAAAACAAATAGATCATTCAAAAATATTTAGATGTCTCGCGTTTTAAAAATTGTAAAATACTTTTGTATTTTTAATTAAAAGAACAGAGATTTATTTATCGTTTTCTTTTATTATTAAATATGGTAATTTTAATAATAAATATTTTTTATTTATTTGTAAGCACTTTAATGGATGAATTTCAATGTTTTTCCGTGTTTATTGTAAGGTATTTTCTCTTCTTAGTATTATTAAGGGGAAAACACTAATTAACTCTTAGACGTAATTAAACTTATATATTCTTTCATAAAAAATCAATAATTTTTTGTTTCACAATCGAATTGATCAATAAAATTTCTAAGAGTAAAATCTAAATGCAACTTTCATTTACACGCAAAATTTCTACAACGTTATTAATATGGACATTAAAAAAATTTGACATCAATTCAACCACCACACTGGTACAATTACATCAAATTGCCCGTCATTTGCACTGACCTAATTTATAAATGAAAAAAAAATTAAAGGCCAGTAATTTTAATTTATGTTAATCAGTATTTTTAGCCATTAAGTTTATATTTTTAGTTCAGTAATTTAGCATCATATATATCAACACTTTTAAATATTATTGATTAGCTGTTAATAAAAAATAATAAATTGTGATAATTTTGTAACATTATCCGTTATATCTATTTTAACAAGCAAATAGCATTATTGGCAAAACAAAAAATCAAAGACAGATTTAAAAAAAAAAAGGTAACTAAGAGTTAATTCTCAAGTATCACCAATTGAAATTAAAGTTTATAATTTATTTTTATGAGAAATATTACATAACTAACAAATTTTATTATTTTTTATTAACATTTGGCCACTAATTTTTTTATATATATTAATTAAATTATCAATTCATAAACATTAAATTCTAATAATATAAAAATAAAATATTAATCTAAAATATTAGCTAATACTAAAAAGTGTTAATCTACTAATATTTTTTATTTTTATAATTTAAATTTAAATTTACATTTTAATAAATAAAAAAACTAAAATTCTAACTTAGAATAATTATAATAAATATATTAAAATTAACTATTAATATATAATACATATTAAAAATAAATTAAATAATATATAAATAATTATTAATTTTTGATATATAAATAATATTTTTAAACTTTGGAATATGATATTTGTGTGCTAGTTTTTGTTGTTTCTATTATGATAAAAATTTACAGTTAATTTTCTGTAAAATTAATAATTAAAAATTATTTAATATACTATTAATCTTATATAAAATTGCCTATACTGAGTTTTCACTTTTGATTATAATAGTACCTTTGATTACATAATAAGCTAAGATTGTATAAAGTGAATTGTCAAACACTCAAAAACATGTGATTATATTCTGAAGCCTCAAAACCCCACCATTTCCAACTCTTTCTTCAAACAAGAAACAACAACTCAATACTCATCAGTCATCACCACCACCATTATTCTAAATGACCATTTTACCCCTCTTCCTTTTCTTCTTCTTTCTCCCACCACCATCTCTCTCCCAACAACCACCACCACCACCACCACCACCCTCATCATCATCATGCCCTCTTAACTTCACCATCCTCTACACCCTCACCGGCACCGGAAACACCCCAACCTCTTACTCTGCCGCCTCCGGAACCACCGTCACAAACACCAAGTGCCAGTTCATCCGCCAATCCTTCCGCCTCCTCCAGTCCGACCTCCTCCGCCGCACCGACAACTTCATGCCACCCCTCTCCGCCTCCCTCTCATGCTGGTCCAACTTCCAATCCTACATCAACTCCTTCGACCCCACCTTCCATATTCAATCCTCATGCGGATTCTCCAACGCTTCAATTTCCCAAGGTTGAGGCTAAGTTCTCCATTTGTTTTTGCACCAGTCAGAAACACTTTAAGCTTGTATCTGATTTTTCTTTTCCTCTGTACTCTTTGATTAGAGAGTGTTGTGAGGTGTAGTTAGATATTTGCTTTGAAAGAGTGTGGGTGTACTGGGGTGCCGGTGAGAGAAAGAAGTCTATGTGTTGTAACAATTTTCACATAGTGATATTCTCTGGTTGTCATTTGACAACGGCCGTGGTTTTTTCTCCGGTAATTGGAGTTTCCACGTTAAATTCTTGTGTTGTGATTGTGTCTATTTTATTTCTCTGTCAAAGGTGTTTTCTCAAGGGGGAATTGTGTCTTATTCCCAACAAGTGGTATCAGAGCTTCGGTTCGGTGGGATTTATTCTTAGTATGCTCTGTGGTTGCAGCCTAGTCTGACCTTCCACATCAGAAAAGAATTTTGTCCTGTGGCTTGAGGTTGATCTTTGGTTGCTGTTGTTGTTGCTGGAAGGCAGTGTGACTCTGTGAGAGTGCAGTTTGGAAAAGGTTCTGGCTAAGGAAAGACTTGGTATTTAAGTGTGTCCATTGTGACCCACCTCTCTTTCCTGGGGACCCTTCCTAGTGCACGGTCTACAGTTGAGTTATAATATTCCAGTATACGGTTGCAACAATGTCAGGATATTCAAGTGCTGTGAAGCTTGAAATAGAGAAATTTGATGGAAGAATCAATTTTGGCTTGTGGCAAGTACAAGTCAAGGATGTGTTGATACAATCAGGTTTGCACAAGGCGTTGAAGGAGAAGATCTCTGGTTGCTCTCTCTATGAGAGAAGATGATGTTCTCTAGAAGACAAGAAGTATCCTCATGGTATTACCGCACTGCCATGGATAAGGATGAGTTGTGGCAATCAGGTCCACAATTGCACACGGGCATTGGTTGGCGTTGAGATGCAAGGTGTGTGGCGGAGTTAGGTCGATGGCTGAAGAACTTCCAGGAAAAGCCAATTTGGAAGTTGCACCATGAATTTTCAGCAAGGTTTCGATCTGTACCAAGGCGAAATTCTTGGAGTGGTCTAATTCCAAGTGAGTATACTTTCATGGTGGAGTATGATAGTTCTCTGAACTATGATTGTCGGTATAGACAATGGCAGCAAAGAATTGTCGGTGTTGACAATGGAAGCTGAAGATGTGTGACTATTTCAATCAAGGTGGAGATTGTTAGGATTTGGTTGAATTAGTCCCACATTGCTTAGGATAGCAAATGGAGTGGGTGGCCTAGGCTATAAATATGAGGCTAAGTTCTCCATTTGTTTTTGCACCAGTCAGAAACACTTTAAGCTTGTATCTGATTTTTCTTTTCCTCTGTACTCTTTGATTAGAGAGTGTTGTGAGGTGTAGTTAGATATTTGCTTTGAAAGAGTGTGGGTGTACTGGGGTGCCGGTGAGAGAAAGAAGTCTATGTGTTGTAACAATTTTCACATAGTGATATTCTCTGGTTGTCATTTGACAACGGCCGTGGTTTTTTCTCCGGTAATTGGAGTTTCCACGTTAAATTCTTGTGTTGTGATTGTGTCTATTTTATTTCTCTGTCAAAGGTGTTTTCTCAAGGGGGAATTGTGTCTTATTCCCAACACTCTACACCCTCACCGGCACCGGAAACACCCCAACCTCTTACTCTGCCGCCTCCGGAACCACCGTCACAAACACCAAGTGCCAGTTCATCCGCCAATCCTTCCGCCTCCTCCAGTCCGACCTCCTCCGCCGCACCGACAACTTCATGCCACCCCTCTCCGCCTCCCTCTCATGCTGGTCCAACTTCCAATCCTACATCAACTCCTTCGACCCCACCTTCCATATTCAATCCTCATGCGGATTCTCCAACGCTTCAATTTCCCAAGGTTGCGTCAACATCACCACAAGGCAACGCTTTGAATCGTTGGTATCCTCTTCCGTGCTTCAAAATGTGGATACTAGTTGTAACCAGTCCCTTGAGAATAACTCGCCATGCGCACTCTGCACTACAAGCTTGTCTTCTTTACCAGCTTCTGGTAAATCTCTTGGGAATCTCAGTGATTGCACTTCTCTGCCTTCTGTTTATGCTGCTGCTTTTAGCAACGCTTTTGGCCCTTCTGACCCTGGCACTGCAAAGTGCTTGTTCTCCCTTGATTTCACGCCTTTGGGTGATTCTAACAACAAGAAGAACAAGAAGAAGATTGTTGTTTCTGTCGTTGTCACCTTTATTTGTGTTTCGGGTTTGGTTTTCGTGGTTTTGGGATTGTGGAAGTTGAATGAAAAGTTGAGTGGTAAAAATGTTAGTGTTGCTGAAATGGGTTTGGTTTCTTCTTCAAGTGTTATGGGTTTGGATTATTCTTCTATGGATCAGAGCACTACTTTGATAAGATTCAGTATTGAGGATATTAAGAAAGCTACTAAGAATTTCTCAAGAGATAACATAATTGGAAGAGGAGGTTATGGCAACGTTTACAAAGGGTTGCTAAATGATGGAACTGAGGTTGCATTGAAGAGGTTCAAGAACTGTTCTGCTGCTGGTGATTCCAGCTTCAAGCATGAGGTTGAGGTTATTGCAAGTGTTAGGCATGTGAATCTTGTTGCATTAAGAGGATATTGCAGTGCCACAACAAATTTAGAAGGGTACCAAAGAATCATTGTTTGTGATTTAATGAAAAATGGTAGCCTTCATGACCATTTATTTGGCGGCGGTTCTTCTTCTTCAATTGGGCTTAATAATAAGCTAAGTTGGCCAATTAGGCAAAAGATTGCACTAGGAACTGCTAGAGGAATTGCTTATTTGCATTATGGTGCTCAACCTTCCATAATTCATAGAGATATCAAAGCAAGTAACATTCTTTTAGACGAAAAATTCGAGGCTAAGGTAGCCGATTTCGGTCTAGCAAAGTTTAATCCTGAAGGTATGACACATATGAGCACAAGGGTAGCTGGAACAATGGGTTATGTGGCTCCGGAATATGCTTTGTATGGTCAATTAACAGAGAGAAGTGATGTTTTCAGCTTTGGTGTTGTGCTTCTTGAGCTTCTAAGTGGAAAGAAAGCACTTTCAATGAGCAATGACGGTCAACCTTCTGCGTTGACCGATTGGGCATGGTCAATGGTTAGAACAAACAAGGCCTTAGATGTGATTGAAGATGGAATGCCTGAACTTGGGTCACCCAAGATTCTTGAGAAATATGTTTTGATTGGTGTGCTCTGTTCTCATCCTCAATTGTATGCTAGGCCTACTATGGATCAAGTTGTTAAGATGATGGAAACGGATCAAGATGTTGGAGATAATGAGGAGAACATGGTGCCGGCTATACCGGATCGGCCGATCCCTCTGGTGGCCGGAAGGGTTGATATAGAGAGATCGGCCAGTAGTAGTGGCGGCGGCGGCAGCGGCGGCTCTGGTGGACTATCTAGTCCTACAGGGTACCAAGCTTATACAATTGGAAGTAATAAGCATTCTTCTAATAACTCTAAGGAAGATGGAAGTTCAAGCTCCAAGATTTTGAGTATAGAAGAATGACATTTTTCTTCTTCAAATTCTGGCTAGTTTTAGCAACATTTTGTTTATACATTTATAATTTAATTTCTTTTATCTGTTATAGAATCAAATGTACATATTTTGATACTTCTTTTTGAGCTATACTTTGATCAAGTTTTCATGAATTCTAGTGCTAGATATTAGACCTAATTTTTCAATTTTACACTTTTGAGAATCTTGAAATATGTCAATGCTCTTAATATATGAAAGAAGGGGAATGATTTTTGGTTTGGTAGGTTGTTTTCAATGCCAATTAATTACACTTCGGTTTTGTTTTTGCTAACTATATCATGTTGTCACCTTTGGGCATAATTGCATGTTTAATATTCTCTCTATTCATATTTATTTGTTACTATATATCATTTTTTGGTTAATATATATAAATTACTTATATTTAAATATAGCATTTGGCTAATAGGTGTATGTCTTAAGGATAGATGATAAAGTTATCAATTAATTTTTTTATAGAAAAAAATACAAAATTTAAAATTTCAATATATTTATTTTGTATTTATTAAAATAAAAAATTAAAAAATTTGTCATTAACAAAATCTAAAGATACATGTTAATTAAACTCTTAAATATATTAATATAAGAATGTAAAAAAAATTATAGTAATAGACTAATATATTTTGTATTTAAACAAATCGATCTAGTGATTTACTAAAAAGTAATTAATTTGGATTGGTTAATTATAAACTCTTAAATAAAAATTATATTCACAATAAATTAAAACGAGAGGACTGAGAATATACTAGAAAATCAAAAAATAATTTATTAAAAAGTAATTATGATAGATAAAATAAATAAGAAGAGACGAGCAATATATTTATTAAATCATAGTTGTCATTCCCCTGAAATTAAAATAAGAGAAGCTGGTATTAATGTTTAATGTCTCTGTCAAGTAAAGCGAAACATTTTGGCTTGTTTTTTGGGGTTAATACAGGTTGCATCTGATTACATTAATTATGAGTAGTTATCATTAAAAAAACTTATGTGTAATATTACTTTTTTTTAAATTATTAATATGTGGTTTAAGTTATTGCACATGAGTAGTGGATCTTGTTTTGGATAGTATAAGAAATGGTTCTCACAACATAATAATTCATGTACTATTTTGGTACATTTGCCGACATAAATAAGTGTTTATAAAACTTTTCTTATGATGTGATTTGATTGGTGTTATTCTGAAAATACTAATTGACAATAAGTCAATGATAATCTTCACTTCTTCAGTATTGTGGCTGGTTTTATTTTTTAATTAATTTCAGTGTCAAAATTTAAGAATTCAAACCGCCGTGATTGAAATACCAGAAATTCTAGAAAATTATGATGGAATATCTTCAAATCTAGTAGCTCGCCAATATCGGACTAGTCAAATAATAAATAATAAATAACTAAGCTCATTTTCTTTTAAGACCTCTTGTCCCAAAATGGAAAAATCATCCTTATAAAAAGAAAAGACTATATTTATTAGGAGAGAAATGTTGAAGAAAAATTTTAGCAGTCAATATTTTTTACTAAATCAGGCTTTTAAATCAATTATTAATATAATATATATTAAAATATAAAGTACACGTTAAAAATGAGTTACATAATATATGTACATAAATACATAATAATTAATTTTAATATATAAATAATATTTTTTAATTAATATTTTGCACAAATATTTTATTTTTATACTATTAAAATTTACGATTTAAAAATAATAATTTTGAATTTAAAATTTAATATTTAAGATTAAAATTTAGAACTTAATTAATATCTTATTCTTTGATATTACGAACAAAAATACGTTTAACTATTGCACAATGCAACTTTTTTTTCCGATGGTATTTTAAGACAATTGAAGATTAACATCTTTTTTTTTTTTTGTCTTAACATCCTTTGATAAAAGCCTAAGAATTAGTCATGACAGACATGACAGACGAGCTATATCTTATATATATATATATATATATATAAAGAAATGCAAGATAAATTGTTCATGAAAAATCAAAATTTTGCCTTTAACATGAATAAAATATGGGCCCAAATATGTCAAGAAAAGATTGAAAATCGATCTTCTCAATTTTTTTTAACAATTGAAGGAGTAAAATGCCATCAATCAAGTTGGCTTGATCTAGTGGTTAGCTCATTAGTCTCCTTAAGCAAGTGTTAGAAGTTTGAATCTCGCCTTGTACATGCAGCAACTCATTGGCCAGCGACAAATCCTTAAATATAGCTCGTTAATTAATTTTTCGACTTAATAATATTTTGCTATAAGAGAAATAATAAAGGATGTTGACATTGGGCTGGGCTTCAAAACTAAGCAGGCCAGGCCCAAGTATGATTAACAACAAACGATGGTACTAATCAGAAGAAATTAACATAACTAATTAACATAGACAAAAACAAAACAACTAATTACCAAACTATGCCCAAAAAAAAACACAATGAATTCCCCCGGTTTTGAATTTTTCTCCAACAAATATTAATTCAAAGATTTCCAGCAAAAAGATTAAACAGTATTGTTCCATATGCTCTCTTATTTTTATTTTTTTCCATTTCTGTTTCTGTATTGGTTCAGAGGTTCAATTTTCTTTCTTTCCAACTTTTTTTCATAAAAAGAATATCGACAAGAGAAGGAATTATTTATTTTGAAACAATATCATTGACCAAAATGATATAAAATTTAAAGCGAGCACATTACAATTTTTTTAGAATAAATTTTTAATTGTTGTGAGAAATAAGGAGTTAAACACCAAAGTGGTCCCTGAGATTCACAAAATGCACCGATTTAGTCCCTGAGTTCCCAATTACACAAATTTAGTCCTCTAGATTGAAAAAAATGCATCAAGTTGGTCCCCCGCATATTTTCCGGCCAGATTCCTTACCGCCGGGAGTGACGTGGCGAATGAGTGCCATGCTGGATGAACGAAAACGACGTCGTATTGGGTTTTGGCGCTAAACCCAGTAATAGACGACACCGTTTCAACTCAGCATCTACAAAACTTTCAAACCCTCTCCCCCAATATTCAAAGATCACTTCGTCTTCTTCATCTCCTGCGAACTGAAACCATCAAACCCTGGCATTCTAGACTCCTGGCGTGACTTTTCGAAGTGAAACAATCTGGAGTTCAGTGGAACCTCTTCATCGTTGGCTGAAGATCGATGAAGGAAGGAGCAAAGATTCTGCCTGGAATCTCCTGTGACAGAGGTAGGCATGCAGAATATTACATAGTATTTTTCTGTTCTACGTAGTGGTAAGGTATCGTACATTATGGATTTTACTTGGGAATTTGGTGTAGATTGATAGGAAACCATGGATGCTATGTTAGTGGATAGGGTTTTTGCATTGGGTGGTGCGGGTAGGGGTAATCGGAATGCTTTGTTTTCAAACCGAAAATATGAAATTTCTATAATGGCATGGTGACTGAAGTAGTTGTTAGTTAGGGATTTTGGCATATGATCTGTTGTTGATTGTGGATTCTATATTTTAGTAAAAATGTTGTATATTTTTTTTTCAATACAGATGGAGAAGTTGCTGGATATAATGTTCCATCATGATGGAACGTTTAAGAAGAATGCTGATGGAAAGTTGGTTTACTCACCTGACAATAAAGCTTGCTTAGGTGATTTAGATGAGGATAGACTTGATGTCTTCTTCATCAGGAACTATTTCAAGGAGTTGGGATATGACAGGGTAATTGAGTGTTGGTGGCTGGTTCCGGAGAGGAGCTTGGAGGTTGGATTGAGAGCTCTGACCATTGATGATGAATTAAGGGAGATGTGCTTCCATGCACAGATGAATGATGGCCTAGTAGATGTTTATTTCGAACATGGAGTTTCGACACCCAAACTGTTGGAGGGGAAAGAAGATGTGCTGTGTCTCGATTATATTCAACAAGAGGAGCCTGGTGGTGAGTTAAACAAGAAGAACACCCCTGAGGAAACCTTAAATGAAATGCCACATGATAAAGCTGATCCTGACCCAGAACCTCGTACCCCAATCCCCATTCCAAACAGTCCAACTGCAATCCCAGTTCCTGCTAACACTCCCATCAGAAAACCTATGCATGATGACACCAAGTCCATGGCTGATCATGAGAACCCCAAACTCCATCATATATCCAACCCAAAACCCACTACAAAGCCCAATACAACCCCAACTGTCAATCAGAATCCAAAACCCAAACAGAACCAGATGCCCAAGAAGACTCAACCAAAGCCCAAGCCCAAGATTACTTCCAAAACCAAGCCCAAATTTAACCCACCTAAAAGAATCACAAGATCTTAGGCAAGGGGACAGTAGAGTGCTAACAAAGGGAAGCAAACTTTTCATGTGGATTTAACTGGAAACAGATCCAGCAGTGATGAAGGGAGTTCAGAGGATGACTCTTATGTCCCTGTCCAGGAGGCCAGCTCTAGTAGTGATGATGAATTGCTTAAACAACCAATTAGGAAAGAGATCAAGAAGGTTCAGAAGGCCTCAGCCATGGCCAAGGGAAAGGAAAAGTTGTATAAAGACACTATTATGCAAGATGATGATGCAATTGTGGCAGACTTATCTGATGTAGAGGTGGACCTTGGTTTTTTAGGAAGTCCAGGAGGGGGATTTATGTATGATGCTCTTGACCCGGGTGCAGAGTCTGATGGTGCCAACTCTTGGCACTCGGAGGAGATGAAGACTCCTCCTAATTCTGAAGATGAATTGGAATCTGATGGAGAATCGGATGAATTTCCAATCTTCCAGGAGGGACAGAGATTTGGTGAGTTGCAACTGCAAGTGGGAATGAAGTTTAACACTAAACAAGAATTCAGGGATGCTGTGCGAGAGTTTACCATTCAGGAGGGTAGAAGGATTAAGTTTGTAAAGAATGACAATGTGAGGTGTAGGGCAGTGTGCCAGGTGGAAGAGTGCTGCTGGGTTGTTTATGCCTCAAGGGATCACGAGGACACTTGCTGGCAAATCAAGACCTTTTATGACGATCATACATGTCCGAGAGAGAATTCTAATAGGGCTGCAAACAGAGCTTGGCTGGCAAGTAAGTTGGTCAAGAAGGTTAGAAAGTACCCCAACTTCAAGCAATGTGAGGCTGCAACATACTTCAGGTCTAAGTGTGTTCTCATACTGCATAGGAATTCATTAGCCCGAGCCTTGGCTGATGCAAGAAATATTGTCTACGGGGATGAAAAGGCACAGTATGCCTTGTTAAGGGATTATGCTGAAACGCTCCTAAAGACCAATCCGGGATCCACTGTAAAGATTGGGGTTACTCCACTGCCTGACGGCCAAGTAATGTTTGAAAAAATGTATATCTGCCTGAGTGGTTGCAAGAACGGGTTTAAAGCTGGTTGTCGACCTTTAATCGGCCTCGACGGTGCATTTCTGAAGATGCAGATTGGTGGACAGATATTATCAGCTGTCGCACAAGATGCAAATCACCACATTTATGTGGTTGCTTGGGCTATAGTCAACATTGAAAATAAGGAGAACTGCAAATGGTTTTTGGAGTTACTCCACGAAGACTTGGGAGACTATAAGGCTAACGGGTGGTGTTTCATTTCTGATATGCAGAAGGTTAGCCAGTTTATATTGGAAGCAAAATGTATATTAGTTCATTGTATGCAATATTTTGATTCTATGTTTTATTTGGTATTGATAATTGCAAGTTGCTGGAATCACTTGTAGTATGTGTGAATATTCAGGGTATTTGTTTAACTAAGTAGTTTGATTTGTTAGGATGGTTTGCTTGGTTAGGATGATTGGTTATTGATTACTTAGGGTGATTGGTTATTGATTATTTAAGCTGATTGGTTATTGATTATTTAGGGTGATTGGTTATTGATGACTTAGGGTGGTTGGTTATTGATTAGTTAGGCTGATTGGGTATTAGTTATTGCTTGGTTTCTGCTATATCTGTCCATCAATTGCAAGGGTTGATTTCGGCTGTGGAAGAGGTCATGCCACAGGTCCACCATCGTTTCTGTGTATGGTACCTGTGGCGTAACTTTAACAAACAGTGGAAGGATCTTGAGCTGCGGAGACTCCTTTGGGATGCTGCAAGGTCAACCACCTTTCAAGATTTTATTGGCAACATGGACAAGATCAAAAGAGTCAGTGAAGAAGCATGGACATACCTTAACAAGTGGCCTAGGCATTCATGGACGAAATCTCAATTTAGCCACAGGCCAAAGCTGGATAATATATGCAATAACGCATGTGAGGTATTCAATGCAAGGATCAAAGAGGCTAGGAGCAAGCCAATCATCACCCTGCTTGAAGAGGTAAGGATGTTCGTTATGAGGTCCATTGCAAAGAACAAGATAAAGTTGAACAATCACATCGGAAAACTTCCTCCAGTTATTCAGAGCCGGTTAGAAAAGGTAAAGAAAGAGTCAAAGAACTGGGTACCTATATGGACTGGGGATGAAGCCTATGAGAAGTTTGAGGTCCATGGACAACCAACAAACATGGTTGTCGATCTAGGCAAAAGACTCTGCACCTGCCAATTCTGGATGTTAACAGGTAATTTTTGTTACATTTACATCTAATTCTGTTTCTTTCTATTTATCTTCATTTGCATTATCATTAGATTCATTTTAGTGTAATTTTTACCTGAACTGTTAACTAACATGTTCTGTTTGGTGTGCTGTAGGCATTCCCTGTGTCCACGCCTGTGCTGCTCTTGCACGGGTGAACAAGAGACCAAAGGATTTCTGCCACCCCTTGGTCACAATGGATTTATACACGAAGACCTACGAACATTATATCAATCCTCTTCCGGGTCAATCCATGTGGGAAAAATCAGCATATAGTAAGCCCCAGGCTCCTAACATCAAACGGAAACTAGGAAAGCTCACAACCAAAAGAAGAAAGGACGCTGATGAGGGTCCTAGTGTAAACAAGAAAGCTAAGCAGACTGTTACCCTAAAGAGACAGCTCAAGCCATTCACATGCACATATTGTGGTGTAAAGGGCCACACCAAGAGGGGATGCAAACAGAAGAGAGCTGATGAGCTTGCTGCTGCTCTTGCGGCTGCAGGAGCAGCTGTGGCAGCTTCAAAGGACAAAGCTACTGCTACTGGGAATACACCTGCACCTGAAGCAACCAACAGTACCAATCCGGCAACATCGGCAGCTGACATTCCACCCCCAGTGTCTGGACCGCAAGCTGAAGAGGTTGAATTATTCCAACCAAGCTATGGTGGAACACAAGATGAGGTATAAAATGTCCCAAATGATTTGTTGTTCATAATCCTATATTTAACTCCCCTTTTCACAGTAACTCATTTAACTTATTACACTTCAAGCAGGCACCACCACCACCAGCAACAAGGCCACCTAAGTTACCAACTAAACGGAAGATCACACCACAACCAGTGTCGATCCCATGCAAGGAGCAACTGCAGCCACAGCTTCAAGGTTGGAAAGGTTCATGAAGATGGTTCCAACACCTCAGTTCAAGGCACCAAGGAAGAAAAACCCTTGATTGGGATGTTGTAGCAGCTGCTTTAACAATATATATGGGATTTGGGCATTGGTTGATATTTTGGATTTTTTGTTACCTCTCTTAGGGAATGGCTCTTATGTAGACTGTATGGTTTATTTTGATTTTCTGGTAGTAGATAATTTATCAGAGTTTATGCTTGAAGGTAGCTGTTTCAGTCTGTTTATCCTTATGTGGACAACTGCAACTATGTTACATTGACAATGTCTTGTTTATAATCTACAAAGCTACTATTATCAATTTACATCTTATGTTCATTCAGTTTGGTTTCTATTTTTGTAAAATCTATCTACAAATAACACACCAATAAATTAAACATTTCCCATACATTCATTATCAGATGCTTCCAAACACAGTTCTTACACTTTTCTCATCACAGGTGAAACAAGTTCTTACATTTTTAACATCACACCTAAAACAACAACTAACATAGAAAAAAACAACAATCCTAACATTTGTATCATATATTTCTGGGTCCTTAACTCAGCCTCCAAATTGCCAATCCTCAAAGCAAGACTAACGCTCACTTTTTCATTGTTGTATGCAGCAGTGTCTTCCAAATTTCCTTTATCATCTTCTCCAATGTCTGCCCATCGAAAGAAGCCACACCATTTTCCTCCACTACTCTGTGAACATGAAATTTAACTGTTACCATCAAATTAGTCAGCAACAAATCTTCATGAAACACTCACGTTGTAATTCGGGCATCCAAAGAAGGGCTTATTTGGATGGGTTTCCGTTCCAGACCATCGGAGCACAGGACGTTTCCCACACCCACACCGCTCTGGTACTCGCGTGCCTCTACTCTGACTTGGCCTCCTTGTGCATGATCGCAAAGAACTTCCCTCTCCTTCATCTGCACGTCCAACCATCCTCCAACTAGCAAAGCAATGGGTACGAGAATGAACAGGGAAGAAGAAGAAGAAGAAGAAGAATAAAAAGAGGAAGAAGAAGAAGACGAAGAAGAGAAGAAGACGAAGATGTGCTGTGCCAATTCGGAGTTAGGGTTTAAAAAAGGAATCAGGGACAACATTGGTGCATCAAGTTTCATTTGCCACATCATCCAACCGTTGGACACTCCAGCGTGGCACTCATTCGCCACGTCACTCCCGGCAGTAAGGAATCTGGCCGGAAAATATACGGGGGACCAACGTGATGCATTTTTTCAATCTGGAGGACTAAATTTGTGCAATTGAGAACTCAGGGATTAAATCAGTGCATTTTATGAATCTTAGGGACTATTTTGGTATTTAACTCGAGAAATAAGTGTGCATAACTTATATAAAAATATTTTAGTGTTGTTTATGTTTAACAGCCTTTCATATCTATTTTTCATTTTAGTCATACATGTTTATTTCTTTCTCTTTGATGTATGTTTACTTTTTTTATTTTTTAATGAAAAAACTATTTATTAGTAGTAAGATGAATCTAAGTTGTAGACAAAAAGAAGTGTATACCAATAGTTTCATATGCCAAAATGTGTACCATATTCAATTAGACAAATTATACGGTACAGATGAATATCATACAGAGTTACAAATATTCCTTTTGAGTCTAGGAAAACTTGACGCGTATTGGGACGGTAGTTGAGCTGCTAAGTCATTTACAGACCATT
This sequence comes from Arachis hypogaea, assembly GCF_003086295.3. Taxonomy (NCBI): domain Eukaryota; kingdom Viridiplantae; phylum Streptophyta; class Magnoliopsida; order Fabales; family Fabaceae; genus Arachis; species Arachis hypogaea. Next base: position 98,305,319 of record NC_092037.1, on the reverse strand, counting down.
CAGTGTTGTTGCAGGGCTTGTCGGTAGAGGCTGGCTTCTCTTCTGTGAGCCGTTATGGATGAGCGCCTATAAAATGAACGGAAGTGTCCAATGAAGGGTGTGAGGTTATGGCAGTATAATTTTGATGGCCTTTTATTGTAATGTATACATACACTAGTAGTGCTTTTTTTTTTTTTAAGAAAATAAGGGGATATGTAATAATGACTATTATATTTTATTTTTTACGTAAATAACATATTATTTATTACGAACTTGCAAGGAGACCACGGCTTAGAGGAGAATAACCAGCGAACCGTTCTTTTTGGTTATAGAATTTCTTCTTTTTGTTTTTTGTTTTTTTTTTTGGTCATGTAGTGGGTACTTAATTAGATAGGCTTTTTTCTTCATTTTTTTATTTGGTTAGATTGAACTTTATTTTGAAAAAAAAATATTATATTAAATGTGTATTTAATTTTTTGTTATTTTTTATGAAATTCTAAGAATGTCTATAAATATTTAAAATGAAATGATAACAAATTATTTTATTTTAAATTAAAAATGTTAAGTTTAAGAAATTAAAGAGACTTTAACAAATTCTCTTTTAAATATATATATATATATATATATATATATTTCATATTAGATATTCAATACAAAATAAGTATTTTTATAAAAAATAAATCAATCACAATTAATTTTATGCTGAATAAATAGTTTTTACCGAAGTAAAATATCTTAAAATATTGACTAATTGAATAGTTCTTCATTTATATTTTATTTTGATTTAATAATGATAATAATAATATAAATAATAATAACAATAAAAAATAGATAATAATAGTGTTAAGAAACAAAAAATAATAAGATAGTAAAATTATATTTTTGGAAGAACATAAATGAAAGAGCAATAAATTATTTTAAAAAAAATAATACAATTAAACTCTTATATTGTCTCATTTAAAGGAACAAATATAATCTAATAACTATATGAAAATATTTTATACTATTACTACATCAAAATTAAACTATAATTTGTATCTTAAAATATAAATAAAAATACATATTAAACCAAATTTAATAAAAAATTAAAATATTATTATAAAATAATGAACTTATTTAGTTGAAGTTTATATGAATGAGTTTTTTTGCTCAAATTTATTATTATGCTTTTTCTAATTATAGTTTGAGGTATAAATTATCGTCGTCTTTCTCTGTATCGGAGGAAGTGTAACTACAGATCTTTTCTAAACTCCTTGAAACAGACTCCTCCTTTTCACCGCTAATTAAAACTAAAGTCCATCTTCAATAATATGGCAATTCAGTCACCTGTCACAGTACAAAGAAAGCAAATTAATATGATACACCACTAAATGAACCCAACTGCAGGCACAATTCTAAAATTCAGATAAGAGCATCAATGATGACACACCAGATTATAGTACATCACACCACAATCGACCACACCTACTCAACAATCATATCATACACTATCTTTTTTTTTTTATCATTCTTTATACATGTATAATTATTATTATCTCACAATCAGTCTGTCATTATTATATTGCCTTGTTTTATTCTCTTTTCTTATTTTTTTTATCTATTCACCTTAACCGCAATTAATTATTACTAGGGGGTGGCAATATGTACCCTATCCGTGGGTACCCAACCCGATCCCACCCGGTCGGGTAGGGTTGTCAACCCGATCCGCATCGGGTAGGGTAGGGTGCAGGTCGGGTAGGGTGCGGGTTGAGCCTCAACCCTACCCGACCAACCCGCACTCTATATATATGTATATGTTATATACTTATATAAAAATATGTTTTAAGTGGATGTTAGACCAAAGACCTCTCACTAAATGCAAAAGATCCTTAGTCATTAAAAGAAGATCATTAATTGATAACTTAATAAACTTTTTTTACATAAAAGTCACTTCTATTTTAAATTATCATCAAGTTGTATAATAATGTTGCATCTTTTTTTGTAACCCGCGGATAGGGTTGGGTACCTGCGGGTTAAGAGCGGGTAGAGTTAGGATTGAGATATTCTCAACCCGCGGGTAGAGTAGGGTCGAATTTATATAAAAATCTCAATATGCGGGTAGGATTAGGGTTGGCTCCAAACCCTACCCTACCCTACCCATTGCTACCCCTAATTATCACCATACTATTATTATTCTTTTAGACTTTTTAATTTTATTCTTATTATTCTTTTTTCTTCTATTCTCTATATACATATCTATCGTTGTCTCACGACCACTGTATATTGACTTGTTCTTTCTTCTTTTCTCCCTTTTCTTATTCTTTTTCCACCTTCTCTTTTTCGATCCCAAGTAATTACCATCATGTATTAGTTTACACTAAAAAATGAATACTACTTTAAAAATAAATTAAAAATATCATAACTCTTATGTGAATCATCTATGCTCTTATAAATATAATGAAATAGTAAATTTAATTTTTTCTACTATGAGTATTTTTTTATATTTATCTTTATCTTTGTAATACAAATGGGGAGCTCTTACACTGACGTGGTGCTCATATATTGAGTTTGGCTGTTTGGAACTTTATTTGTTTAGGTGTTGTCATTAGAAATTTTTAGAATTTTATTTATAAATTATAAATTATTATTTGCTTAGTTGGTTATTTTTAAAATTTTAAATTATGTTTTTTTAGGTTGTTAAGTATTTAGTTTTTAATGTTGTTGAACTAATTATTTGCTTAGGTGTCGTCACTAGAAATTTTTAAAAATTATAAATTTTATTTGCTTAAATTGCTATTTTCAAAATTTTGAAGTTATTTGCTTAATTGTTACTTTTTAATTTTAATTTATTTGTATATTACTCTTTTGAATTTTTAAATTTTATTTATAAATTATAAATTATTATTTGCTTAAATTGTTATTTTTAAATTTAAGTTATTTGTTTAGATTGTTATTTTTTAAATTTTAAGTTGTTTTGCTTAGGTGGTTATTATCGCAATCATTATCACATGTAGGGTTTTATTTGCCAAAATCAGTGTTCATCCATGAACAATTTTACGTTATTTTGTCAAGAGTTAAGAGTTCTAGTGGTCTCAAGGTTCTAATTTTGGACGAAGATGACAAATTAAAATATAAGTTTGTGCATCGCACGGGTTTAACACTAGTAGTAATACAAGTAAAAAGTTCTTTTGGTGACATAGTGCTCATATGTTGAGTTTGGGAATTATTTTCTTAGGTGTCGTCGTTAGAAATATTTAAAACTTTATTAACAAATTAATAAACAATAAATTATTTGGTTAGGTTGTTAGATATTAATAAGGATTTAGTTTTTGAATTTATTAGCAAAGTTGTTAAAAATTTAATTTTTATTTTTAATACTATTGAATTAATTTAAAATGTTGACATAACGCTCATATATTAAGTTTGGGAATTATTTACTTAGCTGTCATTATTATAATTTTTTAAACTTTATTTATAAATTAATAATTATTTGGTTAGATTAATAGATATTAACAAAAATTTAGTTTTTGAATTTACTCGCAAGGTAGTTAGATATTTAATTTTTAATATTATTAAATTAATTAAAAAAATTATTAATAAATTAGTATCATTAGTGAACCTTAAAGTATTGATTAATAAAAATAATTTTTAATATGTTTAATTTAATAAATCATTGTGTGCATTTCTTCTATAACAATATCAACTAAAATCTTTTATGTTTTAGTAAAAGCTTAAAATTAATTGAACTAATTTAAAAAAAAATTATTTAATTGAACTGAAATGCCCTTCTAAAAAGATGGATTTCACTTGTTTTTGTTCTTATTATCAAAATCAAAATCACTTCAAGTTCATATTTATTTTTTTATACCCAATTCGGTGATCCATTGTTACTAAAGTCCATTTTACAAGTTTAGTAGCTACCATTTTCATTCATCAGGCTTGGCTTAGCCAGAGCCATTATCCAAGCCCTGCCAAGACCTATATCTATCAATGCCATGTGTTGATATGCTATTGATGCAGATGAAATCTGTAAATCTGTACCAAATAGTATCTGTATTATAGTGCGACCCATTCAATTATTCACTAATATTATTAATGCATAGTTAGTTAGATATCAATAATCCTTGGATAAGAAATAGTAATTGTAGTTAATTCAGATGAAATATATCTTTTTCAACATAAATGGTGGCCTCAATTTATTTGTGACAGGAGATTTTGCATAGATTGGTTTATTGGTTTGTGATATATTGTAGAAGATATTTATAGTAAAAAAATAATTATATTGTTATAACAAAGTTTAATTATTCTGCAGTAAAAAAATTAGATTATTCTCATATAAATAATTATTTTGTTAAGAAAAATATATAAAACAATATATATAAATATATATGACTTTTTTAGTAAAAAAAAAAACCCACCAAAAACATTTTATCATGTACAATGTACATATTTTTTTCCGAATTTAGTCAAAATCTTTATTCTTATATATATATATGCATGGTTTAGTGTCTTTTTAGTGTTCATAGAACATTTTTCTTTTTGTTATTCTAATGTGTGAACATTGTCAAAGAATTCACTCTAAAGACTACTTTTTAAAATGATTAATGAAAAGTTCTAAAAATTTGGAGGGGTAAAAACAAAAGCCATAGATCACATCTCACACTTATTATTATTATTATTATTATGCAAAATCTATTTGAAGAACACCATATACAGAAACATAGGACTAGGAAGCACCAACAAAACCAAAACTAACCCCATTTCCAAAATTCAAAAATTCATAACACTAATTCGAACTATACATAAAAAGGAAAGAGAATAAAGCAAATTAATATATCTCTCCATGGTGTGTTTTCCATATACCTTTAGAGGGAGTTTCATGTGTTATTCTTATAACTTTCTGTTTTCTTTCTTGTTTAGTTTTTCTTGTCACATTATTTCCTTCATTATTGCTATTTACCTTCATCACATCAGCTCTCACTATGTGATGATCTGAAGTCCCTTTTGAGGAGAGGACTAAATAGGACCCGGGGACGAACTTGTACGAACAATTCGACGACGATAATATGTAATCGACTCGAGTTCCATACTTGCATGTCCCTTGAACACCTGCATGGTATGAGAACACATGTTGACTTTTGTAAAGTTTAGAAGCTTAAGGGGTTCAACTTTGAAATTTCAAGGAATTTTTTGTGTTTACTTTGGCCTTTGGCAATCACAACGACCGATTCGCATTCTCCGGCGAAGTCCTTAGCATCTGTGTATTGTTTACTTTTGAGATATTTCATCACTTCAACCTTTGGTGTTGGCTTTCCCATCTCTTCATAGTACTGTATACAAAATAAACCAATTTTTTTAAATAGGATTTAGGATTTAGGTGAAACGGGACTAATATCTCACTTAACAATAATCTAACCCAAGAGAAAACCTCAAGAAAGACACTAAGACCTAATAGTTGATAGTAATTTTACATGTTTTTAGAAATTTGCTTAAAAATTTTCCTCAACATTTCACGTTTCTCTATTTTAGAAGTACATAAATTATCTTAAAATTCGTCTCCATATTTTCTAAGCAACTATGTTTTTTGTCCTCAACGTATCCATCGGCTTTGTCTTAGTCTACTAACCAAACCCTACCTTAACGCGAGAAAGCGAAAAGTTAAGAAATAAATCAAAGTTTTGGATAGACATACCTTAACAATATCTGTCCATCTTTCTTGGGAGTAATCTGATTCATCCAATGAATTAAGGCCTCCTGCTAAGATGTGAGGCTCATCATTAGATTGAATTATTGCATTTATCTGCTTCATCCTCCAATTCTCATCAAGATGATCAAGGTGAGTACAATAAAAATTGAGTTCACCTACTTGAGGTACATCAATAGTAGCCTTCAAAACATTCCTGCCGCCACGAAATTACCGTTCAAGACATCATTTATACGCCAAAAAATTAGGTGTCAACCAATGCAAAGGTTAAAAAGTACAAGAGTTTAGGCATTAAGATGAGGACCACACTAAAATTAAAAGGAAATAGAGTGGGGTGTCCACAAAGAGTACAAGGATTTAGGTCATATTTTCTATTTTCTTATCCCATCATTTTTTCATTGTTTAATAGATACTAGTAATGAGCAAGAAAGAAGAACTTTTAGTTGAAAGTAAGACAAAAATTTCTTGAATTTTGTTATGATGGAACTTGGCAATAATAGGAATAATATTCTATTCTATTCTGAGTTTCTGACTATCCTTTGAAACCAGACAAATTCTAAGTCTAAGTCCAGTTGTATCTTCAAATGGCAGCATTTCCTCAAAGATAATGACAAATTGTACCTAAAATTCATCCATATAAAATTCCTAGATACCATACTTTAAATTAATTTTTATTCAGCTTACAACCCAGTATTGTTGGCATTTGCTACTAGAATCTGAAGTTCTCTGAAAAGAAAATGCTGAAGGTTCTCTAGAGAGAAGAAAAAGAAAAAGAAAAAAGGAAAATATTATTTTGATTGATAAATAATGCATCAATACATTCCTTTACAAAATTGCCAAATGCAGTATAAAATAATAAAAAAGTATTAACTAGTAAGATTTATATTTTCAGAATTATAATATATGATACAAAATTTCAAAATTTCTATAAGTTTTACGCCATCATTTAATTATATATTTGTATTTGTAGAACTTTTTAATATATCGAACGGTTAAGTCAAATATTTTTTCTAATGCGGTAACATACAATTTTATTGTTGACACAATTTTAAACTACTATATTGTTATACACAAAAAGGAAAAAAAAAAAGTCATCATTAAGATTTCAATTATATTGTTGACACAATTTTAAAGATCATAGCAAAGAAAACATTTTTTTGTTAAATAATAACATATAAAAGTATATTAATTAACCTAAAATTTTGATTTCTATAAAACTACCAAACATTTTGCTAAAGCAACAAGCATTAAGAGGTAAAAATACAGGAGTATTAATATTTATAAAAATACTAAGCGTGCACAAAAAATCAATTATCACGTATTATTTTAGTTATTTTTAATATGTATCTTGTAATTTAACATATATTTTATGTATAACATGATTGTAATATTTATTATTTACTTTGATGTACTAAACTTGATAAGAAATAATGTCCAAAATTAAATTTAAGGAAAAGACAAATAGGTCATAGACTTTTTAATTCAAAGATAAATAAATTTCTGACTAATTGAAAATATAAAAACATCTCTCATCTTTTAAAACGTGAGATATCTAAGTTTTTCCGTCCAAAATATAGGAGAACAAATAAGTCCTAAATGTATCACATTTTGAAAAGTTAGAAGTTTTATATTTTCAATTATTCAAGGAGTTATTTGTCTTCGAGTTAAAATTCAGTACCTATTTGTCATTTTCTCTAAATTCACCAAAGCAAAATAAAAGGTCTAAAAAAGAAAACAAACCTAAAATCAGAGTGATCAAAGAGGTTGATGGAAGTCCAACGTTTAATGGGCCATTTGGATAAGATAGCATTTCCAAACTGAGGTGCCCAACTCTCTGCAAACACAAAGTGATCCATTCCCAATGCTTTGGCCAAATCTGAAAGTGGCTTCATCCCATTCTCTTCTTCTGCCTTCACTTCTTGCAAACCCAATATATCAGCACCTACCTCTTTCAGCACCTCCACCACCGTCTTCCTCTGCCACCCGTTTCGCGCCGCAATCTATCTTGCACACATACCAATACAACCATTCAATTGCATAACACTAAATATGTTACATAAATGCCACCATTTTCACAAAATTTAATAATGTACCAATATTTTAGGTGTCCAGGTTTGGTGTTTGGATTTTTAAATAGAAACAAAAACGAAGAGATAAAGATAGACAGATTTTTTTATCCGGACTTTTAAGAATTCCATGAAGCTTTGTATGGGCACAGAAAAAGTGTCTCACATTCTTATCTCTTAAGAAATCCAAACACAGCCTTAAGAACACAGTTTAATGTATGTTCTAGAAATATTCATACAACCGTTATATACTACAATTAGTTATCAAAATTTACTGTTAATATAAAATATATTAAAAAATATATATTTATAGTATTTTTTATGTTTATAACAACTTATGTCGATCTTTAACGTTAAAATTTTGCATAAAAAAACTTAGAAGGAGTGATTGTAAATTTGTAAATTCTCTTGGACACATGCAATAATTTGTCAGAGCTCACCACCACCTTCTCGTGCTCCGAGAAGCTCGGTTGGCGATTTCTCAGCATGGAGATCTCGTTATCCGGTAAATTAATCGAAACTCTTAGCTTCGATTTCGAAAAGTGGTGTTGTTGCTGTTGTTGATGCTTGTTGCTGATGCAGAGTGCTCTGTTTTCAGAACAGGGTATGTGATGATGAAGGGGAGAGTGAGAATGAGAACGCTTCAGAATGCTCCTCGGTTTCTCGTTCGTTGACTTTAGCCTCGAATTTTGGTCAAAGGGTCTTCGTTGTCTCGAAGCGACGCCGTTTTGGTCGTCAAAGTTCTGAGCTTTCTCTGTTCTCTGAGATGGAACCGCTGGCGCCATGGAAAACAGTGCGGCGTTGAAGGTTGCGATGCGAATTGGTTTTTCGTGTTTTTGAGTACCCATTTGGGCGTTTTGATCGGAAATGGTGGAAAGATTCGAGCTTGGGTCGTTTTGGGGTTTTGGGTTGTCGTTTTTGGGCTTCTTTGTGATGACTACTTTGCACCTTGAACTACGGCGGCGTAGTGGCCACCACCGGAGGAGGAAGAAGCGGCGGAGCTTGGTGTTGAGGAGCTTGAGCATGGTGGAGAAGTGGGTGGTGTTGGGATCATAAGATAATGTTCATTTTGTGTGGTGTTTGTAGTGAGAAGTTGTTGAAGCTGTTTTGTGTTTTTCAGTTCTGCCTTTTGTTTGTGTTTTTCATTCCATGGGTTTTTGTGATTGGAAGTGGGAAGAAGAAGAAGGAGAAGAAGAAGTGAGCTTACACTTTATTAGTAAATTTTCAGTTGGAATTTGAAAATAGTTTTATAGATGAAAGTTTCATTTTTTTTAAAGGAAACCTTTTGAAAAGGGCATTGCATTTTGGCAACTCATCCAAATTAATCTATTATTAGAGCAGATGATCTGAATGGGAGAATAGAAAATACAAAAAGTATAGGTAGAATAAAAATTTTAAATGATGTGAATAATGAATATGTTGGATGTTTAATTCAATAGGAATATAGTTAATTATGTTTATTATTTTTAATTAGATGGTTATTTCTTTTGATTCGATTTATTCATACACAATTGATAATAGTTGGATGTTCAATTCACTAAGTGTCCAAATGATTATCCTAATTCCTAATGTTAAAGTTTACGAGATAATTTGGAGTGAAGTGTTTTTTTACTTTATTGAATCAATTCTAAAATTCATTATTCACATTGTTTACAAAAGTCATTGTTTAACTAATAAAACCCAACATTATATTTGGACATTTAAAATTTTGGCTCCATAGGTAGACAACATATAATCTGAACAATGTAAATAATGGACTGAAAATTTGGCCCAATAAATTAAAAAAAAAAATAAACTCTACCCAAATTATCCAACAAATAAATTTCATTCAATAATTCAAAAATTTTAACCATTTATTATACCCTGACTTACTAAAACACCAATTTTTCTTTCAAATTCTCTGCCGTCGCCGTTATCGCTTGGTCGCCAACCAGCTCCATTGTCGTCGCTAGAATCCTTCTCACCACCGCTGGTTTATCAACAAAAATCTTGATCAGCGTTGTTCTCTTCCAGACCAAAAACAAACGCACCGCCGGACTCTGCTCGCCGCCGTCGTTTGCTTTTTCTTAAAGAGAAATCAAGGTGTTGCTATGCATTACAATTTTATTTGTCATATTGAAATTTAGAATTTAAAAACAATCACTTAATACAAGACTTACTTGAGGATTGCATCCCATAATCCAAAATTACATGAGCAATTTCTATAACCAAAGGAGTTACAAAAGGGGAAGGACATTCTTGGAATTGAATTGGTGCCATTTAGCTTCCTTTATTTTATTCTCAAAAGACTTCTCTTTTCTTTCAATTTCTATTCTCCAAAGGAAATCTACTGAAATAGAAATAGCTGTTAGGGACTACCAACTTTAGCTCAAAACAAAAGAGGAGTGAGAAAAGAAAAAAAGATGAGATGGAAAAAATGTCTATTGCCAATGTCATTTTCTCCAACCACTACAAAATAAAAATATAGAGGGTTAGCTTGGTTTAGATGTTGCTTACACATGCAAAGCTTACTACTAATATAATTTAAATATATAATTTGCATTGAAAATCCAATTGAGCAAACTGGAGGATTGTACAAATACAATGGAGACAAATGAAGCCACTTTTAGTTATTTGTATACCACCAACTGCTCTTAAAGCAGGTAATATCATTTTTATTTTTCCTAGTTTGACTATGATAAACTAACAAGCCAGTGGATAAAATGGAAAGAGCAAAGTGAAACAAGAGTTTAGTTTACATGATAAATTTATTATTAGTGAAAAATTTTAAATTTTTTATTTAATAAATATAAAATAAATATATTAAAAATTTAAACTTTTTATATTTCTAATATTTTTTTTAATTTATAATCTTAACATGTCATCTTAATAAGACACAAGATAAATAACTCCATATAATAATAGTAGTTATAATAATTAATGAGCCAACAACTCTTGGTCCTCATGGGCATGCAAGTGAGGTTATTCTTATTTGGAACTACATTTCACAAGAAAACCGCCGTTTCTATCTCCCATGAATCTACCATTATTACAATTTTACTAATAACCTAAAGCTAACTAAGGAGTATATATATGTATATATATATCATTGAACAATATGTGTGTTGACCATTATAGAGAAAAAAAATTTTAAGGTGTTTTTGTTTTAAATATGATTTTGTGTCAGATATTGCTCAGATTAAATGTTGCTCTGTGTTTTTTTTTTTGGCATTTATCATTTTATATTTTGATTATTACTAATTAATTAAATACTCAACTAATTGGATTTGAAGAATTGTGACAGCTTTTTAGTAATGATTTTTTTTGCAGTATCTTATTTTAGTTACATTTAATGTAATAGTCAAAATATTAAATTATGAGTATATACAAATTGATCTAATGAATATTAGATAAGATATTTTAGTCTTTAAATAAATTTTGTTTACTCTTAGAGAATTACTTTGTCAAATTAATTGATTTTTTTGTTATTTTTAATATATATATTGAATAAATAAATTCTTAATAAAATTTATTATAAAATAATTAAATGATTTAAAAAAATATTTTTATAAGACACATTAATTTCTTATAAAATAGAGTAGAGATCAATTTGTCTTACCGAAGTAATTCTTAAAGACAAATAAAAATTTATTGAAGAACAAAATATCTATTTTAAAAATATTTAAGGACTAATTTGAGTATTTACCATTAAAAAATACTAAAAAAAAAAACTCTTCCTATTGATGTGTGAAACCTTGTGTTCAGTGATAATTGAAAATCCTATTCAATCTGAGTTGGCGTGGGGACCTCATCACCTCAACCTTAGAAGTTTGGAATGGATCCAAACACCTTTGTATAGGCCAGTTCACCTTTCTGTGCCATACTGTTCTTATGTTCAATGTTTTTCCCCCTAATATGTATACTCCTATGACTTAGATTTTTCAGATTTGAAAATTATTCATGAAGATACAAAACATGGGATATAACATCTGCTAGAAGAAGATAAGCCTCTTGTGGTAAATAATTCTTCATACTAACCCTTATGGATACTCATTCTGTTTTATCATCTTAAACTATTTTTGAATTGGACAACAATATATGATACCTATTTTTGAACTGAATAAGCATGGTTCATACTAGGGATATGACAAGAGTGATCATTTGAAGTCCAACATTTTGGAATTCAATATGATTTTAGACGTTATTTTATGTTTGTTAATGTTCAATCCTATAAATTTTACATTTTAAATGTCTAGTATTATTCAAGGAGGAGTCTATTTGTATTGTTTCAAAATATTATTTTGATAGAGTTTAATTTTAATATATTGATAGTGTAAATTATTTTACACAATTATTTAATCATATTCATCCTTTTAAATGATTCTATAGAATCAATATAAAAAATTGTATTTTTGTTCACATATTATATAATTAAACACGTGTAAAATTATTTACATATTAGTATATCAAAATTAAATTCTATTACGATAAACTTATAAATTTTGTAGTAGTGAAAATAAAGTAAGAATCATCTATATATATATATATATATATATACACATTTTTGCAAATGAAATTTCATTATCTAGGTCCACAAATTTTTAAGAGAGCCATAATACGGTTTTGGAAGTGACATCTTCTAACAGAAAAATTGAATATTCAAATCCATTTTGAAGCAAAACTACACTATACACTTGACTAATACATGCATAAAGCTAATGAATAAAAGATATAGGGATTAAGGACATCTATTTCAAAATGTACCCTACACAACACAAGAGGCACTTTGGCACAGGAATATACATAATTTTCCACTATAATGTAGCACTACTCATCATGTAGTGTCATTTTCTATAGGGAAAGAAGCACAAGAATAAGATTTTTGGAAAGATAAAGACACAAGGAATGGCCTATTCATGATGTATATATATGGCCTCTTCACAATTTGAGTGATTCTAATCCCTAAATTGCACAAAAGTGAAGATGGTACCATAGAAAGTGAAAACCGACACCAATATGTTGACAAATATTGAAGTCAATGCATGATGATCATTGATTTTAATTAGAATAAACAAATATTAGGTAAGGCACCACATGTGTGTTGATATATAGAGTAATAATGTGGCCCTTGCACTGAATTTGGAAGGGAGATAGAAATTGAGATTGAAAAACAAAAACTAAAAAATAGAGATTATATTAAGTTTTTGTAATAATGTGGTTCTTGCAATGTATTTGGAGGGGAGATAAAGATTGATAAACTGAAATTAGGAGACGAAAAATAAAAAACATAGATTAAATTAAATTTTTGTATTGTGTTTGGTATAAAATATACCGAATTGAATTATGTTTTAGTAGTATGTTTAATTTAAAATAAATATGAAGATTAAGAGATAAATTTAAAATTTAGAAAATTAAATGAGGATTTTAAAAAAAATATTATTAAATTTTCAGTTTTCGTCTCAAAAAATTTTAATCTCTTAGATCTCTACTTTCTAAAAGTAATAAAGAGATTAAAATTTTGAGTCCCGAGACTAAAATTTTAATTTTACTCTCTAGTTACGAAATACAATATTAAATTTTAATTTTTTAATTTTTTAATTTTAGTCTCAATTTTTAAAAACAAACATTATCTTTGTAGATGATGAGTTAGTGTGTCTTGTGTCAAATGCATTGAGTTGGTATTATTAGAAGCTTACAAAGCAAAATTTTATTGAATTGACAAATTTCTTTATCCTTATCATTGTCACATTTTTAGACATTACAAGTACTTCTTTTAACCTAATCTCACTATTTCAGGATGTGAATGAGTCTAGTAGGTCCTTTTTTGCATGGTAAAATAATAATCATTCATTTATTCTACCCAATTTGTGGTCACTCACTATTCAATAATCAATATCAATAAATATGAAAACGATTGGAGGAGTCAATTGAAGCTTCTCTTCTATAAGTGTTTTCTTTTTTCACTCTTAATAATGACCATGATTATGAGTCTTGTAAAACTACCTAAGCAAGAGTTTAAAACGGTATTTTTATCAGAAATGTTTATTTAACTTCTGAATATATGTACACATTCGGTAAGGAGTATTTCATCCCTTGTTAATTAAATAAATATTAGTTTTTTATTTTTTATACTTTATATTAGCAGTCTAGATTTAAGATTTAAAAATTAAGATATAAAATTTAGAATTTATAGTTTAACATTTAGAATTTAGAATTTAGAGTGTTTTATTGTTTGTTTTTTTAATCTTTAATACGTTAATTTTAAAAAAATACTTCACTTTTTACTTTTATTTTAGAGTTCATTAACATTTGCAACAGATATTCAAAAGTATTTGACTAATCTAATTAAGTAATTATATATTGAAAATTGTTGGGGATCATAGTTTGGAAACCATAGATAATCATAATTTACTTTTTTTTAGCTTTTGTTTGAATTTATTAATTATTGTTGGAATTTTTGGTGACTAAATAGAAAAGAAAGAAAAAAGAGACAAAACCAAATTAATTGGCTAGGGTCATATCTAAATTTATTAGATGTTGAAGCTCACTCCATGGTTGGCTCCAATTCGAGTGAATGTCCGCGACAGAAGCAGCTGCTTTAGCCATACAATCTGCAACACTATTTGCAGTCCTCTGAATTAAAAGAATAGAGACTCTCCAATTCCAATTCATAACCTCCTGAATATGCTTTGCCAAATCCCATTCCGGAATATCCTTACTAAGCATTCTCTGGTTTACCAAGAAAAGAGCTTCTAAACAGTCTGTTTCACAAATAACCTCACGAAATCCACTCTCCCAAGCAAGAAGCAAACCTCTCCAAATTGCATACAATTCAGCAAAAAGAACACTGCACACTTCGACTTTTCCAGTGCAACCTTTCAACCAACATCCATCAGGTAAATATTATATGTAATAAGTATATAATTGTAAATATTATACATTTAAAATTATAAATATTAAATAACATAACATAACTTTACATTATTGTCTTCTCAGCATTATTCTTATATATTTTAGTGACTGGAACACAAAACTCATCATTTATTATTTCATTTACTACAATGGCTGATCTAAAAGGCTCTTCGTTCCAAAATAAATAAATAAATAAAATCACTATTTTTTATAGTGTTGATGATACATTATTATGGGAAGACAGGTAATTGAGCACCCCAAGTTGACAGCATTGATGAGCATATACATTGAAGATTTAAGAGAGTGCCATTAATGGCTATCACAGATACTATTATTTAGTTAGTTAGGCAGTTAGATGTGAACTACAATTTTACATTTTACTACTTTATCTGATTCTTGAATTTTCCTCTTAACTCTCTGATGATCGTGATTCTCAAATGGTATAAGAGAGTTTTAACTTTTAAGAACTCATTAAGTCACAACAAAAAGAATATATTTAATTACATAAAGAAGAAAAATAGCAATGAATTTTACAAGTCTTATTAGAGCAAATATTAACTGAAAAATAAATTAATTAAAAAACGTCGACAGCAGGGTTCGAACCTGCGCGGGCGAAGCCCAACAGATTTCAAGTCTGTCTCCTTAACCACTCGGACATATCGACTGTTGCTGAGTTTAACAACTTAAAATATTTATAAACTAATAAAGGTTTCAGCAAGGATAAATAATTATACACTAAATGAAAGAACAGTTTGATACTTTGATGATCAAATTGAAACATGTATTTAAGTTGGAAAAGAAGAATGTGTCTTTATCTACATAAGTTTAGAAATGTTTCATGATATTTTTGTACTCTTGACATTCAGAATCAGATTCCACAATCCACACCTTTAGCTACACATAACACATACCCCACATCACCACTATTGTTTTATCCGAAACACAATCCATGTTTCTTATGTGAAACATTTTATAAGATTGTGAGCAAAGTATAGTTGTTTGTATTGATTCAAGTGAAAATTTTCACGAACGAGTCCAAGTGTACTTTCCAACCAATTTTAACCTTAACCAAACATATCAATAACCCATTTTTCAAGAATATATGAAGAGTGGAGGACTATCTGAATCAAAAGAAACTGGAGCAGAGTTGGAAAACCCAACACGCCAGGCATGTAAAAATGCTTGAACAAACTGATCTGAGCCTTTGTCATATTGAAATTCATTGGAGACCGATTATATTTATAAATGTAAAAGCATAAAAAAGGGACTTTACATCTAACTGCCTCTATGGAGTTAGGGCAGTTCTTTCTTTCTCTATGCTGTTTTTTGTCTGTGTTTTTGGAAACAGGGAAACACATCATGTATGAACTATGAACTATGAACTGCTTGAAACTCAGAAGTCAGAACCAAATTAATAAATGGAGCAGGGACACGGAAAGCCATGATGATTAAATGAACTTAAAATGTCTGGCAAAACAGAGCTACGCCCTCGAATGTCCGGCAAATCTTGCATGAATCCTCCGTTGGATTGGGGTCCTACATGAAGGGCAATCCTTCATCCCTTGCTTCTCGTGGAGTTCGTTGCAGTCTTGACAAACAACCTGGTGTGCGCACGGCAGAAACACCACTGACATCTCGTCTGATAGGCACATGACACACTCCTGCTCTCGCCTCAAGCTTCCGGTAGACATTTTATCTCGATTGCTAACCATCGTTTGGGACGCATTAGATTTCTTGTTCTCCTTCACCGTAAGAGTATTTTTGCTGGTTCTGGAGAACTTGTCATTTTTACCATCAACACCCCTGCGAAGAGCTGCTATTTGTTCAGACTCGGATTTTATTTTTAACTCAATCAACTCTTTCTCAAGCCTTGCAATATCATCCACATATTTCTGCATATCATTAGCTGCCCTTTTTCTAATAGTATCCTCTTCAGATTTGATGTGCGCTTCGAGTTGTTGTCTTTCCTTTCTAATGGATGCTGCCTGTGCAAGGAGCTTTTCTTTCACAGCTCTCTCTTGTTCCAGTCTACCCTGTAAGGTTTACAACAATTATAGGCCAATCAAGTACCAAATATGAAAAATGAGAACAAGGATAACAAAAATCTTGCTATTTAAATAAGGTAATTGTCCGGTGGTTAGCACATCGTCTTTTCATGTCGAAGACACAGGTTTGATTCCCGTAAGGGATGGATACTCTTTCCCGGCCATTTACCGGGAACTGCAAGGTTACAAGGTTCCCAGGAAACAACCTTCCCTTTGTTTGTAAAGTAGGTCCTTCTTTTTATATAACTAATTAGAGTTGACATAAAACGGATCACCAAAGACATACCTGATGAATGATTCAATCCCCTCTCACCACTATTGTAACACATAAATTAAAAAGTAAAAAAATCTTACTTCAGTTTCAAGCATGATTGGATCAAATCATCAAATAAACCAAGAAACTTAAACTAACCCTACATTTCACATGGTAACAAATATGCCCCTTGAATTCAGAGCCACTCCAAAAGAATTCAGAACCCCTTGAACTCAATTTAATGGAAGATAACATTTTAAGGGGCCTAACAATGAAAATTACAGCTGAAGACTGAAGGAAAAACCTTCAGGTAGCATTAGCTTATAGCACCTCACCCATGTTTCTAGTACAAAACTATAAATTCCAAGCATCTATACATAAATTAAAAATTGATTAGTTTCATTGTGAAAAGGAGGTCAACATAAAGTATCCATGTCAGTTTAAGGAGCCTGTGCATTAATTCCGGTTTGGTGATAAGGTTAGTTAGATTGTCAGGCTAATAGATTTCATAACAAACCAAGCACAGTGAAATCAATGTAGACAAGATAGTAAATATGCTGCGTTTCTTACTCAAAGGCACATACCTCAATGTTGGCTAGAAGATTTTTCTCCTTGTGTAGCACTTGTAGTAGGTTAGATAAACTGTGCTTCTCTCCATCAAGCTCATCTCGAAGTAAACCATTTTGGCTCTCCCATGATTGAAGCTGTTTAAGAACAATCTGCTCTCTCTCAAGTGCTTGTCGATGGCTTGTCATCGACTTTAGAACCCACAACTTCGCATCATCCAATTCCTTCTTCAGCGAAGCGTTCTCTGCCTCTAGCTCAACTGCAGCAGAAGTAGCATGCTCAATTTGCTTTCTAGTATTCTCCATGGCATTCTCCATCTCAGAGATTCTCTTCACTGCATTCTCCTCCAAAAGTTTCTGATCTTTTTTATATAGGTCGGCTTCTTGCTTCTCCTTCCTAAGAGCTTTAAGCTCACTCTGCACTTTTCCGAGCCTCTCAGTAACTTGCATAACTTTTTGTTTTGTCCAGTTGTTCCAGCTTTGCATCCCAAACTGCAATTCTTGCACGCGAGCTATTAACATCAAAGTTAGTTCATCCTTTTCATCTCTTGGCACATACTTACCCAAAGACTCATCATAAGGAATACCGGCACAGAAATCAAGAATCTTTTGATTGTCAGTGGAACTAGGTTCAGACTTAGGCTTGGATGTAGTGTCTGACACTGTAGTAGAATTGACTACAGTAGAAGCAGATGTTGCATCCTTTGTAGGTAATGTTCCGGTGTTACCTCTTCCATTTGAAGTAGAGGAACTATTGGTCGAAACACAGCATGCTGCATCAGCTGAGTGAACTCCTTTTGTGCTTGTTGAATTTGAGGAACCACACTTCATTTGCTGATTAGGAATTTCAGATGGTTGCTTGATTCTTTTTTCAACAACCAAACTACTTACACTTGTAAGCTTCCCTGATTTAAAACCACCTTTTCCACAAGCCCTGTAAGCTTTCTCCATATGAAGGAACTTCTGCCTAAGTGCTACTATTTCTTTTCTGTTATGGCGCTTGGAACTAGACCCGGGTTTAGATTCCTTAGCAGGACCCACTGAAGTTCCTGTGGATTTCTCTGTAGTGACCAGCAAAGAAGCATTCCCCTTATGAAGCTTTCCCCCTTCTGAAACAAGAAGACTTTGACTGTTCGGGGTATTCTGGAAACTTCCGAACTTAGGTGCTTCAGACTTGTTCTGGTGACTATGGGGCAATTCCTTTGGGACAGTTGGCTCAATAATTATGTCAGATTCAGAGATTTGAACCTCTGGCTTTGACTGGGGAACAGAAGAACCAGAAGAGCTTTCCCCATTCTGAACAACACCACTCGGGCGATCTTCTGCTGAACAGGCTAGTGAGATGTTCAAGTCACACATCAACAAAAGCCACATTGCTTCGCCAGATGTTAAGGACGGTCTAACTTCGCGAAGTACACTGATCATCTCCAACATGGTGTAGTACAGCAAATGCTGAAAATTTTCAAACACGACATCCGAACCAGCAACATCTTTTCCCTTAAGAATATTCACTGTATCCTGTACAATATTTGAGACAGGGTCTCCTTCCTCTATGTATAAGGCTCTCCTTGAAATGGACATGTGAGCCACCTCTTCACCATATCCTAATTCAACAATCTGCTTGATTGCAGCATGAAAAACAGCTTGCAAATTAGACAACAGTAATTCCTCAAGCTGGTTTGCAATAGGATCATTCCAATCCACAAGCTCGTTCATACGCATTTCTGATTCTACTCTATACCAATCTGATACTACCTCAGATGGATTAGTACCATTTAAGCTTTGTGGAAGCTCCGACGGTAATTCATACCGAGGGAACTCAATCAAAGATGTGGGGGCACTGGCAACAGCTACGGAAGGATGAACCGATTTTCGCTTGTTCTTACACCCTTGATCCTGCTTATTCTCACCACTGGAATCAACCGCTTTATCCATTTCACTAACAACTAGATTAAACCCCGCAGAATCCTTATCTGCCTAACAATCCTCTATCTACAAATAGGAGCCACATGTCAAATTTGAAAAGCTATGAACCCAAAAAGGTTGAAGAAACTGATTGTGGGGTTCGAGGGAATCCAAAAAGAAAATAGGAACACAGTAAAATTGGGAGAACAAGCACAGAGGACTAACGCCAATAACAATAGAACCACTTCAATCAGCATCAGACCATTTAAAAAAAAAAGATTAAAGTTAAGTAAACATATAAAAAAAGAACCCAAAGAGAAATCATACCTTTGCTAAGAACTGAAGAGTTGAACCCAAAATGAGAAATCTCCTGCATCAAAAACTCAAAAGTCAGAAGAAAAGAAACAAAAATAATTAAAAAAGAGCTTGTTAGAACTAACACACATAAAAACAAACACCTTCTGAGCAATGCTTACATCAAAGCCAACACAGAATGCAAGCATGAAAGACAAGTGTAACCACATGCCAATAGAACACTGACACAACATTTCCCAGAAAAAAACAAAATAAAATTAACCGATTCAAGAATCAAAGAGAAAAATCACTGAATTACTTTCTTTTATATAACAAAAGTTAAAAAAATAAAAAAATCATCAAAATGAAAACGAGTTAACGCCCCCCACATTGAGGAGAAAATCACAGAAAAGGTCAAAACCTTTAATTTGAAGATTCATACGAAAAGGAACCAAAAATAACAACAAAATCGTACCCTGAAACAGCAAACAATGTTTGCATCCGTCACAGCTATGAAAACGTTGATACCCAAATAATAATAATAATAATAATAATAATAATAATAATAATAATAATGAAAGATGGGTTCTTTCTTGCTGGGTGATTCTTGTTCTGGTGGTTGAAGGAATCAGAGTGGCGAGTTTTGGTTTTCTCAGTTTGCGTTTTTGTGTTGTGGTGTCTGCTACTCACTCACTCACTCACACACTCTCTTTGGGTTTTGGGTTTTGGAGTGGCAAATGAAAGGTCCACTCTGCATTTATATATATAAACTTGTAAATATTTAATAGTATAATCAAATATGAATGAACGATTAATTTATTTATGTAAATAACGAATAAGTAATAAAAAAATATCTAATACTTTCTCGTCAAAATAAATGATATAATATTAATTACTATTAAATATCATGGAGCAGTGAAAAAAAAAAAGAAATTAAAAGGTATTCTAATATTAATTTTTTCCCTTACTAGGATTTTGACTTATTAATAGCATAAATAATTTCATATTATAATTCAATCAAGTTTATTATTTTAAGAATAATATTATATATCCAACTCTTTTTATTAATTAATCAAATCTAATTAAATTGATATTTTTTATAAAAATCAGTTATGACTAATATTATTTCTAATTTTATTATTTAATTTAATTAAATTAGATTCATACAAAATTTTGGATAAATAACATTACTCTTATTTTAAATAAATATTTAAGTCTATAAGAAAATAATACTTTTACTAACATAAAATATTTTCATAAAATAAAAATAAAAGTTTAATTATTCTTTTAGTCTTTACGAATTTACTAAATTTTAAATTAATTTTTTATCGTTCAAAAAGATTGTAATTAAATTTTTGTATTAAATAAAAAATTGTGATTAGATCAATATTAATTTTTTCAAAAAATAATGCAATAATTCTAAAATATTAAATATTCTTAACATAAAATAATTTGCAAAAATCTAAGTAACAATTATTATCTGATATAAAAATCTAATTATTAATTTTTAAATTATAAAAATTTGACTAAAAATTTAATAAAATTATAAGAACCTAATGAATAATAAAACTTGAATTAAATCATACTAATAGTCCGTTTTTCTTTTTTTTTTCTTTTGTATAATAAAATGCAATAGTACACTTATTTTGGAAGGAATAGTGTTAAGGAAATTAATCATGTTATATATATACAAAAAATTATCTATTCATTTATATAAAATATACAATTTATATTAAAAATTAATTAAATATTTTTTTATGATACTATTTAATAATTTATTATTAATTAATAAATTACTATATACAAAAAATAAAATTAAAATTTTTAATATTTATTTAAATAAATTAAAAATTAATTATTAGATTAACTTAAATTAATTATATATTTTTTTTGGTGACTGAAATTATATATATATATATATATATATATATATATATATATATATATATATATATATATATATATATATTAGGAATGATTTAGTATTTTTTTTTTTAACTCACTTAGCAATTTTAGAAGGTAAGAGGGTATGTAGAGTGTAGTGCGGCTATTGGGCAACGGTCATTGGTTTAGGCTTTAGCTACCACTCTATGAATAAGTCATACATATAAACCTACTTATATCTTTTAAGTAAAAAAAATTGATAAAAGTAATAAAATAAGAGTTAATTTTTTTAAAATTAAAATAATAGAATATATATTTTATAAAAATTATAAAATTAATAATAATTAATTTTTTATTTTAAAATATCTAAATTGCACATAAACCATATTTTTTTGGCATTTATAGTTTTATATAGCCACCTTAGCTAGGTGGGAATTCCATTCACCAACCCCAATTTCTTTGATACTACCACAACCAATTTCCATGCCAATGTATGGAAAGATTATTGAGATTTGACTCCTGCAAAAGATAGGAAAGTATAAAAATGACAAGTTAGATAAGTACATTTAATTAATTAAGAATTTTTATTGTATGTAATATAAGATTTTCTAAATGATGTATTTTTTTTCTTTGTTATATGTTTTTATCTTTTTATGTATTTTAGAGGAGTCGAATACAAATTATTTGGTAACAATAAAACATCGTGTATAAAAAAGAAGTAATATTATACAATATCAAATTATTTCCAAATTTTATAAAATTTTAGACATTTAATTTATTATAAAATGTCTTAATTAATAAAATTTACAATACGTACAATTTATGCAAAAGTATAACCATATAAATATGCCAAAATTACCCCATATATATATGATATATAACAGTCCCGTTTTTTTTTTAATTAATTCAACATTGACCAAAATTATGTTTTCCTGTTTTGTTGCTAACCTGAAATTCAAGGTGGGTTGGTAACTGCAACATAAAAATCCAAATCGCGTGTGTGAATATCTAAGCTTAAAAAGAAAGATTATTGATATGATACACTCAAAATAAATAAATAAATAAATAACAATGTCTCAGTGCATTGTATTCAGCATTGAACCTTAAAATAAATTGCCAATTTTTCAACGTTATATTCCTCTTATTATGTCCTGAAAATTAAAACCTCATTAGTATTTCTTTATGTGCCAACACTTATAATTTAATTTAACTTTAATATAGTGTTAGGAGAAATATTATCTTTATATACCAATTACCATTCAATCATATTTCTCACAAACTAAAAAATATTTTTTAGGAAAGTTATCAATTTATTTTTTTTTATAATGATTGCAATTATGTGTTAGTTTTTCTTTTCTCTAATTTTTTTTTATTTTATTCTGATATCCCCTCGATTTCAAACACACCATCAACAGCTGAAAAGTTTATTCTGAATAAACATAATTAGACTATTAAGAAAACACACTTGAATTGAGATTAAAAGTACCCCTACTTATATTAGGCTTATATAACATCTAATGTTACAATGATTGGTTGGTGCATCACATAATCTCAAGCATACATGTTATAAACAAAATGCAAGATCTAGGTATAGTTACTAGGAACCCAAAATGGAAGCAGCCAAGCAGGCAACAAAGATAGGAATATTCCTTTTGCAAAGTTGGTGTTGATAACACTATAGAGACTAGTAGAGAGTACAGAGGAAGAAGCTCCTCTTAAATAAGCTTTGAAAGTTCGAAATCGGTCTTGAACATACAATAATTTATTAGTTAATAATAAATTCTTAAATAGAATTTCGATTCACAATAAATTAATCTTTAATTTGTCAACA
The DNA here is from genome assembly GCF_003086295.3 of Arachis hypogaea. NCBI lineage: Eukaryota > Viridiplantae > Streptophyta > Magnoliopsida > Fabales > Fabaceae > Arachis > Arachis hypogaea. Next base: position 98,281,922 of record NC_092037.1, on the reverse strand, counting down.
AGAATAAAAATAGGCTGAATTAAGCCGAACTTTGTTTTTAACGAATTTAGCACATGTTATAAATAGATGACTTTAGCCTGGACCTATTATCTTTTATAGCCTTTTTTTTTAAACAAACTCGAGTTTTGTCTATTTAAAATCTGACAAGCTCGCGAGCCTATTTAAAAAGTCTATTTCATGAATTAAAACTAAAAAAAATACACTTAAAATATAAATGGACATTAAATGCATTCTAAAATTTATAATTCATAATTTGTAAACAATAATTCATTTATATATTAATAATTAATTACATATTATAATCATATTTACGATCTACAATTTTTTTTAACAAAAAAAACTACAATCTTAACTAGTCGTGATTATTGATTTTTTTTGTGTTGTGTTTAATATAAATAAAATTAAAAATAATTTATTTTTACAAAAAAAATTTGACGAATTGTGGCAATGAGTTTTGTAGACTTTTTTAAGTCTAACATTCTTAACTAATAGGCTTTTCAAAAAATCCAAAAATAACCTATTTAATAAAACGAGTCGAACTTAAATTTGAGGGCTCATGTTTATCACATCACATCTCACCATGGCATTCCGCTGAATAAGATCAATGCTAGTCTTTCATCTCCACTTAAGATTTTCTGGATTTTGCTAACCAAATTCTTGCCCAAGCAATGAGCACCTATATTTACATCACTAATCAAATTAACGGCTTTCAAGCAATTAATTTCGCAAACAACTTTTCTATGACCAGCCTCCCAGGATAATAATAATCACTGCTAGATCGCAAATAACTCACATATGAGTAACTCGTTTAAAGGAGAGTTTTCATGCAACCTCTTAATAAAAAAACCATCCAAATATTTAATAACACATCAAAATTCTGTCTCATTATTATCATAAAAAATTTGCATCATAATTTACCTTAACCAAATCTTTAGAAGAAGTGACCCATCTAAGTAAAGCTGATGAAGTGAGCAATATAAAGTAGCTTTTTTAAAAAAAATATTACAAATTTCATTATTTAAAGTATAGATAAGTATCATCGCTTTATCAACAAACTAGGCTTCATTGAAATTGAACACATTATTATTCTCATCCCTTTAAATTCACTTATCCACTAAATGCAAGTAAAAAATAAGAACACATTGGTACTCTAAAATTTATTAATCCAAAAAACTAGATCCAAGTGCTGCAGATCAAAATTTAATTTCTTCTAAATGTTTTTGGCCTTTTGTCAGTTCCTAAAGTAATGCAGAACGATTTTCAACGCAGACTAACACCTCATGCATAGATTGGAGGTTGCAAGGTTTCTCTTAAATCTAAATTTAGTAGTTAAACCACACTATGAAGACGAAGCCAATTTTCATGCTTATCGCAATTGAACTTGCAATTATTTAACCACTTGTATCCAATGCTAGATGACTATGAATTTAAAGTTAAAGAAGCCCATCTCCAGCCCATCAAATATTTAAAATTGGGGGTTATTCAATCCATATAGAATATCTAGAATTGAGAGTTGTCCAATATACTGAATAAAAAAAAAAATTAAAGGCATCAAGGCTCTACTTAAAGTTCTAAGGTAGTGGGTAACAACATCAGCCAAATTTTACGTATCATCTTTCCAGAGGTTGCTAATACAAAGTTCCATATTCGACATATGCGCACAATTTGGTTTCTCTGCTATAGTACTATCTCCTCTTGAGTTGTCAACCAAAAAGACGGTTGGAATAGGCCAATATTTAAAGTGTGAAATTCCTTCGTCATATTAGATGAAAAAAATTGATTTTGGTTCTTATTGTATTTTGCTTGCAAAAGTGACCCTCAAAATTTGTATGAATGAATGGTGAAGTTAGACTAAATTTTAGAAAGAGACAAAAATTAATTTTGTAATATAAAAAAAATTAAACTAAATATTTTAAGAGAATTAAATTAAAATTTTTATATATTTTATAAAGAAAAATAAAAATTTAGGAGCCATTGCTTCCCTTGTCTGACATGAGATTCTGTTTTTTGTCTGGGTAATATAAAATTTGTCAATCTAACTTGCCTAAAAGAGATAAATTAGTTCAAATTGGATCTCTAATTCCCAAATCTTTCGAATTTTGGGACTCACCACAATTTTTCAATTGGTAAGGTTCATGCGCCTCCAGTATATTTTACCTTCTCCAGTTTTTTTAACACTTGAGAAAATGAAATGTAATCTCTCACCTTTAATCTTATAAAGGGTTATATTTAACATTGTACACCATTTAATTTTTTTCACCGGAGAGGATCCACTCCCCATTAAAAATATCTTGTTCGTTGATCAAACAAACAAAAAATTTGTATTTTAATAGGTTTTTCTAAAAATATTGACTTCTGCACAGCCTTCATAACTGAGTTCTGGAAAGTGTGTATTGGTTTGGAGACGGCAAAGACGCTGGATTTTTCAAAAGTGTGGGTGGAATGCGATTCAAAAGCCGTGGTGGAGAGCATTTTGAGTCACAATGAGAATACGGGTTCGGGCTCAGCGCTATATCATAGAATAAGGAGACTAGAAAATTAGATTCATACATATCTATTGAAAAGCGAATAGATGTGCGGATTGTCTTGCACTCTTGCTACCCATAGCCTCGAACAGAACTGGGAGATTAGGCTGCGTTTGTTTCTGATAACAGGACAAGACATTAATAACAGAATAGGACAAGACACTGATGGATAGAGATACAAAATTTTGTGTTCTCGTATTCTGTTTAGTGATAAACTAGAACAAATTATGAAAATTTAATTTATTCTAATTTTTTTTCATTCAAAAATTTTGAGATGAATAATATAATAATAAAAAATATAATTATGAAAAATTAACAAAAATAATGAAAAAAGAATGAAAAATAAGTTGTATCCCATATTAGTGTCCATGTGTCCTTTCTGTCAGGATGGATACAAAATACATTAATTCAGTGTCTCTGGACACATTGTCTTTGTCCATGTCTCTTCTGCCAAACATAATTTCATGTCTATGTGTTCATGTCTCACAGTGTCATGTCTCTGTAAACAAATACAGCCTTAGATACTAAAACTCACCTCCATCCTTACTTTTTTTTTTTTGGTCAAGCATATTGGACAACCTCAATCATAGACATTAAGCCCATGCTTCACACACCTATACAACAAACTGACACACTGACACACACTACCATGAGTATTATGGGTTTTTAAACAACATCCAACTTCAGCTGGAATTTGAATCTGGTGTACCTCCTAACAAGACAAACATAATTGCCACTAAACCAAACCTTGCGGTGCACCTCCACCCTTACTTAATTTCATAGTTGTTGATGATGTATTTAGATTTAGAGCTCCTATGCCTCATAATATAACCTTTTTAGATAATTATTTTGATTGTATTAATATTTTTGGTTGTTTATTATATAATTAATATAAAAATAGTTAAAATTTGCTGCATTACATAACTAAACGTGTGTTTAAAACTATTTTATTTGGATAATTTATTAAAATTAAATTTTAAAATATTACAGAAAAAAACATATTAATTATTAGAATATGGTTTTCATTCTTATTATCCCGCACACTGGTGAATTAGATAACTTATTAGTGGGGAGAGGTATTGAGAAGCCAAGAAAATTTTGGGTGAATCTGTTCCTCTGAATGAATGACGGGAGCTCAAGAAAACTCTCACTCCAAAACCCCATCTACTTCCACTAAGGTATAATTTTTTTTTTATCTCCCCCTCTCAATTTCTCTTATTAGTTTCCGATACTCATTCTCTAATTTCTTAGGGTTTTATGTTTCGCTCTCCTGCGATACCCAAAATTTCAAACTCTCACTGATGATTCATTTTATTTCCCTTCAGTTTGCATGGATTCAAAGTGAAAAATTGCATTTCTTTTCATCAATGTTGTTAATTGTTCTTGTGAGTGATTCATGTGTGTGTGATCAATATGGGTATGAATCTGCCTTTTTCTTTTTTCCTTTTTTTTGGCTGAATTTTGCTGATGAATATGCTGTTTTGAATGTGCTTATAATAGGATAGAAAATTAATGAGGAACAAATTGTTTGATATAATTACATTCCGCTGAATTTGAATGAGCAATAGATATAGATTGTTCTGCTGCTGTTTCATATGGGTAGTTAGTTCATACCAGAATTTTTTTTAACCAAAAGAAAAGCAGCTTTTGTCATAGAAATATAGGTTGATAGCATAGATTGAAAATTGATATGAAATAGTGCATATTTGTAAGGCTGAAATACCGATTGATTTTGTGAAAGAAAAATTAAAAACAATCAAAATCTGTTTATTTTTTATGTTTTCACTTTCACTTTACAATAATTTTGAAAACAAAAAATAATACTAGAAGTGAAAACAAGAAAGGAAAACAGAAACTGGATTCTTAACTTATGGATGAAGTATATTGTTTGTCCTAACGTGATTTTTGTCAAAACTACCCATCACATTTAATTTCATTCAATTTTGTTCCTAACGTGATTTTTGTCAAAACTACCCCAAGAAGTTTTCAATTTTATCCCTAATGTTTTACATGTAATTGACGTCTAATGGTAATTGACACAAATAAAAAACGTTTGGAACAAAATTGAATGGAACTAAACATTAGGGGTATTTTTGAAAAAAATCACATACGTTAGTGACAAAACACATACTTTACCCCTTAAAACTTATTAATGGATGTTAATCATGGAATTGAAATGATTGATGATTTTAAACTGTTGGCAAATTTTTATGACAGAGATCAGGATCAAGCCTTGGTTCAGTTGATGAGTATGCTGCACAATGCAAGAATTGCATGAAATGGAGAGTGATTGATACTCAGGAAGAGTTTGAGGAGATTCGAAGCAAATTCATTGATGAACCATTTTATTGCAGTAAAAGGGGCAAGTCCTGTGATGACCCTGCTGATTTGGAATATGATTCAACTCGGACATGGGTCATGGACAAGCCTAACCTCCCTAAGGCTCCAGAAGGTTTCAGGAGAACCTTGGTGCTGAGAAAAGATTACTCTAAGTTGGATGCTTACTACATCACTCCCACAGGGAAAAAGCTAAGAACCCGCAATGAAATTGCCGGGTATCTGAAAGATCATCCGGAACACAAAGGCGTGTCTGTTACAGATTTTGATTTTTCATCCCCAAAGGTAATGCAAGACACCGTCCCGGAGTATTTTGAGCAGAAGGATTCAGCTACCAAAAGGCCTAAGGTGGTAGTCAAAGATGAAGCTTGAGAAATATCATGCTAGTTTGCATGCTGTAATAGATGGTGATTATGGTTTTTTTGATGTTATTGTAACTTTTTTGGTGACAGCATTTCAATATATTAGGATTAACCAACACCAGTAGTGCACATAGACAACTTATGATTTGTCTCGCTTATTTTTATTATTAAAAAAAAGGGGTTTAATTACTCTGTTGGTCTCTATAATTTTGCGAAATTTTCAATTAGCTTTCTATACTTTTTTTCCTTTTAATTGGGTTTTTAAAGCAATTTTTTTTCAATTAGGTCCTTCTTAACCGTAATTGATTTAATTTTATAGGGACTCAACTAAAAAATAATTGGTGCAGGGATCCAAATAAAAGGAAAAAAAAGTGTAGAGACCTAATTAAAAAAAAAATTTAGTGCAAAGACTTAAAAGAAAAAGATAATACAGGGACTTAATTAAAAATTTTACAAAATTTTAAGGATCAATAACACACTTAAGAACAGGAATCTAACTCTATTAAAAGGCTTGTAAGGTGAGATAGGTTAAATAATAATCATATATCTTTCTCAGGTATTAATGCAGAACATGTTTTGGTTCTGATTCTACTTTGAGAGCTAACTTAAGGGAGAGTAATACACAAGTGTAGAAGGTTACATTACAAAATTGAACAAAATGAAATGTTAGGAATATTTTTGAAAAAAATAAAGTGTTAAGCTTAGCATGGCATTAGAACATGGGCACTCTAAGGTTACACAAGATGGGAAGTGGTTAATTGAGAGCTTCAATTATTGAAGAACTAGTATCCATTCACGTCAACTATTTAATATTTATTTATTACAAAATAAAAAGCAAATTTCATAATTCAGTAAACAATTAAACAGTTTAATTAGAATAGAGACTAAAATTGAAACGGTTAAACAACCATAAAATAAAATTGGACGATCACATGGCTCCAACAATAGTTAGCTTCACCAAATTTACCTGATAAATTTCTCCCAGGTTCTTTGTTTTATCTCGATTTTGTAAATTAGTCACGCTGTTAGTTAAATGATTAATCGATTCTCGATAATCATACTGTTTTGTGATTGAAGAAAAGGAGAGATCCGGAGAATGAAGACATTGTTCTTGGAAAACAAATATATTTTCCTCTCTAAGACTCTAACTAAACTTGACTGCTGCATTGTACATTGTATCCTCCCTAAAAATAATGAAGATCAATGTCGTGTATAAATACATTCTCAAATCTCAAATCACAACGCCTGCTCCTCACCAATCTGTTAAAATGCTCCAAAACCAGATAATGCCTGCGGCAACAGAAGTCTGGTAACACTGCGGTTAATCTTTATCCCGAGAGCTTTGACACTTGTCCTACTCCGAGTTCTGACCAACAAAACGTTGGTGGCACCTCTTTCAATATGCGTGGCAGTCAAACCAGATGTGTGAACATCAATTCCCCTTGTTAGTTGTTAGTAACCAGAAGGTAGTGTTCAACCTTGTCTAATCGGGTTTGGTGTACTCTAACAGCATGTGTGGTGACCGATATATCTTCACCAGTGTCCAGTAAAGGAGCTCTTCGACTCCAAGCTCACCCTCCGCTCTTGCAGCGTATATGTCCTCGCAGATGGCTATCAACCTACATCAGAATCATGGAACAACAATAATGTAAGTTATCACAAGAAGCTTCTTGAAGAGGATTTTAATGATCCCCTAGGAGAATGATGCATGTTAAGTGACTTCAGTTGTGGTGAAATTGACGAATAATAACGTGCCAGTGCCAATGATACACTCTTTCACTCTATAGTACTCGTTGATACAATTACACATGGTGCAAATCTTGTCTAGAAGGTTATCAACAAATTCTCATGAGAATGGAGGAAGAACTTTGTAGATTTACATCTTCATGAAATAAATCTGCAGTACCTGTCACACGAAGGTAGGTTTTCAAAGGGAATTCTCATCCTTAAGTCAGAGCACTGGAGTCTGATAAAACGTCCAACAGCTAGAACAAAGGTTATGTAGAGCCCCCATATACTGAACTTGCTGAGTGTATCACCAAGAATACCCTCTGTAGAAGAATTAAGATACTCTTAAGAAATATTATAATAGCATATTATAGATAAAACAGTGAAATATGACATGTACTTATATTTTAAATAAATTCCCCGGCCAACTTACGTGGTGGCGTCTCCTCGGATACTACGATTGCTACAGGTCCTGTGTCGCCTCCACACAATCCACTCAAATTTGATGGCTGAATATCTTGGAAGGCCCACCACTCAAATTGCTCACGATGTAAAACAAGATCAGCACTGACAGTGCTATCCTGAAAAATTGAATTCGAATTTTTAATGATAATTTAGGAGCATGAGGCAAAAGGTACAAAATATATCATAATAATCGGAGAAATGAATGCCATGTCTCTTCCCTATGATTTTAGAACTAAATTGTATATTAAAAGCAAAGATTGCTTTGTTAGAGGGAAGATTACAGCAATAAATATAGAAGATAATCAGCTTCTACCAGTCACATAGGTAATGCCGATACGCTATTAGAGTATTACTTTCAAACAAATAAAAAAGTCTCATTAGCAGAGGAAAAGAGAAAATGCTGAAGACAAGTTACCTCATCCAAATTTCTAACGTCACCAGAACCAGTGACACGGAAATATCTCGGATAAAATTTATAAACCCTAAAGCTGGTCATAGAGCCATTCAGAACCTTTTGAACATCAGATTGACTTGGAAGATACTGAGGATCAACAGGTTTTTCATACTTCACCACTTCTTTCCCTTTAGGCCTGTCTCTTGAAAGTATCCAGGTAAAAAAAATTTCCATGTCATCATACCAATCAAGGGACTGAATCAATCTTGTCTGAACAACACTTGGGACAAGCCACAATGTACTAGCATCAGCTTGACAGCATATCAATTGGATATCATTCTTATTATATGTGTCCAAATAGCCATGAGGATCAAGATTGGCATCAGAATCGAGTTTATTCCACTCGATTCTTTCACACAGAGTAGTTTCATACAAATTCAACCTTCCACTAACTGTCTTGATATCAACCTTAAAGCTGGCATCTTTAATTGGGTTGGCAATGTTTGTCGGGTTACCACTGCTATACATCTGTAAGCAAAAGAAACAAACAATATAAACAAACACCAATGAATTGTTACATGCTATCGTGATCCAAGGATCAAGTATATGCATGAGTAAGCATACTTGATAAAATGCACAAAGTCTACATTGAACTTCAGTAAAATGATAACGCAGACTTAGGTTCTTAAATGATATGACAATCACATCATCCAATTCCAGAAGTAAAATCAAGTTAATAAGATCAATCGTCCAACCTGCAGTCTTGTAATATAAAGGCCAACTACTATGGGGAACATCAAAACGTACTCACTGGAATGTTACCCTTAGAAATTATTCACGCAATGTGGCGTTGGGATGTGTAGCTATGATTGCCATCATTAATTATGTCTTTGAACGTGTGTACTTATACTAACTTTGTGACATGTATATAGGGTCAGGAACCACCCCCCCCCCCCCACACACACACACACACACACACCCCAAAACCAAAAAAAACCCCAAAAAAGAGAAGATAAAAAGACATTGATTTTTCTATCAAGTGCCCTAGAGACACTAGTTAAGATGTACTAAAAAGATAAATTTTCAAGGGAAAAGTATATATTATAGATTTTATTTATTTTAAAGTTTTCAATGTATTTAGTGTATTGAGAAGTTGAAGAAGAAAAGCAATTTAGTACACAAGCATCTTTTGTTATGTAGGGTGAAGGAAATGTAAGCAGACTAACTGAAAACAAGCATCAGTGGCTAATTCCACGACTCGAACCTGTGACATTAAAATCACATGGAGACAACTTAACCCTTTCTCCAAAGCTCCTCTTAGTTTTGAGAAGTTGAAACTTACCATCTTTAAAACGTTAATAAGAGCACACAAAACCCAAAATTTAATAAACTCTATTTAAGCAGTAATAAGAATAAGAACACCTTTTTACTCATTAAACTGAGGGTCATATATAAGCAAACACTAGCAAATGCATAAAACTGATGTGTCTGAAAATTAAGTTTGGTATCTGAATGAAAAAGATACCGCTACTATTAATAAATTAGGAAATCAAAGGCTTCAGTTGTCTTCTTACCAGCATTGGAGCCCATATAACACAAATTAATACAAAGAACAAGCATATCCCATTGCAGCATTTGGTCATTTTCGTTTGCTTCTCCCCTTGCTTGTGTGTAGCTCTATTCAACACTGAATCGCATTTGACAAGGTACAAACTTGCATTTATGTCCTCCAGCTATCACAAAGAGGGGAAAAGGATGCAGAGGTTAATTTCTGAACTAAGTGGAATTTATAATCAGAAAACATCACAACTTGAAAAATATTATTTTCCAAATGAATTTAAGATATAAGATAAACTAATAGTGTTGCTACCACCGTATATGAGATTTAACAGATGGCTATGATCTATAAAGGACATGCAAAGGCCGAAATGGAAAAAAGAAAAAGGTCTTATCAATGACATGGTTTTAAAATTCATAATGCAACATCATAGTTTTCCATTTTGCTCTTTCAGAAACAATTTAATGAATTCAGCAACAGCAGAAACCTTCTACATTGTAATTGATACTACCAAATGAAATGTACATACCATAATCAACAAATTGTATTTGATACTATCAAATGAAATGTGCATACCATAATTACCAAATACTGCTTCTATAACTTACAACTGTCAAACGTGGGATTAACTCCTTCCCAAAGACTAGCTTAAGAAGGACTACCCAAGAGACTATAAAGATTGTCTAGGTCATATGCTTAGTTGATGTAACTTACCACACCCTCTCGTGCCTAGGACTAGATTTTGCTATATGAAGTGCAAAGGAAAAGACATTTGTGGGTTTCCCAACAGAAATTATGAGTCTCTAATATCATCTCAAGATTATGGGGCATATGAAGACAAATACCTAGTTAGTGTGGGACTCAACAACTTCAGACTATCTTTTACCAGTGGAATCATCATAACTTTTTCAAGTAGCATTCATTTTTAAACTGAATGATGTGTAGCAAAAGAATTTCATTCAATATGAACTTAAATTAATTTTTATTGATCTCATTAAGTCTGAGTGTTTATTTTCCTGACAGCTATTTGGGGCAGAAAAATAAATGACGTTATGCAAAATTCGTCAAGGGCAGAAATATTGAAGCACACAACACCACAAAATCAATTAAAATTAGAGGAGCAGGGACATAATAGAGGAGGCAAAAAACAACAAAAAATAAAGCTGAAATTCAATCTCCAAAAGGAACATGACGATTAAAATGTCAGCACTCAGAAGTTGTAGACTGCCTATGTACTAAAACAGCTTTCCTGCAGTCAAGAATTAAAGCAAGAAATATACAGATAATTCCCTAGTGCATTTTCATTCTGAAATACAATGCAATTTCAGCATATGAAGATACCGGATTTACAAATGAATATTTACAGATCTTACCTTCAGCCAGTCATACATGGTGAGGGATGTGGTTGTGCATGACCAATCAAGTACGCATCGTAATTCATAAAGGAATGGCAATGCACGGTAAAGCCTATATCCTAAGTAATTGATCCGTGAAACTTCACTAGTCAAAAATTGACGATATAATGTGCTTTGGTGAGGAATGCCATAACGAATTTGTACAGCCTGAAGTGCTAGAGAAAGTGCTTTTGCTGAAAAAATAGCACGGAGAGCAAACTGAGCAGCATGTTTCTGGGATGGGTCTAACTGCCAATCATATTCCGTAACTGAATATGTGAAAAGCACGAGGTTGAAAATATAGAAAATCACTTTGCCCGTGGCAAATGAGCAGAGGTATATTATTCGATCAACCACAATCAAGAAGAAGATAGCCTGAATAGAAGAAGAAACTCTTATAAGAAGAATATATGACATGGTAACTCTAGCAACAAAATAACAAATAAATCATCTGACCATTCTCACGTCTATATAAAATGTTTCATAAACATGGCATTGGAGAACTTAGTCATTCAAGGGGAAAAAAATGAATCTAAAATTCCATTCCATTTAACAAGAAAGGAATAATAAACTGAACTATTTCAAAGGTCCAGGACACTTTTACAGAGCATAAATTATTAGAGAACTACATAAATGTTATCATACTTGGCCTGCTTCGTTGACTCAATATTCGGGTCAAATAATTTAGGTTATGGCTGACCCCATTTTTAGTTTAGTAATATAACTCTAACTAAATTTTTCCAGGCAAGTTAAAATAAAAGAAGGATGAAATCAAAAGACAAATTAAAGATATACCATTAAAATGAAGACAAATTCTTTCGGAAACTGGTCTTCAAGCTGATACACTTCAAGGAACTCACTTTTATTTTTTATGACAGACTGGTAGAAGATAGCAACAAGAAAGAATACAATCAGATCTGCACAAAATATGTATGCATACAGATCAATTTCTCTCTTGCCTCCACCAATAACTGAGAGTATATGATAAGGGAATCCCACTTCTTCCACAAAACCTGCACGCTTAGCTTTCAGGATTTCCTTTGCTACATCATCTGCTGGAGTTAAAGAAAAGTTATATTCTGCTGACGAACAATCAGTTACAGGAGAGGAATAGACAACCTCTAAAACAACCAACGCAACATTGGGATTCTCTTGACTTCTTTCAATGCTTTGAACATTAACCCTACTAGCAAAAGGGCAAAGGTTTGGGTTCTTTTCCATACACTTATCCTTATGGACAACTCTGAGCAACTGATTAATTCCAGATTCAATCCTTGCTGGTTGAATCCCATCCTCTGGCCAGAAGTTGACATCCATAGACACCTGGACAAAATAAGGAGGAGATTCTGCTCCTTGTGTGAGTGACTTCCAGTATCTAAAGAAGCTTCTGATTATCATTTTAACCATATTAGCCATCTGATTCAGTAGATCCCCTACCTTCTCTTGCCAGTTATATCGAGCGGGATCATCTTTTCGATGGAGATCTTTCCCCTTAAACCTGAAGTTTATAGATGACATCCATTCACCATCTTTAGGTGTTATGGAGCTTTGGATGAGGGTAAAAATATAGACAAGAAAGAGAGGTAATGAACTGACAACAAAGGAAGACATAATTTTGTGTGTTGGGAAACCTAATTCTCGTAACAGGACAGGATCAATACTCATCCCACAGTGATGAATTATAATTTGGTACAGATACTGGAGTAAGATGTAAATTTCTGTATATATCAAAATGATAACCCAGAAGATGTAACTTGGACCTGTATTTACACATAAGGCATACAAGTAAAGAGCCCCGAGATACACCATCGATAGCAAACTGAAGTTCCATAAGAACACAAGAACAAAACAACAGTAACACACTATATCATTATTGGAGCGCATCTGGTACCATATATAACGAAATATCCTTCCTAACTGCAGACTTGCAGCTTCTGAACTCCTATCAGATAGCGCAGATGAAGATCGATCCACATACATATCACGGCTTTTCTGGCTCTCCATCTCGTCATATATCTGATCCTCAACATTTGTGTGCCCATTTGAATCAGAATCTTCTTGAGATATATTGAGAAAGCTCACTAAGTTATTAACTGCCTGATTTCCAATGGACTGTACCTGGGAAACACCATCACCTATTAGTTGCACAGCAGATCTCAATGGGTGTTCTTTTGCTTGCCCCTTCCCCTTTTTGTCTGAATCACTAGAATTGTTGTCAATATCTATTTCAGTAATTTCACACACAGGAGAATCCACTGAATGCTTGTACTCCTCTGTGAATGAAGTTTCCACATTCATGGAAGTAGATGATGATTCAAGTTCAGTTGGGAGAACAGAATCCTCTCTCATTGCATGATCGAGTCTCTCAGGAAACTGTTCTTCTTTGTCAGGGATTCTAATGTCATGGGTTGAAATAATAGAATTGCTCCGCCTTCTTCTTAGACCCTCACCACTGTGAGAAAATCCATCAATACAATTGGCTGACGTGTTCAAACTATGGAGTTGTACTTGTAGGTTGAGCATTTCAGCTTTCATCTTCTCAACCTGCATATTACGCTGTCGCTTTTTGACCTCACTTTCACGAATTTGTTGTAACTGTGCAGTTTTCCATGCCGCCTTTTTCTCCTGTTCATGCACAATAGCACCAATTTGCTCTGCTTCCAGGTATCGACATACATAATCAAACTCTTTAGAGGAAAACATGTATGACTGAAGTGCTACAAGCAAAAATATGATAATCTCTACGATTGCAGATCTAGCAGTAATCCGAAACCCATAATCATATTTATAAAACCCAATCATCTCATAAATGTAATTCTTCTCACACTTCCCAGAACTTGGTCCACCAACAAAAGGGGACTGATAAGCAAGAGAGAGAATAATAACAGCAAAGTTATAAATGCGCAAGAACTTGAAGATTTGGTTCTTCTTCTTCAATATTTCAAGTCTCATGCGAAAGAATACCAAAGCAAACGCAAGATAACCAAGATGCAAAATGTCATACTCGAGTGTACCAGTAATCAATATTAAAATGAGCACAAGATCCAACAAATGGCAATAGCAGTAAAGCCTCAAATAGTCGACAAAGGTCCACATGCTCTTGGTTTCAAAAGAGAGATCTCTCCAAATGAACGTGTTTCTACGTTGAAACATAATCTGACGATATGTTGATGATCCTGAAAAGTTGCCAAGGCGATCAGCCCGAAGCTTGAAGCCAGCCAGCATGAAGACTGCAAAGTAGCTGATCAGCATGCGGGGATCATCAACAACAAGTCCTTCAATAGAAACACCAATGAAATGAACAGTTTATTGAAGGCTTCAATGCACAAAATAATATTTAATTAATGCATCATATTTAAATACATCAGTGGAAAGCTCAAAATTTGCAAACAGATGTCACTAGTTGAGTTGTACCAGAGACATGCTACATTTAGGAAGAAAACACCGTATAATTCAAATATCTCTACTAATAATGACAGTAGGATAGAACAACTACCTTGGTAACAATAACTTTTGGCCAATTGTGCCCTTCCATTAACATTGAGAGTTAGCTTCTCCACTTATCTACTACTAACAAAGTGAGAGAATAGCATCTATCGTTGTCATAATTACTTTTGCTCAATTATACCCTTCATCTAACATTTAACAGATAACTATTGTAGACATGATAAATAAATTAACTAACACTAAATTATACAATTCGTTTTTATACTAAATTTTAATGATTTAGTTTTTCATTAACATTTTTTATTATTACTACTTTTAAATAGGACTATCCACTTGTCTGAATGATAAAGAAATAATGAACCAAATGTTCAGGCTAAAAAGGAAACCCCTTTACACCAAATACTTTCACCAATAGAACCAAATATAAAGGCATTACCATGAAATCTTCCAAAAAGATGCAATTCAGAGAAGGAGGAGAGAAGTACCTAGCCAACACTTTTCGCAATAATCGAAATATCGAGTTGAAGCTTTCCAACAGTCATGACAATGAACCCCGCTTGGAACATGGGAACTAAAAGGTAAACTATCCTTCCAGATGACAAAATATTCAAGGATGAGAACAGATGCAAACAGGAAGACAAATACAGGCCAGATTTTGCGTATAATATGCCGATTCAGAAGAATACAAGCAGCTAACAGTGCAATATACAGCATGGATATTGCATTCAACAAGGCAAAGCTTGCAAGAAGTAATGCTATCATGTTTATCTCGAGACCAAATAGATTAGACATATTCTCCACCCAAAATTTCAAATATATTCTTAAGACTGCTATCTGGGTCTCAAACCGCTCCTTTCTCAAAGCAACAATCCGCTTCTTGTTCCACTTGTGACTCTCCCTGCTACTTCCCCAGATAAATCCAAAATACTTTCTTCTATTACTGTCAGAACCTCTTGTTTTAGAACTTGGAGTATCAGGTATATGGGAATGACCAGAGGTTATAATTCTTAGTGTCTTGCTAGAATCCCCTTCTTGAATCTCAGTTGGATGATGTGAATTGCATGATGTTTTACTTGCCTCATTACATGTATCAGTATGCTGAAATGAATCTTCCGAGGAGACAAACAAAGGACAAGGTTCTTCCCAGTGTCCTCTATTCAAGACTGTATTTGGCATTCTTTCCAACCACCGAAAGACATTGTATTGAAGGGTACAAGCCACAATAACTAGTACTTTTCCTCTCAATCCAGATTCTCGACCCCAAAAGCCTGGCTGGAATACACACAATCCCAGAAAGAGAGATATATCAGAGTACTTCTGTCCAGGAAACATTTCAGCTTGCTTACCCCACATTTGAAAAAGATATTCAGCAGTCACCAGAAACCCTGTGTATACTAAGAATGATTTGGATGGGATACTAGATGTCTTTGGTAAAATGGAGCAGATAACACATCCAAGCAGATACAAGAAACCAAATGCACTAATTGGGGATAAAGATGCATAAAACAGGGCAATAAATAAGATTTTTTGGCTGTGCCAAATAAGAAATCGCCTGATAAACCCAACTTTCCCTGGCTCCAACTGATCCATGTAAGCCTGTTTGTGCAGCTTGCTTTGTCTCCTCTCATAGCTATAAAGTTGCATAACAATCAAGACTGCCAGAGACTCCCAAACATTTTCAAAAGATGACGCTTTTGGGTCAAATCCAAGATAAAAATAGAGATCAATCAACTTGGATAACCACATCTCTAGACTTGTGAAGCTGCTCAAGCTATATATGAAGATAAACACCGAAATTGCATACACTTTCAATGGAAGCCAAAGCGGCCTTTTTGTTCTCTCAACAAGTTGTCTTCCAGTAATCCACAGCAGAAGAAGGAATATGTAACCAAATGCTATGTAATTGGGCCTCTCCATATATACTGTGAGAAGAATAGTCAAGAAAGCAATATAGGTGCCACAAGATCGGTATATAGAGAGGAACTTCTGCCCAATTGCACTGAGGTATGATGCAATTCTTCTTTCTGTAAAAATGAACACGATGAAATATGGACGACAATCAGTGAAAACAATAGCTGCCAAAATAGTTACAGCAATATAGCATTGTTCCCTACAAATTGTTAGGAATATAATCATATATTTATCTTGCATCTAACAGTGTTATTCACTATGTATAGAAAATAATGTCATTTCAGATAAATAAGAGCACTTTTGAAAGGTACCATAAGAGAAACTGTCATCACTTTGTCTCACAGAGGAGGATGAATATATAGACAATAAAACAGATTTGTTAAGACCAGCTTTCAAGATGCCAAATCCAATAGGGGCACTAGGGGTATGCTGTATGATTGCAGAGAATGAAAATAACATGTCAAAACCATGGTTATGAACTGAACAGAAGCAACCAAGCAAAGCTACTTCCAAGAAATCCCAGTCACTATCTTCTCCAACGAGACCTGCAACAAATTTTTGAAAGACAGTGAATCTCCCCTTCCGTATTGCTTAATATGCTGCAAGTGACACATACTTGCTATTGCTATAATATTAAGAAGTATAAACCAACAAATTCCATCAATACCTAATTGCATTACAACTTCCATGCTTACAGAACCTTTTTTCTCCAAAGCATTAGAGATCAAATTAATTTGAAGAGCGTACAACAGTGCAAAATGAATCTCGCACAGAAGAATCAGAGCTTGTCGTAGCTTTCGGCTGACATTGTGGCTCAAAAGATATATCAGGAAGAATATCACTGAGGAACAGACAGAATAGAAGCTAATCAACAAACTAGCAAAAGAAACTGTTTGATAGACCAGAATTAAATTAATGGTGTACAAGAATCAAGGTAAATAATTCCATCGCACATTATTGAAATGGACTACATTTGCATGTAAAACAGACATGTAAGGGTTTGTTAAAACATACTATATACAGCATGGATGAAACCAGGCTTTATGGCAATAAGAAAGATCAATGTTAGCATGATAGCCCGAGAGCACTTGCGAAGTCCCCATGCTATTGTTGCCACAATCAAAACCTTAGTCTCTCCCTTCTCTGTGGATTAAGGATTAATATGAAAGCAACAAATAGAAAGTAAATATAACGTATTCAGCCAAAATTTTTGACGAAATAAATCACCTAAAACAGAAAAGAATCAGGATCAAGTAATCACAAAACAATTAAGGTGGTTTTTCTTCTAGACTGATCAAAAAAATAAGATTGAGTTAAATAAGGTTTTTTGTCCCCATATTCATGAATTTTCGTTTTGGTCCCTGTAATTTTATTTTTTATTTTCATTCTTGGGGTTTTGGTCCAAAAAAGTTTAAAATGTCATTTTGGTCCCTGCCATTAGTTTGTCTAGGGATGGCAACGGGTCCCCATGGGGGCGGGGACATGCCCCCTGCCCCCGCCCCCGCCTCCATTATCCGTCCCCATCCCCGCCCCGTCCCCGCGACGGGTAACGGGGCCCCGTATCCGCCGGGGATCCGGGTCTCCGTGGATATCCGCGGATTTTTATAAAAAATAATAAAAATTGAAAAAAAATTAGAAAAAAATTAAAAAAATAGTGTATTGTATATAATTTAGTATTTTACTTACATCAATATCTACTTTAATATTATGAATTACATGTATAGCACTCAAATACTTAACCAAAAATTCAAAATCAAAGTAAAATAATAAAAATTTCAAAATAATTATAACAAATGCTTAACCAAATCATAATAATTATAACAGAAAAAGCAAACAAAGATAATGAAGATGATAACAAATGCTTAATTATAATCATATAAATTATACTTAACAAAATCACAATACACACAAATGGGGTATTCTAGTCTTTTTACATAAACGGGGTTTAAACGGGTCTCCACGGGGCGGGGACCTCTATCCCCGCCCCCGCCCCGTTTAATATACGGGGCCCCGTCCCCCATCCCCGCGGGTACAAAATCGTCCCCATATCCGCCCCGTGACGGGTAAATCCCCGCGGATACCCGCCCCGCTGGGGATTTTTGCCATCCCTAAGTTTGTCTTTGTTAATATGCTAACATGTTTTATCTGGTCCCTACTATTAGTTTGTCTTTGTTAAATGCTAACATGTTTCATCTGCCATGTCAGTATTTAATGGAGACAAACTAATGGCAAAGACTGAGTGTAACAAAACCAAAAAAATTTACAAGGACTAAAACAAAAAAAAAAGTATGATTTTTGCAGGGATGAAAATGGTAATATCATTTTACTTCAAACTTAAACCATTGATCAATTTATTTACTGTTCAAGTCTTAAATGCTTCTCATATAGCTAAATTGATAATAAAAATTACTAAAATTGAAAACCAAAATAAATTATAATATACAATTATTATTATTATTATTATTATTATTATTACTAATTTTATACAATCTGATGAATAATATTACAAATTAATATTTTATATTAATGAATGGAAAATATCTTACCATTAGTAATTAGCAAATTGATGGATCCATTAAGATATAAGTTAAAGGAACAATTAGGAAGTCAAAGTAGTATTTTGCATAAAGATATAAGTTCGAGGAATTTGCATATTCTCTTCCCATACTAGATGTCATGAAACCAGTCATCCCAAAAGTTTAAGCTGATAGGAGAAGGTAACATTAATGGTTATACTCTAATATTCCCCCTCAAGCAAGAGCCTCTCTTTTGGGTTTGCTTGATTTTTTATTCTTTTTCACTTTTGGGGTTCTCCAAGGATCGAACTCTTAACCTTTCGGACATAGAGCTCTGATACCATGTCATGAAACCACTCATCCCAAAAGCTTAAGCTGATAGGAGAAGGTAACATTAATGGTTATATCTATAACACTAGAAACGGTGTGAAATTATATAAAATAAAAATATATAATGGTACATAGGAGCTAGGAGAAAGTTAACAGGAAAATTATAAGTTGGAAAAATAATATAATATTGACACATAAAATGAACAGCTTGGAACAAAAGAACATGCTTGAGTATACACGTAGATACTCAGCAGCATTAGCATATACAAATCACATGTATGAAAACATTGTAACTTAATACCTTCTACTGAGCACTGCTCATTTGACGATTGCCCATCCTCATCAGACAAGCAGAGGAATACAGAATTGTTCACAAGATTACCCAACGCAACCAAAATTCCTAGACAAAATTGGGCAAGCAAAAAGAAACCAGGTATCGGATAGTGCCACAGACCCACCATCTCCCAGATTTTCATGTCCTGTAAACGAGTATAAAATATCATAAATAATTCAAATGTAGGATCAACTTCGATAAGAATTGTCATCTAGTATTTTTAATTACCCGTCCAAGTTTCCAATTCAAAAATGTAAATGCCACATTGAATACGTAGGTGCTAACAGCCCAGAAGAGAATAAAGACAAGCAGCAGCCCATTCAAGCGGTGCAAACGGAATAAAGAAGGGAAGGCATAGACAATGTAGCCAACGTAAGCAAGTAGCCCAAATGCACATAAGCTTGCAAAATGAAAGCTCCAAAAGGAAAGAGCAAACAAGGAGACCTGAAAAAATTATATATGATATAGGGAACTGATAATCAAATCATTACTAAATCACGATTTAGTGCATATGCTTATGACACCAGAAACAAGTAGCTGTAAATGCATCAAAGGGATAACTAGAAAAAGGTTATGTGCACAATAAAGCACATTCATGGAAGACGTTAGTCTCCATTAGCACAACTACTATGAGATTTTCTGTTTGGATTGAAATTATACAATTATGAAAGAAATCATTTTATTTTGTAAAGTTTAATTTCATGATAGAGAACCTAATATGAAAGTCCCATTAGTAGAGTTGCCCCAAAGTTAAAAAAAAAATAAAAATAAAAAAGAAAAGCAAACAAACAAACAAGAAACAAACAAAAAACAGAATAAAAAGAATTTCCATTCTTGAACCCATATAAAAAAAATAATAATAATAATAATAAAGAACAGCATAATTACCATTCACGACTTCTAAACATTACGGCCTACTTAGGAAAAATCACTTGTACTAGTAGCGAACAGTGTCCAATGGGTGGTTAGGTGGATAAGCCATAAGCATACTACTGCTACAGTTAGTTACTACAACAAAAGCAGCCAAGCCTTTTTCCAACTAAGTGGAGTTAACTTCAAAGATCAAATGACAGCAAAGAGTCGTTAGTCGTACAATAAACCACAGATTGACTTAATTAACTAATTAATATAGTCAGCTGCTCCAAAATTTGCAAATATTTTCTAGAAGTTCAAAATTTTAGAATGTAATTATCCACACACAAGACAACACAAGAGAGAGAGAGAGAGAGAGAGAGAGAGAGAGAGAGAGAGAGAGAGAGACTAAATGAATTTGCTCAAGTGAACTTTCATACTCTGCAGAAGTTAATAAATATCAATGACAGAAAGGGTAGAAACTACAGTAATGACTCTAAGATCATTGTTAATAACATTAAATGGATTATAATACGTTTTAAGGAATATATACCGGGAAACCATACGTGAAAAAGTTGATGCTAAAAGTCCGGAAAACACCTCCTCTGAGTAAAACATTTGTGTGCTTCACACCAGAACTGCATATTTGATTAAAGGACTCAGCAGAAGGCCACATTCAATATTCCTTGATAAAATAAATAAACAAATAAATCTTGTAACAAAATTGAAGCAAAAGACTTAAAATATTCAAGGAAAGCGATAAATGATTAAAATAAGCAATTATTTTCTTTCGACCGCAGTTTGAAACATCATCTCAAAGAAAAAGCTCCTAACAAATTCCTAATCAACTGAAAAATCAGACAAATGCTACTGATATAGAATGCTTAAAAAATAGACAAATTCTTGAAGAATATGTTTCACTATATTAGGCATATATTTACTTCTCA
This sequence comes from Arachis hypogaea, assembly GCF_003086295.3. NCBI lineage: Eukaryota > Viridiplantae > Streptophyta > Magnoliopsida > Fabales > Fabaceae > Arachis > Arachis hypogaea. Next base: position 98,260,822 of record NC_092037.1, on the reverse strand, counting down.
TCTGTTTTTTGTCCAAATTCAACCATCAGCATCAGGATCCTACTACAAGGAACCCAACCAACCTGGCCCAACCCAACTGATGTCCAGAAAAAAAGGAGCGGGATAACCAATGAGAATTTTAATCATTCTTTGGGCTTGAACCTAAGGTGTGGTTAAGGAACCTAGGTACCTACTACCTTGACCAATCTCATGTTGGGATTTGGCTAATTGAATATCTTCTCCTTACCCAAAACAAATATTCAAACTCAAAAGATTTTGCACATGGTTTCACATGATAGAACGTATGTGCTTGTATATGAAAGTTTGTTATTGTAGTGGTTAAATGTTTGTGGGTCTTTGTGGCCTAAATCTGAGCCTACATTGCCATGCATCATTATTACGTAATGTATGCAAAATACAAAACAGATTCATACAATAAGGATGCCAATAGTTTAGAGTGATTAAATGAGAAATATGTTGCTGAACACCATAGTGCCTGCAACTAACTAAACACATGAGCAACGTCATTCGATGAAGAAAGCAAGGCAAGGCATATTTGAAATGTTTTCCGGTAACTGAAAATGGAAGATTGTTCACTGAAATTGAATGTAGAACTCTAGATTATTTTGAGTTGATAGACATCATAGTTAGCTTTTATAACAAGAAACAATTCATTAAGACGAAGGGGAAAGCTAACTATTAAAAGAAAGGAAAATGAGGAAATCAACGTAATAGAACTACCTGTTGAATTTGTAACAAGAAACCAAAGAGAGGAAGACAGAAACCCTCTGTGACTATGAATCTTTCATTAAACTAGCAGGAAAAAATATATATTTGAAATAGCCTGTACATTTTAACAACTACTATTAAACAGACAACAATAATGATCATGAGATATTTCCTATATCACAATCTTAGGAAAAGTCATCCTAAATTGAGAGTGTATGTTGAATATTCCCAGCACTCTGTCTCAAGTTGAAACATATGGATCATATGCATTAAGCTTGCCATCATTTTTTAGTTAACCCAGTCTACTTTCAAGCATGAAGATCCTTGTCATGATAGGTCAATTTATGTTATATCCTACCATGCCAAAAGTTTCTTTCTGAATGACAATTCAAATCAACAGGTAATGAGGAGATTTACCAAAACATATCTGCGTCTTGACTCTTGATTAGTCTTTCAAATGGGATATCAACTTACATGGTATCTAGAGGCGCTGAGGCAGCGGTTACAAAGACCTCTAGGTAGATCAACTAGAATTTAAAACTGATTTGAAAGGACAATTTATATAATATAGTTCCATGGATTCTGGCTGATTCTCAATCAAGTGAATCGGGTAACAACTTTTTCTTCATACAAATATACTGATCACTGATAAAGAAATATTTAAATGTGTTCTTGAAAGATATAACTAAAGCAAAATAAATCATAGGAATTTCACTTGATTACCTTGATTCACGAATGAAGAACGAATGCTTGGAGGGAAGAAGTTGTTCAGTCAGGCTACAATCTGATCTGGAAACAATAAAATCCATCTCCTCCAAATCAGATCTAATGAAAGACAGCTGTATCACAGAAAAAGAATAAGACAAAATAGTGTCAGACACAGCAAAATCAAACTAAAAAAATTGAACAAATAGCTAAAAGAGGGAAAAACATTTCACAGTCATATATAATTTTGCATAAAACAGATATTGTCCCCTGGAAATTTATTTCCAGTGGTTATGCTACTTTCAGACCTTTGCTTTCTTCAAAGGTTGGTAATCGTTCTCAATTTCTCGAGAAGATCATTGCTTAGGTGATGCTCCTTTTAACTTGGCTTTTCCTCGTCTTTATTGCCTATCCTCTTTGCATAACTTTCCTATCAGGGATTTCTATCTATACAGGAATCTTCCTACTATTGGAACTTTCACTTTTTTAGAAACCTTAATGATAGAGAATCCATTGAGTTAGGTAACCTTTTAGGTCTACTTAAAATGCCCCTTTGTCCTCTAACCTTGGCAAAAGATTATGGTCTTTTGATTCTATGGGTCTGTATACCTGCAAGTCATATTTTCAGTCTTTATCTCAATCCTCCACGGTAGCACCTTTTCTCCTCAATAAACTCATTTGGAAATCTAAAGCTCCTTCTAAAGCCAAATCCTTTATTTGGACTATTATGGTTAACAGAATTAACACCAATGACAATTACAGGGGCCATTGCCCCAAATGTCTGTGTTATGTGTTGGGGAGACTCAGAAACAGGTCTCGCATTTGTTTTTACACCAGCCCAGGGCCATTTCTTTGTGGAATTCTTTGTTTGGCACTTTTGGAGAATCTTGGGTGTCCCCCGGTGCCCCGCATCACTGGATCAATTTCAGAATTTCTTTTGATGAGGTTTACAGGTTGTGGGAGAAAGAAAGAGGTAAATACCTTTGGCAATGAGCCATATATGCCACTATCTGGAGTATTTGGTTAGAATGCAATCTACATACTTTCAACGATAAATCATAAGGCTAACTATTTGTTAACCTGTGATACACTCAACATGTTAGGCTCACTAATTTAACAACAAAATATATCACAAGAAGTGCGACAGTGGTCCCGTAGTGAAAACCCATAATGTAATTAATTATTCACTTGAATAATATAAAAGGCAGTGGGGCGGGGGAACGAGGAGCGAGGAGAGAGAATTCTGACCTATTTTTGTGTATGTGATTTCTGATGAATGTTTTGTACATTAAGTCTATATAGAGGGGTTGAGAAACTTGCAATGCAAGCTTCGGCTGAGGTAGGATAGTAATTACATCCAGCAGTAGTTACATTTTATTACTAACAGTTGTACATTCAGTTACACCTGCATTAACTCTAATACCATATGAAATTTGAATTGAAAGTTACAAAACAGACACATACCATTGTGTAGTAAAGTATGATTGAAATGCTAGAACAAATTTTGGTCCACTCAGAATTTGCAGAAATTTTGTAAAGACCAATTATATCAGCCATCCGATGAATTGCAGTTGGAAATTCCACAGGAAGTTGATATATGTAAAGCAGAAAAATATCAACACCTGCATACAGATGAAGAGGTCTCCACCACCTATAGAACAATGAACACAGCCATAAGTGCAAAGGACATTAAAAGAGACTATAATACACCCAAAAGGAAGAAAGGGATGAGTAAGAGCATGAAACATCATCAGTGAAAATCACCTGAAAAGCCCAAGAAAGTTGCTTGTTAGAGACCAATCCACAAGACCAACACAACTACCAATAAAAAAAGGTAGTGAGTCCCAGGAAGGATGGCTAATTCCAACAACTAGCTGAATTGCAGGTAACAGCAAGCATGATGCCACCCGAAGATGAGAACCTTCAATTAAACCATAAAAATAATAAAATCAAATTTAAAAGAGGGAACAAACTTTTAATTGGGAGTTTTTATCTTTTATTTTTTTAATGAATAAAAGATACTTCCATTGATCGAAAGAACATACTTTTTCAATGGGGTTTGAATTGCATCATTTACAAAAACAACAGGCATCAGAAAAAACAGAATGACAGTTACAAATAAACACATTGCAGAGAAGGTGAGGATGAAAAAGTTATAGAGAAACCTAAGGAAAGCTTAAAAACAGTGAATATAGTAACAGGTTAATGCCCAATTCCTGTAACAGCTAAGCCTGTATATGTTATTCTGTATTGAAATATACAACTAGTTAAATGACACTATTAAGTATTAACTTGTACATAATAGAACTTCAAACAAATAATTTTATAGCCCTGTAATATTTCCCAAGTAATGAATGCTTTTACACAAAATGAAAACTAAGAAAAAAGAGAGACAAAAACCAAAAGAAACCCAAAAAAAAAAAGCTATCTTCAAATAATCATTACACAAACTCATCAATAGATATAATTTTATATATGGATATAAATATTAATACTTACACAAACTCATCAATACATTAATTTTATACATGGATATAAATATTAATACTTAGTTGACACAATGATACAAAATCAACAATATTCTACCAGTATTTAAGAATCTTTCAGTCAAAGAAACAAAAATTATTTATATCAAGAGCAAAAATCAAAAGATTAAATATGTGTAATAATAACAAATGTGAAAGCATAAGCACTTTGTCATATTAATAAATGGTCTTATTTTCAAATCTTAGGAATAGCAAAAAGTTTTTTATGAATATATATGTAAAGGTTATTTTAGGAAAGAAGCGTTGGGCACCAAACTCCTCCCAATCCCTTTTATATATAAGAGAAGTAGATGAAGACTCCGGTAATTTCACTTAATGAATGTACATAAACACTAAAGCAAGTAACTAGATAAAAGTAAAATGAGACATACTGATTTTGCTTATTTTAGTAAAGGTTTTTTACTAAATTTTCAATTAAGACCTATAGCTTAGAAGTTAGTCATTGAGTCTCTAGTGTATAAAATTATCAATCAGGTTTATTGTAGACTAAATATTTCAAAACAAGTTCCTATACGGTACAAATATTTTTCAATTTGGTCCTCCTATTTGAAAATTTTGTGATTAAGCCCTTATATTGGATATAATCATTATTTTTCTGGAAACCTTAGAGTATAGGGACTTTACCACAAAATGCTTCAAGTTGAAGAACTTGGTTGAAAAACATATGTATTATATATAGACAATTTTGTGCAATATAGAGTTACTTAGAGATTTTACTGAAAAGTGAAAAATGTAAGACTCCAGAGTAATTAATGTCATTCAACATGATACAGAAAATTTTGTTTCCCTCAAAGAAGAATGCAAGGGGGTCTGAAAATAGCCAGATAGGAACATAACAATGTGCCCGAGGACATATGTTGAGTTTTTTTGTACTTATCTAAACCTGGGACAGAGAGGACACAAACTCTCTCTCTCCCATTTATATATATATATCCTGTATCTAAACCAAAAGCATCCAAAAGGAAGAGAAAAACATAAACAAGAGGGTCAAACAAACTACTTACAAACCTAAATGTTCAATAATTGATAATAAATGACCCCGGGATGAATCTTGCCATGTATCCTGAAGACACCTTTTCCAGTATATATCAATCAAAGCAACAATAAGTGCAAGTAGTTGAATAACCAAGAAATAAATTGCATAAGGAGATCTCCAAGACTGAACTCTGCAAAAGTACATCAGGAAAAGAACTAATCAGTACATCTGGGAACAAAAATGACGAACCATACAATAATTGAAAAGAAAATAAATAAATCAATCTCACATCATAAACCCAATGAGCTTTGCCCACCAGGCATCAGGTATACTCCAGGAAACTGGCTCGGCAGCCCATATTAACAGATAAGTCACTTGAGAAAGTATTGCAACTACAGAAAAGATAACAACTGGCCACAGCAACAAAAGCCTCCTACGGAAATGAAATCCTACAAGAAAAGCAACATATCTAGTGATCAAACATTGAGACAATATGAATATATTGAGCTAAATCACAGTATAAACATCACATACATGCCTATTGCATGTGTATCATACAAGGTCTAACACCGACACATGCTGCACACATGGTCATAGCACTTAACTGATATGTCCATGGATTATAGAATAATATTTTTCATGAGGACAAAGTTTTAACATCCAACATTATAAACAAATACATAGGGAACAAGTTTCCAAATCCAAGCTGATAAACAAATCTACCAACTCTTCCATCAAATAGAAGCAACTTTGAATCTCTCAGAGTTTTGTGTTTTAGCGACAATTTAACAGATGCAGCTCAATAGATTGTCACAATCATACATCCGGAGTAAAAAAATCTTATTCTTCATTTTCTTTTGTTCCTCCTTAAATCCACTAAAAAATGGTATATGGACTCCATTACTTGTATTATACATCAAAAACTGAAACCGAATGTTAAGCAATTATTAACCCAATCAAAAGGAGAAAGAGTTCCATTTCATACAGAATTCCCAGAGCAGGCACATTATTTGCACATTGTGATGAAACAGCAAATTGCAGTTTAATGCCAACAAAAAGAATTAAGTCACTTACCTAATTGCGATACATTGTACAGAATAACAAGAAAGGCTATCAAATCAACAAGTGATATCAAACTCCAGTTGATTAGAGCAGCTGCATAAAACATAGCACATAAAAAATTAAAAATCAGCACATACTTCGAAAATGGAGTATAGTCATCCATACATGTCTCTATATATATTATATAGAAACTAGAAAGCAAACATAAGTGTCAGAGGCTAAGAAACAACAGAATTCGAGAACAAAAACACATCTAACATTCTTCCTTCCACTGTTAGCCACTCTAATAATCATGTTGAATCTTAATCTTATGATTCTCACCAATAAAGGGTGTGTTTGCTTCTCTTCGTTTATGGCAATAAAATTCAATATATTTTTTGCTGGACTTAGAAGTTATTATATATTTCTGAACCTTCTGTAGCATGCTTGAGTAAGCTTCTAAAATAACCATGTTATATAAATAAATAAATAAATCCATCTTCAAAAAACAATAAAAAAAACTTCTGAAGTTGTAGATAACTGGCTGCTTCTACTTTTGCATTTTATCGTGTAAGTCATTCTTTATTCTTTAGAAGTTGATCGTAATGTATCAGAATTCACACAGTATACAGATGCAGATTCTCAATAATAGTTACTCTACCTAGTTTCTACTTACACTCACTTGGAAAGACGACAACCAATGACAGAATAACTCTCTCTTATAAGTCTCTAACTTCAAATAATTTGTTTAAGGATATCAGCTCCGCTAGGAACAATTCTCCAAATGCAATCTAATGTAAATTTTGAATTCCATTTCATCGAAACTAACAAAACCTTATCTCAAATCCGTCAGTGACACAGGAAACTAATCATTACGAGCTAAGCACATATCATAAAACATAAAAGGATTGCAAAAATAGAATTAATTCGCACCTCACCTCACTGTGAGTTCATAAACACGAATTGCGCATGACATCGAAAATAAATTATTCAAAAAATAACATAAAATAAAATAAAAGCACCTGCTAGAAGCAGCGAAGGGAGAAGGAAACCGGCGAGAAATTTCCCCATCGGAATCGGAAGGGAAACAAACCTGGCGATCACATCGAAGATTCGAAAAACAGATTCAGCTCGGAGATTCGGATTCCTCTCTCTTTCTCTTTAAAACCGATTTATTTTTTTCTCTGAATCGAGAAGAAAAGGACTTTCCAGTGGAGAGGGAGTGAGAACTGAGAAAGAGAGAGAAATCTCCTGAAACTGCTATCAAATCCTGAGAATCGAAAATGGTGGTTTCACACTTTCAGTTTCAGTTTCAGTTTCAGTTTCATCCGTAAAAGCCAATAACAAAAGTTAACATCATCAACAAAAATAAATAAAATATAAAATAAAATCAATTATGGAAAAAATATTTTAAATATATCCTGTTCTTATGCTGCGTTTGTCCAATGGTTGAATTTTTTTTTTAATTTTTCTGGTATTATTATATTTTAATATTTAATATTAAAGTGAATGCGACTTCGCGTTGGTTTTCCAATTTTGTGGCTTCGTGATTGCGCTCCTTGTGGCTAAAGATTTTAAGGTGGCTCACGTGGCGCGTTTGATGGAGGGCTAAAATGGTCATTTGGTAGGTATTTATATTTTGGTGCCAATCGCTTTTGAAAATCTAACTCGTGGCGCTCACATATATTAAAACATTAAGTCATTAAATAATTATTTGCGTTTTATGGATTTTAATTTTTGGAAAATGAACACCAAATATTTCCCAATAAGCGTTTAGTTTGTTAGTTAACCTACCGGTCTTTCTTTTTATTTTGGTGCTACGGAAATTAAAAAAAAAAAAAACAAACAAATACAGTGCTCCTCAATTATTGTATCGTTGTAAATTTTGTTGTAAATGCATAATATGATTTGGAGTTTGACGAAAAATACAAAAGCTATTTCTTGAATACAAGATAAAACTAAAAAAAAGGCGTTTATTATAGAAAAAAAAACTAGAAAAAAAGACATTTATTATAAATTAAATAAAATAAAATTTTATATAATTATTTAATTATGATCGAATTAATCGGTTCAATCTATGATCTACTGATTGAATCAATGATCCAATAATTCAATAATTTAACTGATTTAATTATCAATTTAATTATAATAACTATAAAAAAAACTCATTCACCTTACGTATAAATAGCTCAGAAAATTTGAAATCACATCAGAATATCTATAAACTCCTTTTTTAGCTTTAGGGACGCAAATAATAGTTACAAGATATCCTTCAATGTGTCAATAATACGAATTCTTATTCACCCTATGGTGGAGTTAGAAAAGCACAAATAATGAGGTTCTCAATGAAAATAAATTGACCGTTTTTTTCATACTTTGCAATTAGTTGATGCAGATTACCAAGGATGGAATGTGGTGTTCAAGATTAAAATTATATATATATATTTTTTACATTTTAATAACATTAAAATTAAAATTATAGTCATAATCATACTAAAATAATCCTTAAAAAAAGGTATAATTATTATTTTTATATTTTAATAATTCATCAATTAATTTATATTGATTATACTCTTTAAATATTTATAAATTTATATTTAGTATTGTTCATACCCTGGTCCAATAATAAAGGCCCAGGTCCAAAAGAAAGGCTTAGTCCAAGAGATTGAGCCTTGCTGAACACCGACCTTCGTACTAAGAAGTCGGTGTTGACTACGATTTGTCCTGAAGAAGTCGGGCACGAGATTAGCTGGCAGATAAATGCTCATTCAAATGAGTAACTCCCGAGTTGCATACTCATTCGGAATCCTCCTCCTTCACACATTTGGACCAACCAACGTCATCCAGCCCATCAATCTCCGGTTACCCACCGTAACATTGGCGCCGTTGCCGGGGACCCGAGAGATCATCCACCGATGGCGGACAGATCCCATGAAGAAGGTCATGTGAAGACCGATTCTGAGCAAGAGAATCTGGACACAGGCAATAACGATGTGGACCTCACCCTCCACCAGGAAATTGATAATCAGCACAGAGAAGGCACCTCCGGAATAAAAAACCCGAAGGTAAACTCCTCAGAAGGGCGCGAGTCAGAAAAAGAAGGACAATCCCATGTAACTGAACTCATGGGATTAGTCCACAGCCGCCTTGAACAGTTAGAACAAGAGCGGGAGCGACAAAAGGAAACTGAAAAGAGCCTAAAAGAGGAGATGGAACGACGAAAAGAGTTAGAAAGAAAACTCTTAAAGTTAGAATCCTCCCTCAAAGGTCGCAACTCCCGTGACGAACAAGAAGAACCGCCCTTAGGTGGGGAGGATCCCTTCAGTGAGGACATAATGAGAGCAAAAGTTCCGAGGAACTTCAAAAGTCCCGATATGGACCTCTACGACGGAACCACGGATCCAAAGCATCACCTGAGCAACTTCAAAAGTCGGATGTACCTAGCCGATGCTTCCGACGCTACGCGATGCAAAGCCTTCCCGACCACTCTATTGAAAGCAGCGATGAAGTGGTTCGATAGCCTCCCTCCAAGGTCGGTTACTAGTTTTGAAGACCTCTCAAGGAAGTTTTTGATGAGGTTCTCAATCCAGAAAGACAAAGTGAAACATGCACCGAGCCTCTTGGGAATAAAACAGGAGGTCGGATAATCTTTACGAGCCTATATGGAAAGGTTCAACAAAGCATGTTTGGAGATTCAAGACCTGCCCACAGAGGCAGTCATAATGGGGTTAGTCAATAGACTCAGAGAAGATCCCTTCTCGCAGTCCATATCTAAAAGACACCCCGTTTCTCTAAGTGATGTACAGGAAAGAGCTGAAAAGTATATCAATATGGAGGAAAACGCCAAATTGAAAGACCTGAGTTAGCGACCTGGGCCCCCTCCCGCAACAAAAGAGAGGGAAAGGGAAACCAAGAAAAAGGAAGAACTCGGTCTCGAGAGGCCAAGAAAATATCACTCTTATACTCCTCTGAAAGTTTCTATAGTGGATGTATACAGAGAGATTTGTAACACTGAAAGACTGTCACCCCCTAGACCCATCAAAAATAAAAAGGGGGGAAGCCGCAGCGACTACTGTGAGTACCATAAGATATATGGTCACTCCACGAACGATTGTTACGACCTTAAAAATGTGATAGAAAAGCTGGCCAGGGAAGGTCGGCTTGATAGATATCTCATAGAAAGGTCGGACGGTCATGGGAAGAGAAAGCGAGACGATATGGATAGAAGAGACCCACCACCGTAGACACCAGAGAGACATATCCATATGATCTCAGGAGGGTTTGCGGGAGGGGACTCACAAAATCCTCTCGAAAAAGGCACCTCAAGAGAGTCTATCAGGTCGGAGGAGAGTCATCTGACCTCCCCACCATCTCATTCACTAAAGAAGATGGGCAAGGAATAACCCCTGGACATGATGATCCAGTGGTAATAACTATGATCCTAGCCAATGCCCATCTCCACAGAACCCTAGTAGACCAAGAAAGCTCGCCGGACATTCTTTTTAAGCCCGCTTTTGACAAGCTAGGGTTAGATGAGAAAGAATTAAGAGCCTACCCCGACACCCAATATGGATTAAGGGACACGCCAATAAAACCACTAGGATTTTTGCCCCTTCACACCACTTTTGGAAAAGGGGAAAAATCAAAGACTCTTGAGTATAGACTTCATAGTCATTGATGTGGGGTCAGCATATAATGCTTTAATCGGCAGAGCTACCCTTAATCGACTCGGAGCAGTGGTATCCACTCCCTACCTCTGCATGAAATTCCCGACCTCAGCGGGAATAGCAACGGTAAGGGGAGACCAAAAGTTGGCGAGGAAATGCTACAATGAAAGCCTAAATCTGAGAGGAAGGGGCAGAGAAGTTCACACAATAGAGCTCGGTGGCGCAAGGGCCAGAGAAGAGCTGCGACCACAACCGGGAGGAAAAACCGAGGAGATACAGGTCGGCAAAGAGGAAGGAAAAAGTACTCATATAGGAGCCAACCTAGGGGAAACCCTAAAAAAAGAATTGACCAAGCTCCTAAGAGATAATTCCGACCTCTTCGCCTGGAAGGCCTCTGACATGCCTGGGATAGACCCGGAGCTCATGTCTCACAAGCTCTCGGTTTATCCAGGATCCCGACCTGTACAACAAAGAAGACGCAAACTCGGTCCAGAACGAGCCCTAATAGTAGAAGAGCAAGTGCAGACGCTCCTGGAAGCTGGCTTCATCAGAGAAGTCAAGTACCCAACATGGCTAGCCAATGTCGTGCTAGTCAAAAAACAGAATGGCAAATGGAGAATGTGTGTCGACTATACCGACTTAAATAAGGCATGTCCCAAGGACCCTTATCCCCTACCAAGTATTGATACCCTAGTGGACTCCAGCTCGGGGTACCAATACTTATCATTTATGGACGCCTACTCGGGATATAATCAAATCCCGATGTATGAGCCAGACCAGGAAAAAACATCATTCATCACACCCAGAGCTAATTTTTGCTATGTGGTCATGCCATTCGGATTGAAGAATGCAGGAGCCACATATCAAAGGTTGATGAATAAAGTGTTTTCCTCTCACCTCGGGAATCTAATGGAAGTATACGTCGACGACATGCTGGTAAAAACCAAGAAGGAAGTCGACCTCTTGTCAGACCTCTCACAAGTCTTTGACACCATAAGGCTGCATGGGATGAGACTAAATCCTGTAAAGTGCGCCTTCGCGGTGGAGGCAGGAAAATTTCTAGGATTTATGCTAACACAAAGAGGGATCGAAGTCAATCCCGATAAGTGTAGAGCCATCCTAGAGATGAAAAGCCCGACTTGTTTGAGGGAAGTCCAGCAGCTGAATGGCCGACTTGCAGCCCTCTCCAGATTTTTGGCAGGATCGGCACTAAAATCCCTTCCTCTGTTCTCTTTATTGAGAAAGGGATGTCAGTTTGAATGGACTCCGGAATGCGAGGAGGTGTTCCAGGAGTTCAAAAAAATTTTAAGCCAACCTCCTATTCTGACTCGACCAGTATCTGGAAAAGACCTCGTCCTGTACTTATCCGTAGCAGACAAAGCTGTTTCATCAGCCCTAATAAGAGAAGACGAGGTCGGACAACATCCAGTTTATTTCATCAGTAAAGTGCTACAGGGCCCGGAGCTAAGGTACCACAAACTAGAGAAGTTTGCCTACTCCTTAGTAATAGCCTCACGAAGGCTACGACCTTACTTTCAGGCTCACACAATAAGAGTCCGTACGAACCAACCCATGAAGCAAATCCTCCAAAAGACGGATGTTGCAGGGAGAATGGTTCAATGGGCAATAGAGCTCTCCGAGTTCGACTTAAGATATGAAACTCGGACAGCAATTAAAGCCCAGTGCCTCGCCGACTTTGTTGCAGAATACGCAGGGGATCAGGAGGAAAAACCAACTACATGGGAACTCTATGTAGACGGATCCTCCAACAAAACAGGAAGCGGCGCAGGCATAATATTGGTAGATGAAAGAGGAACCCAGATGGAGGTTTCCCTAAAATTTGAATTTCCAGCTTCAAATAATCAGGCAGAATATGAAGCCTTGATCGCTGGATTAAAGCTGGCATAAGAAGTCGGTGCTACAAAGGTGATGATATACAGCGACTCACAAGTAGTGACCTCCCAGATAAGCGGAGAGTATCAGGCAAAGGACCCAAATATGAAGAGGTACTTAGAGAAAACTCTGGAGCACCTTGGGCATTTTGCAGAAACCGAGGTTAAACACATAACTCGGGATTTAAACAGCAGAGCAGATGCCCTGTCCAAGTTAGCAAGTACCAAACCGGGAGGGAACAACAGAAGCCTGATCCAAGAAACCCTCCAAGAGCCCTCGGTAGTAAAAACAGAAGACAAACAAGAAGTACTTGAGGTAGTCGGTTTAAACCTCGGATGGATGAACCCCCTGGTCGAATACATGAAATTCGACATCCTCCCTGAAGAGGAGAAAGAGGCAAAAAAGATCCGAAGGGAAGCACAACACTACACCCTGGTGAGAAATATTCTCTACAAAAGAGGAATATCAACACCATTATTAAAGTGTGTACCGACCTCAAGAACTGCCGAGGTATTAGAGGAAGTGCATAGTGTGATCTGTGGAAACCATCTCGGAGCAAAGTCACTAGCCAGGAAAGTAATCCGAGCTGGATTCTACTGGCCGACCTTGCAGAAAGATGCCACAGAATTTGTGAAAAAGTGTCAACCATGTCAGATGCATGCAAATTTCCACGTGGCTCCACCAGAAGAGCTCATCAGTATCACTTCTCCATGGCCTTTTGCAAAATGGGGAATGGATTTATTAGGTCCTTTTCCCCAAGCGCCAGGACAAGTCAAATACCTGATCGTGGGAATAGATTACTTCACAAAGTGGATAGAAGCAGAACCATTGGCCACCATCACCGCTCAAAGAAGTCGGAGGTTCCTCTACAAAAATATCATCACAAGATATGGGATACCTTATTCCATTACTACAGATAATGGAACCCAATTCACCAATGCTACCTTCAGAAGCATCAGTTCACCTCGGTGGAGCACCCACAAGCCAATGGGCAAGCCGAGGCAGCCAACAAAGTCATACTGGCAAGGCTAAAGAAGAGATTGCAAGAAGCAAAAGGAGCTTGGGCTGAAGAGCTCCCTCAAGTGCTATGGGCTTACAGGACAACGCCCCAATCCGCCACTGGAGAAACGCCCTTTCGACTAGTCTATGGCGTGGAAGCAATGATACCAATAGAAATCAACGAACAAAGCCCAAGGGTAATTCTCCATGACGAGATCGGAAACATACAGGGGCACAAAGAGGAGCTCGACTTGCTCCCCGAAGTCCGAGAAGATGCCCAGATAAGAGAAGCAGCATTGAAACAAAGGATGACTACAAGGTACAACAAAAAAGTCATTCGAAGAACATTTACCCCGGATGACTTGGTCTTAATCAGAAACGACATTGGAGTCAACAAATCAGGAGAAGGAAAGCTCGCCGCAAATTGGAAGGGACCATACAAAGTCAATGAAGTTTTAGGAAAAGGTTATTATAAAGTAACCGACCTGAACGGCACTGAGTTCCCAAGGTCGTGGCATGCTTGTAATATGAAAATGTACTACAGTTAAAAGCGAACTCTACTCCCTGATGTACTCTTTTCCCAACTTCATGATTTTTTCCCAAAATTAAAGGGTTTTTTCTGGAGAAGGGTTTTTAATGAGGCATCATAGTAGAGGCTAAGGGAAATAGGCTATTAAAACCCTTAGTAGCAAGAAGGTACCTCCCCAATTTATAAAGATCTTTTTTATCTACAATATCTCTTATAAACTCCTTTCTATTTTCTAAGTCTTTCTACGAAACGCGCCGACTTAAGCTCGACAAAACGTGAAAATCCCATTAACCGACCTAGATGGTCGTCAGGATAAAACGACGAGGTACAAGTCGGTGTAAAGAGGTTATATAAGCCGATTGTAAACAACTCGGAAACAACTCGACTCAAAAGTCGAAACAAAACTCCGAGTAGAAAAGCTCGAAAACACTTCGACTCAAAAGTCGGAGTGAAGAACCGAGCAGAAGAAAAACACATCGCAAAAATAACCTAAGTCATAAGAACTCAATAAAACATAGTTGAGCATAAGGAATAACAAAAAAGAGATTGGAAAACCTAGGAAAAAGTTTACAGGCTGTCTAAAAGTCCTTAAACAAAAAGGCTTAGAAAAACAGACAAGCCAATGGGAAAGGTTTTCGGAAAAAGATCAAGGGGACTTCGAAAAATCAAAATCAGAAAAGCATACACGCATAAGGTAACTTAAACCCTTATCCAAAAAAGGGTATTTATTTTGTTAATTTAAAACCCTTATTAAAAAAGGGCACTTTCTAAAATATTTTGTTTACGGCCTTAAAAGGCCAAAAGAAATTGTCCAAACACCACCAACAAACAACATATAAAGAGTTTAAAAAAGGGGAACTCACAGGCCGAGCCCCCATATAGCCATAAAAAAGTTACTTCTGCAGAGGAGTAGACGGATCACCACCACCAGAATCAGGAGGAGCGCCACCAGGACCGGGAAGAGAGGCATCCACAGGAGATGAAGAGGAAGTCGGAGGAACAACTGAAGAACTCGGAGCGTCTTTAGAACGAGGAGGAGACTCAATAATCCTCTGCCCCCGAGTCTTCAATTCTGACTCGGAAACGATTACGGGGGCAGGAGGATCCACAATAGCACCATTAATAACAACTTTGTCAGGATGTAAAGGAGAAAGATCCAAGTCGAGAGCAATAACTCTGACTTGCTCCAGGAAAATCCTCCAAGACTCCTCGGCACCATCAGCGATAGAGTCCTCCAACTCGGCATACGCATTTCGAGAGTTCAGCAAATCCTTCTTCACAGACACAAGATCTTGAAATAAACTCTGATAACTCTCCTGTGCTGTCTTCCTCAAACTCGCCTCCATGTTGCATTGGGCCCGCAACTTACTCTCCTTCTCCCGAAGGCTATCTCTCTCCGCCCTCAGCTTGGCGACCTCCTCCTTCAACTCCCTCTCATGCTCCTGGTAAGAAAGAAACCTCCCCTCCAGCTCCTTAACCTTCGAGGTTAACCCCAAAGAGCTGAGAGGAGTCTTCTCAAAAATATCCAAAAGCTTGCCACAAACACCCGCCGCCCTAAAACTCTCCTCAGCCAGAGTGGTGAGGTGGTTTCGAACAGAAACATCATCCATACTTATATGAGGATAGATGTTCTTTCGGACGAATGCAAGAGCATCCGCCTTAACCCCACCATCAAAAGAAGAGCCAGACTCTAAAGTCTTGCGCTTCTTCTTCTCTGGCTCAGAAAGAAGTCGGGCGGAGGGGAGCGGCCGAGATAAGGCTGAAGAAGAAATCACAATGGGCTGAGAGGGAGTCCTCACGTTCTGAGGAGGAGGAGGAGGAGGAGGAAGAGAGATGATTGCCCTGGCACCACCAGCCCTGGCCCGCGACTTTGCTTTAGCCTCCTGAACTCTCTGGTAAGATTCCTGAGCATTCTTCCTTGCCATGTCTGCAAAAGAAACAATTAGCAAAAATCATAAGTCGGCAAACCTCAAGTCGGCAGATACAAGTCGGAAATAAGAAATATATATAAACTACCTAGTTGCGACCGAACAAAGGTCGGCGATCCTTGGAGGAATTTCCTAGTATCCAAGTATGGGGCCCTCCCCCACACTTCTCGGAAAAACCCCACAATGGCCGCCTCCACCTCATCCAGGTCGTCCAGACCGTACTTCTCACAAGGGAAGGCCTCCAACCAATAGAGGGGAAAGCGAGGGGAAGAATTCTCATCCAAGAAAAAGGGGTGGTGACCCTCTACAGCTTGCACTTTGAAAAAATAATTTTTGAAGTCGTGGAAGGATTCGTCAAAAAGGGTGAAAATTCTCCGACCTTGTATGGCTCGGAAAGACACCCATTGCTGCTTGTTGTTTAGCCCACTAAAGGGCTTAGTCATGTGGAAAAGAAAGAAGAAAATCCTCAAAGAGGTCGGAAAGTCCAAAGCGTGACTAATAAATTGATAAATTTTCAGAAAACCCCAAGAATTGGGGTGAAGTTGGGTAGGGGCAACTCGACAGTGGTGCAAAACAGACATCTCAAAATCCGAAAAAGGAAGAAAAACACCCAAACGGGTGATCATACATTCATACATAAAGAAAAAATGAGGGGCCGCCTCATTGGCCCTCCCAAAACAAACCCGGGACTACCAACTCATACTTTGGCTCGTCCTCCTCAGAAGTACAAATCCTGTGGTGAGTACGAAGATGAGTAATAAACTCAGCGTCGACCAAGGGTTCCTCCCCTAGGACCGTGACATCAACCCATTGAGAAAGAACATCTACGGAAGCCATTTCTTGTTTCTTATAAAGGGTGACAAAAACCTACAAAAGAAAAAGAAAAGAAAAATAAAAAACACGGTCTCTAAAGGGAGGAGATACGGAGCAAAAATCTACAAACCAACCTATCTACCTACAAAATAAAAGCATGCAAACACAAAGCATGTCATGCTAACCTTTATCCAAAAGTGAAGGTTGGAAGAAGCAGAAGTCTCCAAACGCAAGAATGCAGCACGAACGAAGAAAGAAGAAATTTGAAAAATTGCAGAAACGAAAGAATGAAAGAGAGGGAAAGTATTTATAAATACCCTAGGGGCATAATGGTAAAAACGGAGCAGTCATTAATGAGAGTGCACCGTTACCAAAGCCATCAATCCCTAAGTGCATCCCTAACGGACACGACGCTTGAATAGACGTAACTGTCAGAAACAAAAGGTCGGGAAAATCACGTCGGTTTAAAAACCCGCGTCTCCTCCAAGAAAGTCGGCTACGAACCCGAGTTAAATACTCGAACCCAAGTCTTAAAGAGATCTTGGGCTCAAGTAGGGGCACTGTTCATACCCTGGCCCAATAATAAAGGCCCAGGTCCAAAAGAAAGGTTTAGTCCAAGAGATTGAGCCTTGCTGAACACCGACATTCGTACTAAGAAGTCGGTGTTGACTACGATTTGTCCTGAAGAAGTCGGGCACGAGATTAGCTGGCAGATAAATGCTCATTCAAATGAGTAACTGTCCCTAAAATCTCTCTAACCACTTCATCAAGCCGTATCTTAACCTCCCTAAGATAATGGGACGGTTAACACCCTAAAAATATGGCACTACTCCAACGGTGGTTATTGGCTCACCACTATAAATACACTGACACCCCTCAGGTATCTCTAAGCCCAATACTCTCTAGACCTGCTCACACCCTTGCTAACTTAGGCATCGGAGTGTCTTTGCAGGTACCACCCCATCTCCTCGTACAAACAAGTCGGACGGGGTCGGACGGAGTCTCCCGAGTTGCATACTCATTCGGAATCCTCCTCCTTCACACATTTAGACCAACCAACGTCATCCAACCCATCAATCTCCGGTTATCCACCGTAACAAGTATACTCATTAAGTATTTATAAAAAAAATAAAAATAACAATTATAAAAATAAAAAATATATTATAATTAATAAAATATTTTTTAATTTGTAAATATAATTTAATTTTATTTACGTAATATGTTTAATTAAAAATTATATATAGAAAATAATATTTTTTTAGTTTAACTGGATTTGGTGATTAATTATTTAACTGATTCGAATAATAATTCGATGAACTTAAGTCGAACCGAATTTGATAACTATGATTTTTTGAGATCCCAAACTTCAATAATAATACCATAACTAACAATTTCTCTACTAACTCTTAAAATTATTTGTGGGAATTGAATAGTGGAATGCAAATCACAAGAATATATATCTATCTACTTAATATACTAAAACTGGGTTTTTCCCTAATTAATAAAAGTGAGGTGTCACTTTTTCGTGAACCCATTTTTCCTCCAAAATAAATACATTTAATGAATGATGCATGATTATACTAATATAGAAAAATATCTTTATTATAATTATATAAAATCAATATTTAATGCATTATTAAACTATTTATCAATTATTAATCAAAAATATTTTTAATTATTTTAATGAATAATACATAATTATACTAATTTAGGAAAATATCTTTATTATAATTATATAATATCAATATTTAATGCATTATTAAACTAATTATCAATCAAAAATATTTTTAAACATTTTAATTATATTTATTTTAATTATATTGATATCCTTCTAATTCTTATTCATTATCCAATGATTTTATTAGTGGCAAGTTATTAACCCATTATATTGATAATAATAATAATAATTTTATTAGGATAAATATCAAATTCTATTCCTAATGTAAAAATATAAAATTTAATTCCTTCTATTTTTATTTTTTTCACTATAAAAGACCATGTATGCTAGAAGAAAATATCATTCGTTTACCAATTACTCTTTCATTTGATAGCTTTTACAACAAATTTTTTTCTTCCTATGAGGTGTCGTTACAAAAAGGCAACTATCGTGGACACAAACTACCACACTCTCCAACTTAGGTGCTTATCATTCGGAGCTATATAAGATATGTTATCTATGAAATATTTATAGACCATGGTGTTATCATGTATGCATAAATAAAAAATGTTTCATATTTAAATTTAAGTCATTTACCTGTTTGTGGTATATATTGTAGTGTGAAATTACTTTCAATATGTATTGTGTAACGATATTGTGTTCTAATTTAAGCTTTTACTTTATAACTGTATTATGATTTTATCTCATCATTTTTTCTTAGATATCAAGTTGACGTATTTTTATTTTTTATTATTACTGAAAAACGGGTGTGATATGAAATGTACCAAAAAAAACTCTCACATTCAATTTATTTTATTGTAGTTTTCTATCTATTTTATTTATTTTTATTTTATTTTTATTCATTTTATTTTCTTTTTAAATGTTGTGTAATTTATTATAATTTATACAAATCTACTTAATTTAACTATTTTAATTATATTAATTTTAATTATATTGATATAATTATATTTTTTATTCATTATCCTAAAATTTTATTAGTGACAAGTTATTATCTTAATAGTGACCTATATAATAATAATAATAAGATAGAAAATTATATTTTAGAGAAACATAAATTAATTATTAATAATAGGTTATTAATAATGATAATTATATGATTAATTTTTAATAATCATTAAATATATTTAATATAAATAATCAAGTTTAAATATATATATATATAGATATATATATAAATAACTAATTTAATATGAATGATAATTCAATATATATATTAATAATCAATTTAATATTAATAACGATAGTTGTCGTTATTCTTCAATAATAATAATAATAATCTTTTCTTTTATTAAAACACTTATTTAATTGAATTAATATAAATATTTAATGAAAATAAAGGATGGATTTTTTGACTTGAAGGATAATACAATCAAATATTCTTGAAGATTTTAAAGCTGTGAGTATATATTCTTCCTATATTAATATACGCATGCATGTTACCTCATTTTTTCCATAAATGAAAAATAACATTTATCCATTAAATTTATTAGTTGCTCAATCGATTCATCTTATTTATTGTGATTGAGATTGATATATAATCATAAAGATTTTTTTCCTCCATTAATTTTAGTAAAAAATTTCATGACGTAAAATAAAATAAAATAAAGTCAGTACCTACTTTTTTTTTCAATATTTTTTATATTTACAGTAAATATTAAATATAAAAAAGAAAAAAATAATATTAATTATTATCACTTTTATTTATTTACATTCATAATTAAATTTAATATAATTATAGTAAGTCTCTATAATTATAACAATTTATATCTGTTACATATATAGAAATTATATTATATATAATTATATATCTCCTTTTTTATATATACTTAGCAAGTATTTCTATTTATATAATTTACTTAATATATTAAAATTGAGTTTTTTCTCAACTAATGAGAGTGAGGTATGAATTCCTCATAAATTTATTTTTTCTCCAAAATGAATGCATTTAATGAATAATGCATAATTATACTAATTTAAAAAAATATTTTTATTATAATTATATAAAATTCATATTTAATACACTATTAAACTACTTATCAATTATCAATCGAAAATATTTTTAATTATTCTAATAATAATAATAATAATAATAATAATAATAATAATAATAATAATAATAATAATAATAATAATAATAATATACTTCTATTTAATATACTAAAATTATATTTTTTCTTAACTAATTGAAGTGAGGTGTCAATTTTTCATAAATTCATTTTTCTTCTAAAATGAAAGCACTTTCCTCTCTTCTAAATTTATTTTACAAAAATATCTTTATTATATTTATATTACAATTAATATTTAATGAATAATGTATGGTTATACTAATTTAGGAAAATATATTTATTATAATTATATAAAATTAATATTTAATGCATTATCAACTAATGAAAGGGAGGTTTCAATTCTTCATGAATTTATTTTCTCTCTAAAATAAAAGTACTATTCTCTCTTCTAAATTTATTTTAGAAAAATTAAAATTCCATACTGAATATAGGTGGCAAGTTAAAAAAAAATAAGCAAGTTAATGGAATCAAATCATATTTCTATAATATATATAAGAATATATATTTTTATTATATAAAAATTGAATTTCTGCACTTCATGATGAGCGTGGCATACTTCTATATCAACTAATTGATTTGATTAGGTATTTAAATATCACACAATTTATTATAATTTATATCAATCAAATAATTATAATTTATTATATCAATTATTTTAATTCATTAATTTATAAGGTACATAATAACATAGATGATTTGTTACTTATACTGATTAAATACAATAAATACATATTAATTTAGTTAAAAAAATCATTGTCTCCTATATTTTCCTATTTTTTTTTTAATTCATTAAATCCAATCAATTATAATAAATTAATTATATCAACTAATTAATTCAATCAATTATTTTCTAATTTATTTTTTGAATTCAATATATCAAATAAAATTAATTATACTAATTATTTGTGTTGACTAATTGATTTGATTAATTCTTAAAAATATTTTTATTTAATTTATTTAATTTATTTAGATATAACTAATTAGTTATTTAATTTTATTAGGATAAATATCAAATTTTATTTCTAATATAAAAATACAAAATTTTATTCCTTCCATTTTTATTTTACCACTATAAAAGATCATATATGCTAGAAAAAAATATCATTAATTTACCAATTACTCTTTCATTGAGTAGCTTTTACAACAATTATTTTTCTTCCTACGAGGCGTCATCACAAGAAAGTAACTATCATGAACACAAATCAGCACACACTCTTCAATTCCCATGCTCATCATTTAGAGCAATATATGATATGTTATCCATTAAATATTTATAGACTATGGTGTTATCATGTATGCATAAATAAAAAAATCCGTAATTAAGCTTAAGTCATTTGCATATTTATGTGGTATATTGTAGTGTGAAATTACTTTCAATTTGTGTTGTGCAATGATATTATGGTTTAATTTAAGATTTTATTTTAGAATTGTGTTATGATTTTATCTCATCATTTTCTCTTAGATATTAAGTTGATGTATTTTTATTTATTATTATTGAAGCGGATGTGATATAAAATTTGTAAAAAAAAAAACTCACATTCAATTTATTTTATTATAGTCTTCTATTCTTCTATTTATTTTTATTTTTTTATTCATTTTATTTTCTTTTTAAATATCATACAATTTATTATAATTTATACCAATTAATTAATTATAATTCATTATATCAGTTAGTTTAATTCATTAATTTATCATATACATGATAAAATAGATCATTTGTTATTTATACGTTTATTTTTCTAAAATCTAAATCTGAATAATTATATTTTTAGTTTTTGTTATGAACAAAATATTATTAATAATGAATAATAATTAACCACTCATACTTTTAATCAAAGTGTTTGGATGATTTTTATATTTATTAATATTAATTATTGATTATTTTTTCATAAAAAAATTATATTATAATTTTATGTTAGTTCATAATTGATTAATGATTAATGTTCATGAAACTATGTTACTCTAAATTTTATATTTTATAAATATTTTATTTAAATATAATTTTTTAACATAAAAATGTATTATTTTTAATAATATCATAATTTTATATTTTTTAATTATTTTAAATGAATATTTTATAAAATATTAATTAAAGTCATTCTTCCCTTTACTTTTACTAATCTATTATCTAACTATTATATAAAATTAAAATCGTATAAATAAATTTAATATTAAAGTTAATTTTATTTTTTATTATTTAGAGTGTTTTTCAATCAATAATTTTATACTCTTTACTTTTTTTGTCAGTTTCATTTTGAATTTTAATTTAGTACTCAAAGGTAGTGAAATTCTATTGATACTGAAATAAAGTTACAAAAAGGTCCATAAAGTAGAATAAGTAAAATAATGTGATACCCACATTACAACATCCAAATAAAACAACTTAAGATCTAAAATGTTTATCTTTCTCTTTTTCGCCGTCTATTATATTATCTATTCTATTATATAAAAATCGAAATTTTACCTTTAATGATAGAATCAACGTAGCATGCTTCTGCTTTATTTTATTTAACTCATTAAAGACAATTCATTATGATGAATTAATTATATCAACTAATTGATTTGAATAGATATTTAAGCATCACACAATTTAAAATTATGTATATTAATTATTTGATTTAATTTTTATGATATATAAATTTAATGAATAAATTAAAATAAGATAATTTATTACTTATTTAAATTGAATACAACAAGTATAAATTAATTTAATTAAAAATTTACTATTTTCTAATCTTCTATACATAAAAATGACAAAATAAAATTATAAAAATAATCTTTTTATCACTTTTGCTATTTTAATTTTATTTTCTTTGCTTTTTTATGTATAATTTTATTTTATATTAACTTTGTTTACTTAATAATAAAATATACTCATATTAATTCTATCATATAATAATATATTTTTCTCCTATATTAATCGAAGAATTTCAATAGTTATCAACTACATCTAATAGAATGACTGAGAAGTGAGAACTACGAAAAGTTAAACCCAGGTTTAAAATGCTGAAACAAAGAAAAGAAAACAGTTGATATATGATTAGAGAAAAATGTATAATAATGACAAAATATACTAAAACCGGATTTTTCCTCCAACTAATAAAAGTGAGGTGTTAATTCCTTATGAATTTTTTCTCAAAAATGAAATCACTATTTTTTTTCTAAATTTATTTTAGAAAAATATATTTATTATAATTATATTACAATTAACATTTAACGAATAATGCATGATTATATTAAGAGAAATATTTTTATTATAATTATATAAATCAATATTTAATACATTATCAACTAATAAAAGTGAGGTGTCAATTTCTCATGAATTCATTTTTCCTCCAAAATGAAAGTACTATTCTCTCTTCTAAATTTATTTTAGAAAAATATCATTATTGATAATTATATTACAATATTACAATTAGCATTTAATGTATAATGCATAATTATAATAATTTAGAAAAATAAAATAAAGTTCAGTAATTTATCTTCCAACTGCACAAGTGTGTAGAATAACTTTTAAGAAGGAGTCACGTATAGTAAATACGGTCGATGATTGTAAAACTGTATACTAACATTGATATAATATTATTTCGGGTATATGTTTTGCAGACATAAAAAAAAATATTGAGTTATTTTTTAGTAGATTTAAATTATTTATTATTTATTAGAGAATTTTGTGCATTAGAATTCTCTAATAATTTATATTTATTTTGAGTTAATTTTGATATGTTCTGTTTTAAAAGTAAAACAACATATAAAATTTTGTTGGTAGGTCTAAGTATTATTAAGTTACGTATAGTCATATTGAGTATATATGTTTGATTTATTGAAAAAAACAGATTACTAAAACTAATTAATAACTATTTTAGAGTAAATATATTTAACACTAGATTAAGAAAAAACAAATAATACATAACATGTTATATTTTTATTAATCAAATTATTATAATTTAAATTAATCTTAACAAAATAATTTAAAATCATAATTTTAATTTTATCGCGTGCATGGCACGGGTGAATACATTTGTTTCTTTATTATTATAGAGCCATGCACGCTAAATTTGTTTCCAATTAAACAGCTGAGAAACTAACTTCGATTATTGAAGAACCCAACTATTTATAGAAGAGAGATAGTATACTTTCTCAAAGAAAAATCTACCCAAATAATAATCTTGTCTTCTACTTTTAGATGTAACCAAAATTTTGTAGCATAAATCTCCCTCTTAATCTCATCCAATATATAGCAATTGGTCTCCCTGCATAAACGTTTCTTACACCAAATTTATTTACCTTAAAAACATAATACATATCGAAATATAGTTGAAATAGAATATAGAGATAATTAATTTTTTGGTTTTGCTAACACAGGATACATGATAAAATTACCAATTAAATTTTTTTTAGAAAAATTTACAAAAATTTAAATTTATTATGCATTTATTAAAAATCTAAAGAAAAAATAAATTTAAGAAATAATAATACTACATAACCAACTGATATTATTATTTTAAATTAGTATTTCACCAACAAAAATTTATATGCATATTAATAGATATTTACATATATAAAACACATAATTTACACGTATATTTATTTAAATTTATACATATAAATTAACATAATTTATATTTATATCTATTAAAGTTTGTGTGTATGAATTATTAAAATTTATTTATTAAAAATAATTTGATACTTATACCAATCAAATATTGACCAAATTTTGATAATAAAAAAAAAAGAAAAAGTGGTTTAACGTTAATTGCAAGAACATGACGGTATATTTGTTTAATCTTATTTCATTAATTTTTTGTGCAAAACTAAGTATGGTCTAATTTGTTAGTTCCCCCCCCCCCCCCCCCCCCCTCGTTTTTAGAATTTTAATTTACCTTCAATTGTAAGATATCAAGAATTTCCCAATTGTCCAACATTGTTGTCTGTGGAACTCAATAAAATGTAGTTGCTTTAAAAGGTTTTTTTCCCCCCCTTTCCTGGATCATGCTGGAAAAGTGTAAAATGGCATTTTATATTAACAAGTTTCAGAATTTTGAAAAAACATTGGGCATAAATTGGGCCACTTGATTGGGCCTTCGATATATAAAAATCAAAATTAGGACATCTTATGAGTATATTTTCTAGACCAAGAAGAGAAGTTAGAATTTTTTTCTTAAATAATACAAATGTATCAATAAACACTAACGTAATTATTAATTTTCTATATGGTTTAATAAATATATATATATATATATAATAAAAATAAAATTATTTAAAATGGTAAATTATTTATAATTTAATTAAGAGATATTAGGTTTAAATCTTGAAAATAATAAAAATATATTTTTATATATTATATATAATAAAAATATTTTAAGAAAGAAAATTATATATAGAATATTTTCATATTCTCATAGAATATAGATAGATATAGTTAGGGCTGAAAGTGAGTTAAGACAGCTCATAAGCTAACTCGAGCTCGACTCGTTAATAGCTCGATAAGCTAAACTTATGAACTGGTGAGCCAAGCTTGAGCCTGAAATTGAGCTCATAAATTAAATGAGTCGAACTTGAACTTGGATAAGCTCATTTCATTAGTTCGTGAGTTAACTCGATTATATATTATATATAATTATTAATACACATATCCTATATATATTTAATCTATATTTTTAATATTATATATACATATGAAATAGTAATACATAATTATATATATTAATGATCTTAATTATTTAAAATTTTATATTTATTTTTTATATATAATTTTGATGTAAGACATAAAAAAATTATAATTTATTGATAGATAAATAATATATAAAATCGATTTTTTTAAAATATTTTTTAAAATATATAAGTTATAATTTATTGATATAGAATTTTAGATTATATTCTTATTATTTGAGACAGCTCATGAGCTCAAGCCAACTCTAGATCTTTCAGTAAGCCGAACTTGAGCTTAAAAATAAGCTCGATTGTTAACGAGTCAAGCCATAAGCCAAATTTATTTTTTATGAGATAAGCTTGAGTTTAGTCTAGTTCGACTCAATTCGAGTCACTCCCAACCCTAAATATAGTGTATATATATATATATATATATATATATATATATATATATATATATGACAAAAAGAATCCAGCCCAAGAAAGAAAGAAAAAAAATAAAACGCTATAAATATCACGGTTTGTTAAAAAAAAAAACTGTAAAAATCACGTGACTTGCACGTGCACTATAGCTTAAACAAATCTAAGAGGTGGAGTGGTGGTTACTCTGTAGTTTGCTTTGCAGAAACTCTCAGAAAATGCTGGCATGTTCCATGAATCTGACTCTGTTGTTGCTGACGCTTTTCTCTTTCTCTGCAATTGCTCTAGTTTCTTCTCAATGCTCTATCACCGGTTAGTTTCAGTTGTTACTCATGCTTAGTTCATCGTCACCGTTATCCTCTGTTGTGACGCCTTTTGAACTTTGATGTGAACTTAATAGCTTGCTCTTTTTGCTTTGCATACCATGTGTTTGATGATTGGACTTGACACGCCTATAGTTGAAAATTTTGATGGCTAGCTGATTATTTTGTTATAAAGGCTTTAAATTTTAGTATATGATTTGTCTCTTATGTAATTTTGAATAATTCATTGCAAAGTGCAAACTAGCATTTTTTTTTTGTGGATTCTATCAAATGGGTCGTGTGATACTCTTTTTTAGCATAATTAGATATAATACACCCATTTGCAGATATGACTTTTCGTCTTCATTTGTTCACTCCCACAATTTTTTTATGCTGAATGATGATTATCATAATATCATGTTTTGGATAAGAAAATGATTTGTTAAAATTGATAGAGGGATTGTGATGCCAGTCTGCTTAGTTTCTTAGACCATTCCCCCCTCCTTCCCCTTTTTATTTCTGAATGAGTATGATGTAGTGTTAGTATCCTTTTTCCCCCCTTTGCTTTTTTAGCTAAATATCCTTCTAAGTACTAAATTAATTAAACAGCATATATTTTCAATGTCTTTCAAATTTTAGAAAGCAATGGGTTATTTGTTCATTTATTAATTAGGAGGATATTTAGAAGGACCCCCGAAGAGGATTAATCATTTCTTTTTCCAAATCTACAAATGTGTAGGGCTACCACTTGTGCGAAATATCAGTGAGATTCCTCAAGATAACTATGCCCGGCCTGGTCTTTCTCATATGACGGTTGCAGGTTCATTGTTGCATGGAATGAAAGAGGTCACTTAGGAATTTCATTTCCATTTTATTGAACTCCATAAAATTGTATTTAACAACAAAAGTCATATATCAACAGTAAAGAAGTTATTTAAAATAGAAATTTTAAGGCAACCAACAACTACAACAACAAAGCCTTATGCAACTAGGTTAGGTCAACTTCTTGGATCAAACAACATAATTGCGCCGTGTCTTAAGTCATCTCTAAACTCAGCCCCTTTATGCTTAAATGTCTTTTTAAGGCAAACATGCTGTCAAATTTCTTCCATGATAGGTTTCAAGTATTAAATGTGAACATAGTATTTAACTTGATGATTGTGCCTTCTTATTTATTGGAACTTAAGATTTCATGTTAAAAAATTTGTTATAAACTTATAACTTCTAATTAGACAAAAACGGGATTTTTACTATTTCTTAGGCCAAAACCAGTCATTATACGGTATTGACTCCGGTTTTGCATCCACCCGTGTGGTAGAGTGGTAGATTATAACATGTCAGCTTGCTGCAATTTTCTGGAACAGGTTGAAGTATGGCTTCAAACATTTGCGCCAAGATCACACACCCCAATTCATAGGCATTCATGTGAAGAGGTTTTTGTTGTCCTCAAAGGGAGTGGCACTCTCTATCTTGCATCAGATTCAAATGGAAAATACCCTGGAAACCCAAAGGAGCACTTTGTCTTTCAAAATAGCACATTCCATATTCCTATTAATGATGTTCATCAGGTAAATCGTATAAACAAACTCTGTGATGTTTGTCCAGGTTAATTTTGTTTTTGGGGGGAAAAAAAAGAAACTAAGATTCAGCTTTTTATGTGCTGCATGAGGATCATAACTTAAAATAGATGTAGATACAATAATAATTATGAAGAAACTACATTGCAGCTTTGGAATACCAATGAGCAGGAGGATTTACAAGTGCTTGTTGTGATATCTCGTCCTCCAATTAAAGTGTATGTGACTTATGTTACCCTTCTTCTTCATGTCTCCTATTGAGTTGGTAGTGGTAAATTTAGTGTTTGTTAATATGCATTTGAAAAGATTTTTACATTCATTCAATCAGGTCCTTGCATTTGTAAGAGTTTTACATTCATTCAATCCGATTGGCAATACATGATTGATTATCTAAGCGTTTTTTTCCCCTTTTTGGCTTTGACAATGCATACAAATCAAATCATGCTAAATATGGCAAACAAATGAAGCTTTCTTTTCGTATTGATAAGTGCATATGCATTCTTCTTGTTGAGTAGCTTAGTATGCGGCGTCCTCCATAATGAAGACACTTGCACTACATGGCTATGCTTTTTCTTCTCTGTGTTGGCTTCTTCTCATGCTTCTTCTATGCTAAAGGTTTTTTTTTTTTTTTTTTTGGAAACAAATACAATATCAACGAGGGAATGGATATTGTCACTCTTTTTTCCTACGAATTCATGCAAACATACAATGCAAAATATCATATGTGGAGTGGCATTATCAAAAATGGGAGTGGAATCATGATTTCCCTATCACAGAAACCACATTTACTGGATTCCCACACTGGCTTTCTGTATGTTTGGTTGGAGGTTCAATTTAGGTGGAAATTTCATGGACTATGTTACACCTCAAAGTCATTCATGAAAATCACTACCTCATTTTTATCCCCCAACAGAAAATGTTCCCAGGATGTGTTTGTAAGTTGGGATTTTCGAGAGAAAGGGAGGGGAATGAAGGAGCCTGATGAGTAAAATGAACTTCACTTTACTCATCGAGTCATTCATTTCCCTCCTTCACCTTTTAATGTGAAGTTTATTAACAACTCCATATGCTTAGGTTCTTTTTTTATAATACCATATTGTGGAGATAATGCATCATATAAATTGAAACTGAAGAGGAACCATTTCATATCTTGCGATGATCTTTATACTATACTAAATCATTCTGGTGACAGATGATTGTTGACGACTCAGCTCAAATTTTAAACTTATTATGATTTTAGTTTATTCTTTTGCACTGTATCTATCATACTTGTTAATCATTATGATTGTTTTGGTTCTTAATTAGGTTCATATATGAGGACTGGTCCATGCCTCACTCTGCAGCAAGGTTAAAATTCCCCTATTATTGGGATGAGAAATGTTATCAAGCACCTAATCAAAAAGATGAACTATAGTTCATAGTCACAATTTTTTGTTAAGTACTTTTTTTTCATCTAAAAGTTCAAAATTGATATGACTCTGTTGTTCAGTTTTATGTGAATATTTTTATCAAGATAGATTTCAATGCTTTGCTATCTTTAGCTGTTAGTTACATTGGCAACATTAACCAGTGATGTTTTTAGCTGACATTTGCTTAAGTGCAAACAAATAATAGAACTATTTTTGGACTTAAAAAAAAAAACGATGACGACTCTAAGCCCGATTCAAATCACAATTTTTTGTTTCTTTTTCACCATTAAAGAGGTCTTTTTTATCAAAAGGTAAAGTAACAAATAATATTTAAAGAATTGGAATGAAAACCATACCTTAAAAAAAAAAATAGTAACAACTAACAAGTAATATATTTATTAAGAGAATACTAAAAAGTAAAAATCATTTCTCATTAAAAAGAAAAACAACCATTTGGAGCTAATAACCCAAAATTTGAGCGGTAGGGACATAAATCCTTAGCCAAGAAACCTATTAGAGTATTAGTCTATTTTCATCACCTATTTTAGCAAAAATTAAGGATAACAAAAACAACTTCCTAAAAGATTCTATTGAACAAATATTTTTTGTATACACTATAAAAATTAAAACAACTTATTCCCCCATAGTTGATAGTATAAACCCTTTCATATTATTTATTTTCCGAAGATCATTCCCTTCCCTACAATCTCACCAACCACCTAATCCAAACCCTCCTAATTCTGTTATCCCTACCAAAGCAAACCAATTCTAATCTCCCTCCTAAAAACACCAAACCCCTTTGTCTCAAGCCAGCACATACGTGCAACCCATAATGGCTCCAACTCTCTCACCTCCTTAGACAGCTTGAGGTGACTTCCACCGTTTGCACCCATCAACATAGAAAAAGACAGGATGGCCTTTAGGAAGAACACACCAATTCTTGGCCTCCTGTCTTTGCCTTTCCCTTTGCTTTTGTTTCTTGTTACCACCACCCCCCATCATGCTATTATCTCCGCCGTCATTGCCACCACCACCACTACCTCCACTGATACCTCAGGTAGTATATTTCTAGAGACAAATTTATACGTGCATATGCATGCATGTTGACAAAATGTCTTGTTAGATTTTTAGATAATTTTTTTTCTCAAAATATTTTGTTTGTATAATTATATTGCCTTATTTGTTTTTGGCTATCTAAATTTTCTGGATTCGTTACTGCTATAGGTGTCCACTTTGACGTGATTAAGAAGATTGTACCAGATATTCCTTCGTTCAGGGAAGCCCCAGAATTTCGCAATGGCGACACATGCAACCAAGATAGGATCCACATTTCCATGACATTGGACTCAAACTACCTGAGGGGCACCATGGCAGCAGTCCTCTCCATTTTGCAACATTCTGCATGCCCAGAAAACGTTGAGTTCCATTTCCTATGGTCAAGGTTTGAACCCCAAGTGTTTTTTAGCATCAAATCCACCTTCCCTTACCTCAAATTCAAGATATATCGCTTTGAAGCCAACAGGGTACGTGGAAAGATATCGAAATCCATTCGCCAAGCGTTGGATCAACCTCTAAACTATGCAAGAATTTACCTATCAGACATACTCCCTGGCTATGTTAAAAGGGTAATCTACCTTGACTCAGATATTGTGGTTGTGGATGACATTGCCAAGCTTTGGGAGGTTGACTTGGAAGGCAAGGTACTCGCTGCACCGGAGTATTGCCATGCGAATTTCACAGAGTACTTCACAGACTTGTTCTGGAATGATCCTGTTCTATCAAAGACATTTGAAGGAAGGAAGCCTTGCTACTTCAACACCGGGGTTATGGTGATGGATGTTGATCAATGGAGGGAAGGAAAGTACACACAAAAGGTGGAGGAGTGGATGGCGGTTCAAAAGCAAAAGAGGATATACCATTTAGGATCATTGCCACCATTTCTTCTTGTTTTGGCTGGAGAATTGAAGAGTGTAGATCATAGGTGGAACCAACATGGGTTAGGAGGGGACAACCTTGAAGGTAAATGTAGGAGCCTCCATCCTGGCCCTATTAGTTTGCTTCATTGGAGTGGGAAAGGTAAGCCTTGGTTGAGATTGGATTCAAGAAAGCCTTGTACTGTGGATCATTTGTGGGCACCCTATGATCTCTATCGTCCAAATATTCATCATTTTGAAGAATGAATCATGAAAATGCATTCGGGTCATGAAGGGGATAGAGATGGATATGAATTCATCACTTATGCCAAGTAATTTGTATTTCCATTATATTAATTTGTCACTATATCACTGTACACCAAAAATCAGCCACCGAAAAACCATTCTTATAGAATCTATGTTAGAATTCAAGGTTGGAGATTACTGAAATTATGTAAAACAACGCTATATATTCAAATATATGATGGTTGATTTTTGGTGTGCAGATAATTGTTTTTATTAACCTGGCATAAGTGAAAGTAAATAAGGTTTTTTAGCGGTTTGGTGTGGAAACTAAAAGGGGAGAAAGAAGATCAAGGCTTTTTCATTCAAAGGAATGCAAAAGGCAATAGAGTATTTTGAGAAGTGTTGGTTCTGTTTTGTTTTTTTTTTTGTAATGTTTTCTTTTTTCCTTTTTTTTTGTTTTTTTTTTTCGTAAGACTTGAATTTTGGGATGTATCAGAAACATTCCAAGCATGGGCATTAAGGTTGGATGTTGGCATCATTTGCATCAGCGACTAATATATAGTTGCAAGGTCGATGAGCCTCCCTCACTAACCTTGATGAACATGATATATCAATCAATTTTAACATTTCCTTAATGCTTTGAGAATTTTTGTAATTTTTAAACTCAACTCAGGTAGGAAATATTTTATTAGCCATTTCTTTTACATTTGACCATATATATATATATATATATATATATATATATATATATATATATATATATATGCATGTCCTTATCAATTTGTGTCCCAACAAGGCGATAATCATATTTAAAATCTTATTATAAAATTTATATACATTAAAAGAATAATTAGTCAATGAATTATAATTTAGATGTCATAATTTCTTTATACTCATTTAAGAGATTACGAGTTCGAATATTCCTATTTTTAATAAAAAAAATTAAAGTTTACAAAATTTCATTGAAACGATGGCAATAACTACTACTTTAAAGTTTAAGAATTAATCTTAATCCACGACATATCTAATTGCATATAATCATATTACTAAAAATAATTATTTTTTATATTAATCGTATAAATAATTTTTAAAAAATAAATATAACTTGATGATTATATAAAATATTTTAAATTGTCAGTAGATTAATTAAATTCAAAGTATAAATAATTATATTTTAAAGTTTAAATTTGCCCAATAATTTTGTGTCTTTTAGGATTTCAACAATATGGTATTCAACTATTAACTAATATTTATAATTTGAATTTCATTTTGATGATATTTTAATTTGTAACAAATAACAATTACTAAAAAAAGAATTGTTTCATCAAAATAATGAAATTATTGTTTTGAGTTATGCAATTTTAATAATTTTCTAATACATTAACCCTTCACAAATAATAATAATAATAATAATAATAATAATAATAATAATAATAATAATAATAATAATAATAAAAGAAATTGACATTTCAGTTTGACTATAAATAAGGTTGTGTTGACTACTGAAAACACTTAGCTGGAAGTTCTTCTAGCTGACTTGTTTGTTACTTCGGACTCCAATCTCTCACTTTTCTTCCACAAATTCCTTCAATGAATTTCTTCAAATCGGTATTCTCCGAGAATCCTGATCCCAATCCTAATCCCTCGCCACCGCAACCCTCCCCTTCCTCCTCCGCCACCACCACCGGCGACACCGGCGCGTGGAAATTTGGCGACCTGATCAAAACCCTAAGTTCTAAATCTGAATCGATAATCGAAACCTACCGCCGCGACCTGCACGAATTCGGAACCGGACTGAAGAAGGAGATCGAGGTAGCTCATGGTTCCGTTGGCCACGTCATCGACGAGCTCGGAACCACCGTGGCCAAAGGAACGTCTCAGATCATATCCAAAAGCAAGGATGCGATCCGAGTCGTTGATAACCAATCCGATTATTCGGATCAGAAGAGAAGTGGACGCTTCTTCAGTAGATTTGATGCTGCAGTTCGTGATATTCAGGGTGATGCTGGAACTTACTGTGATGAACCTGAGGATTTGGAAGAGTTCAACGAGTGGAAATTAGGGTTTTCCATTGATGCGAAGAATGAAGAAATGGAGAGGCTTTTGAAGGAGAATGAGGCAATGGAAGGTGTTTATAAGAGTGTTGTTCCCAAAATTGTTGATCATGATATGTTTTGGTTAAGGTATTATTATAAGGTTTCTAGATTGAAGAAAGATGAGGATGATGTTAGGGCTAGAATTGTGAAGGGGATGAACAAAGAAGAAGAGGATTTGAGTTGGGAAGTTGATGATGATGATAATGATGATGGTAATGGTAATAATACTGATGGGGTTGAAGCTAAACACGAGGGTAGTGTTGGTGGTGGTGAAAGTGTAGATGAAAGAGGAAGAACGAGATTGAATATGGAAGAGGTAAAGAGTTCAGATGAGGAAGGGTTGAAGACAGAGAAAAGAGAGAATTTGTTGGAAAGTAAGGAACTTGGCAACAGGGTAGATGAGTTTGTTGAGGGATCCGGATCCGGATCCGGAGGTGTTCGGAAGGTGGGTAGCGGCGATGGTGGAGTGAAGGAAACTATTGAGGAAGGAAATGTTGATGGTGTGCCAAAGTTTGAAGTGGACGATGCTGGGAGTAATAAGATTGATGAGAAAATGGTAATGGAAAGGAAGAAGGTTGATGATGTGAAATCTTCAGATAAGAGTGATGGAAGTAAGCACTTGTTTCATCAGGAGGAAGAAGAGGAAGAGGAACTTGGTTGGGATGAGATTGAGGATCTTAGTAGCATTGATGAAAAGAAAATAACTCAGAGTGGTAGTACAAACATTAGTAAGATCGATTTGCGGAAGCGACTTAGTGCTGCAGAAGAAGAGGAGGAATTGAGTTGGGACATTGAAGAAGAAGATGAGGAGCCTGCTGCTAGTGCTAAGGCTTGAAATATTTAATTCTTTCTGTTCGTTTCTCAAGAGAAATATCAAATATGTATATGTAAGTTTCCTTATATTTGCTCTCTCTTTTTTGTATTCTATATTTGTATGCTGAGTATTTCTATTGAACAAAGCCTGTTATTCATGTATATAATAAAATATAACAAACTCAGGATTGGACATAATGATTCAAAGTAAGAAATTCACTGGGAGTATTAGTAATGTTGAAAACGTTTCCTGAATAAAATATTTTCGACATGTAATTACAAGAGCTGAGAATCATAGATGGATCCAGTCTTTAAAGCAATACACGATGAAGACTAACCCTAATACAATACTGCACATATAACAACAGCAAGAAAGTAGAGAGGATCGTGAATCCATGACTGTGATAGCTTGATTTGTCTAAAAAAAAAAGATGATCAACTTAAATTTATAATTCTTACAAAATTCTACCCTCGAGATAATTCACACTCTTCAAATATGAAAGCTTGACTATTCTACTGAAGCTCAAAAAGAAGTAAAAGAAAAAAGAAAAAAAGAAAGTAGAGGTGTTGGACACCACTACTCGCTACTCTTGTGGAAATAAAAGGGCTAAAAGGGGTGAAGGGGAAAAAATGAAAAATTAACCAAACTTCTCTAGCTGCACTTGAGGCATGTCTAGTTTGTACAACAAAAGAAAATGCTCCAAAGTGTAGAGAGAGCAAAGAGCCAAGGCATTAGCAACGCCCTTTTTCTTGAATGCACATTACTCTGGACTTTGAAGCTGAAGGCTGCTTCAAAAAACTTAACTTGTCTCTTCCTATCCTTCAACACTTATGCTTGGCTCTGAAGTGGACTCACCAATGTGTGGTTCAACTGGTGGGGCACTTAAAGCTAGAAGCCTTCCTTTTTGTGCCCTCGGCGGAAGATGCTTTGGAGGTTTTCTTGATGGCACATTCCATGGCAAGAAAACACCAGTACCACCACCGGCAAGCTTGCGAGGGTTCAATACCATAGGGGGCACAGGGGCAGCGGCTAGCATCACCATCGGGGCACGGATCATACCCCATTTTGGCATCATCATTTCCATACCATCATAACCAGTTATAGCAGCACCATATGGGCTAGCAATGCTTGGTTGCCAAAGGGTCATTGCACCTGCAGTCATTGTTGGAGTGGTTGGTGATTGGGATTGGTTTGAGTCTGGCCTCACTCTAAAGAAGGTGATGCTGACCCTTCTGTTAGGAGATGGACACATCACATGCCTTGCCATGTCAGCACTGTTCCCTCTCATCACCAGAAGTGACCTGCAATGTTAAGTTATTTAGTCATCTAATCACATATTGTTAATTGTCTTGAACCATACTAGTATAAGTTTAAAACATAAATAGTACTTCATATGATCATTTCAAACTTCAGTATTTCACTGCACAAGACACAGTAGGTTGCAGAAGAAAAAATGGGAAAAAATTGCATTTCTAGTGATGATTCTAACTTTCTAAGAATAATGATAATCATAGGAACACAAAGAACACAGTGTACAGGCCCTAAAATGAATGGCACCAGGACCAAATGCTCAACGAACCATAAGGCATGAATCCATAGACAGAAGTCAAATGTTACTGACACATGCATACCACACTCCTTAACAATCAGAAGCTTTCAGCCATTTACATTGTAGACCTTGATACTTAGAACAAGATGCTACTCTGCTAATGTAAGTTATTATCTACTGATAATCTTGTGTAGTACTGTCATTCAAGAAACTGGAAAGAAGAAGAAGAAGAAGGAGAAGCAGTCTAATTCAATAACAAGTCTATCAACATATAGTAGCATGCATCCTCTATGATTACGAAGCTTGCACTTCCCATTATTCACTTACAGTTACATGCTGTCATATAAATGTTGAAGGTACTTCTTCCTTTGTATCCAGCATTGTGACTAGAATCTTAATTAATAAATGGAAGATTTTAGGACTGCAAAGAGTATTAAGTTCTTTAATATGTACCCCATCTTCAATGAGAGCATGAGTGGACCCTTGTAGTTTCCATCATTTTCACTCATAAGGATTCGCCCAAAAGCCATAGTTGATTCAGAGAGAACAAGAGTGGAGACAGGTTGATCCAGATGTGGTGGTTTCAGGAATGGCTGAGAAAACTCCTCCTATTAAAAAAAAAGGAAAATCATATACACATTGGCAAAAGGCTATGCCATTATTCATTAATTCAAAAAAAATTGTATTTCTGTCTTTACAAACTTTGCTCTAGGATAGAGATATTTTATGTGTTGTCTTATTATGCAAACAAGTGTGTGTTTCTCAGTATCTCTGTATTTTTTCCTAGAGCAATTATGGCCTTAAAATGATTGTAGTACCTACTTATTCAAAGGAGGAGTAAGAGGGAAAGGAAAGGAGGTAACATTTACCTCTTCAAAAAAGTTGATGATACACCCATTTGGCCTTTTATACTCTGGAATTAACTTCCATTGTATAAGGTGATCTATGACATGTTCAAGAAGTGCTGGAATTGGCTCTATATTGCCTGATAACAAAAATGCAGAAAAAGAAAAACAGGGTTACACAGCATCACTGTAGAAGCCAAATTACATTTTTGTTAATGAAAGAAAACCTATTATATAGATTTCCTTTCTTACTTTTAGTGTCCTCCTTTATCTGTCCAAATA
The DNA here is from genome assembly GCF_003086295.3 of Arachis hypogaea. Classification (NCBI taxonomy): domain Eukaryota; kingdom Viridiplantae; phylum Streptophyta; class Magnoliopsida; order Fabales; family Fabaceae; genus Arachis; species Arachis hypogaea. The sequence continues at coordinate 98,223,168 of NC_092037.1, read as the reverse complement.
ATGGAACACCCAGCTGAATCAGCTCTCTCTTGTTTCCTTTCACTTGTTTGTTGAATAGAATGAAGGTTTCACCTACATTTAGTCAAGAACAACAGGTTAACACTCTTTGAAAAAATGCATACAACAAAACATCTTACATTATTATATAACCGCAACAATAAACTGAAGGAAGTAAAGAATTGAAGTACAAACTTTTGAGTTTTGATTAATACTTGACCACCAAAGAAAAAGTGACAACATAGAAGTCAGCATGAAATAAAGAAACAGAACATGAGAACAAGACACACACAAAGGTTAGTGGTGTCTTACCTGAGAGTTCTCCATTCTGGCCGGCAGCATGGATCTCATTCACAAAATCTGTCAGCTTGCAAAGTTCTGATTCAGTGAAAACATCTTCATATAACTTCAAACCTTTCACAACATTAACCTGCCAAATGCATTCAGCATGTCACCAATGGAGCAACAGCTGTCTGTTTCTTATGAATTGTGTCGTTTATACACAAAAAAGATGATGAAATGAAAGAAAGTAACTTACCATGTGCCCCTTCACAGATTCTTTTGCTGAGAAACCTTTAGTTAACTTGATCTGTGATGATCTTCCTTCACATTCTTCATGATTGGAACATATGTTAATATTGTTCGTTGAACTTCCCTGCATTTCTTGAGACCCTGCACAAGGAACAAATAAAACATCGATGCAAATTTTAGTACTCCAGAAAAGAGCATTATACTGAAACACATTCCCATATATATTAAACTATAAATTAACCATGGCTAATGCACACAATCATAGAGGAGTTAGCTTTAAAACAATTGAGTAACATTATTTGAATATGCAAAAGTAAGTATCAACAAAACGCTAACAAAATTTACAAGGAAAAAATAAGGAATTTAAGTATTGAAACAATATACTTGGACTTTGAAAAAAACATTTACAAACAAAATCTGTCTCATTAATCATTTCACCAATTTGACAAACACTTTTTTGAATGTTTGACTGGTAGGAAACATTTTATTGCCGTCCTTCAACAAAGTGAGTAACATTACTTTGGTTTCCCCACACCAATGTTAGAACATTAAATACTTCCAAAAAACAAGGGGGGGCAGGCAGTGCTACAAAAACAAACACATGATAACAGTAGTTAAGTTAACATCACATGACTACTGTCTTAACAAAATGCATTCGGCTGCACTAGCATGTTTCTATATTCACCTATATGTTTTTTGGCAATGTGATATTCTGAAGAGTTAGACAGACAACAATACAGGACATTATATATAAGATTCATATGTTATACAATATTCATTACTTTTGTAGTTTTATTCCCAATATTTTCGGTCTATTCAAGAGTCAAGACATTGAGACATTGGAAACAGAATTTTTTTTTTCATTTTGATTGTTTTAGTACATATGTATTTTTGGTGGTGAAATAATTACCAAAAATAATTCAAGTTTTCAATAAATTTGATATTTAAAATAGATTTTTACTTTTCAAAATTTGATTTCTTATCCCAAAATTTACTAGGACAAGTAGAATTTCTATATGTACAATTCCTTCCAACAACTCTCCACACAATTTGCATGTAATTTTGCACGGTCGTGTGAATTTTTTTTTAACTTAAATGATCCATAAAAACTCCATGAGCCTTGTGAAAGTTACATGGCTAGTGTAAAGTGGATTTCAAAGCAAAAAAGATAATAATAATAATAATAATAATAATAATAATAATAATAATGTGTGAAGAGTTGGTTAGGAAGGTTAGCTAAATGAACTGCTGAAGTATAGTAGCAATATAAATATATTGAATTTTTAATATCTTAAAAAAAATTAAAACGGAAAAAACACTACATTTGATGGACATTTATGTTGTTTTTATTACTCTCAGGATTCCAAATCTCAAGAGGGTGGCTCATTGCTTATAATTCAGCAATTGAGTGACAAATGAATGAAGCATTCATTGGATCCCTCACCAGAGTAGTAGGAAGAGAGAAAAAGACAAAGTTGACCCTCCAACTGGGACAGGTCATAGGGATTGCCACCCGAATTGGTCAAAACCCAAAACTCAAAAACCCAAAAACCCTCGCCACCAACACTAACCAACCCCAAAACCCACCCTCCGATGACGTCACGCATTCGCTTGCTAGTGGTCCTTCCCACCCCTTGTAATAAAAAATCATTGCACATGTTTCTAGATCACTTCTTAAATTATTTTAACCTTTTCTTTCATTATTTTGGTCTTAATATTGATTACAAAATAATCAAAATAATTTTTTTATAGTAAATCAAACTACTGTTACATATTCAAATAATATATTAATGTTTTAAAATATGTCAAAAAATATTATAATAAAACAGTAACATAACATTTCTTTATATTTTTCTCTTTTTCTTATTATAAAATTAATATTTTTATATATTCCACCTATCATTTTTCTGTGTCACCCCCTTAACTAACCTTGACAACGAAGGTCTCCACCAACCTCTTTCTCATTCCATGTTGCATAGGTGTTCTCACAGCTTACAGAGCCCACTTTTGAATCATACGGTTTTCTACTTTTGGTTATGATAATTTAATTTGTAGCATTAATAATTCTAAGTAATATAATTTTTAAACTTTATTAAAGAGAAAAAGTGAATTTCACTCTCAATCAACAATTAAATGGAAAATTTTAGCAATATGATGAGTAGATATAACATCATTGTATTTATGAATACCTTTTGGCATTAACTTAATTTAAGAAATTAATAAAACTACTTTTTTTAGTAATATAGTTGAATACTTTCCTACAAAAGATATGCTAACCAGTTCTATTAAATTTAGTAATATTAATGTTGGATTTATTTACATCAAGCTTCTTAAAGAGATGTACTTCTAGATTTCTCATTGGCAAAAGTTGGCAAAATTAATGATATAAATAGTATAATTTATGTTTAAATATATTAATTATTGATTATATCAATATTCTCACTTCAATAATTATTTTACGAAGGTAGTGTCTATATGCTCAAAGTGTAATTACTTTTTATTTAGTTTAATACTATGATCTGTATTAATATTAAAATCATTCAATACAACAATAATAATGATTTTCATATTCTTAAATCATGAAATGGAACAGTCATCAGAGTTTGATATAGGCCCCAAATGTTATACTAACTATGATTACGCAACAGAATTTGACTTCAAAGCAATAAACAAATATTTTTAAAAAAGAAATCACAAAATTGGATCTGATGTTTGAATCCATTTCTTAACTGTAGAGCAAGCAGACATATACAACAGTAATATTTTTTAAAAAATAATTAAAAAAAAGCATCAACGAGAAAAATAACCAAATAAAAGTTTTGTCTTTAAAAAGGACATGCATAAAGTTTTACCCTTTCGTTTTGCTTAAACTAAAAAAGTTAGTTGTAATAATAAAAATTAGAGAAACCTTTTCACCAAAAAAAAAAAGGGAAAAATCACTCCATCATCTTCTGACATTTTATTTAAAGCCAAACAGAACTAACTGGAAGAAGTATGAGAATCACGAGAGAAAATGAAAAAATCAACACTTAAAATCCGTGAAAATTTTCATTCAATATGCAAAGTAGAAAAAATTAAAGATTTTTTTTATGAAAAAAAGAAAAAGAAAAAGGAAAAAAAATTCACTGATCAAAATTCAAAACACACCATCCACCGGGAGCTACCGAATGAATTACTTGAAAATTTCCTACGGCATTGAAAAATAAAGTGTTTTTTTTTTTCACACTCTAATAATAATGAGCACGTTTCTATAATTAATAATAATCACTTATTATTATTTACTGAGAAGCAAAATCATTTTTTTTTTCAAAAGTGAATTAGTTAAGTTTATATCCAAACGCAGCCTTAAGTCGCAATTTACCTGAATCAGTGATTTCGCTCTTCGGAGATTCATACTCTTCGTTATGTTCGCCACCGTTCTCTTCGATTTCCGTCACCTTTTCTTCTCCGATCTTCTCCTTCTCATCGGCGATCTCACCGGCGGCGTTTTCTCCGGCGATATTTTTCTCTCGGTCGGTGACGTTTCGCAGCTCGAGCGCCACGTCAGCAATGGAGTGATACTTCTGCATCTGGAGCACCGGGATCCAGTTGAGCCTACGGCGGTGGACGGCGGAGAACAACGCATCGTAACGGCCGTCGTCTCCGGAGACGGAGCTCAATTGCGCGAGGTGAGCGCAGAGAGCGTCGATGATGGCGTTTGCGGCGGCGAATTCTCCGCGGAACCATGCGAGGATGGCGTCCTTGGCGAATGAGTCCGGAACGATGAGCGGCGCCGCCGGCGGAGAGTGGAGGTGGTTGTGGAGAGGCGCCGCCGCGGGAGCAGCTCGATCGGTTGGACCAGCCGCCATGGAAATGGTTGAAACTTGAAACTTGAAACGAGATTTTGAAGGTTTGTTTTTTTTTGGTGATCCGAGATATATGGTCCAATGGTGTTTTGGGCCGAAATCTCGGTTGACGAGATGATGGAGATTATAAGAACAACGAGATGGTGTTTATGATGATGAGGTTTGAAGAGTGAAGGTTGTTTTTGTTGTGTGTGTGTTTTTTTAGAGAGACATGGAGATGATAATGGAAGAGAAGAGAAGAGAAGAATGAAAAGGAGGTTTAGGAGATGAGTTATATATGAGAGTGCTTCATTTTTAATCTTGTGTCTCTCTGTGTTCTGTGTATGGGCTTTGGAGAATTACAACTATATTTAATTTAAAAAAAAAATATAAAAATTGTCACCACAACAAATTCAAGTCTTAATCAAATTGTCTACATATTTGCAAGCTACTGGCTAGGTGGTACAAATATAATATCTAGTAATAATTTAATTAACAACCATGTAAGAGAATTTTATTATTTTATCAGAACAAAAATTTGATTATTCTGTTGTAAAATATTTTATTATTAAGAGATTGATTATTTTATTAACAGAATAAATAATATATATAATAACTATTTTATTTACTATTTTTTGACACGTCAAATACTATATTTAACAGAGAAAATGAATAACAAAGATAAAAATAAAACCTTAAAAATATTCTAAACTAAAAAAAATTGTTAAGCAATAAAATAATAAATTAATAATTATTAAATTTGTATCTTTTACGATATGTAAAATTTATTATCTTAATCAAGAATATAATTATTACTTTTTTACGATTTAATTACTCTATTGATTTTTATAATTTTATCAAATTTGTAATCAAATTCTTATATTTTTTTCAATTGAAAATGTAAAATATTAAAATTAATATAATATTTTTTTATAAATTAAAAGTATATTTCAATAATTTTAATATTTTTATACAAAAAGATTTAATTACAAAATAAAAAAATAATGTAAAAATCCAATTGAAACGAAAAAATATATAGAAACTTAATTATAAATTTAATAAAATTATAAGGATTATTAAAATAATTTAACTTTTTTATTAATTTTTTTTATTTTAGAAGAGCTTAATCCTTAAATTTTACTAGAAAAAAAAAAAGAAAGTAAAACGCTTATATTTTATTACTATTAAACCTTAGAAGGCATGACATGTTAATTTGAGTATAAATACTAACCATATATTTTCACCTACCTTACAATTATTATTATTATTATTATTATTATTATCAAATAGAAAAAATTTCACAAGTATATTAAAACGTTAATTCGTCTTCCAAGTTCCAACTCTTAATTTAGTTCATTTTATTTTTTGAGGGGGATTATAGGGATTTTGGAGTAGGAAATGAATCGTCTGAGTGTATTATGTATGTCCACTCTTGTCCGTACAGGTTTCCTTCTGCTTCCACACGCCATTTGACGTGGCAACCATCAAAACTAGTTCCTTTTTTTTTTTACAATTTATTTTTCTTTTTCCCTTTAATGGTTAGGCTCTAATGCTCTATATATAGTATCGAATATTTTAGAGATTTGTATCATGTTTCCACAATGTAAATATGTAATTAAATTTATATTTTGCTAACCTGTGTCTTGATAAAAGATTAAAAAATATTAATAATACTAGGAAAACAAAAAAAAAATCAGAACTTGACAATAATTAATATATATTAAATAAAATAATTCTGATTTATTTGACATTTGTTTTTTACTTCTTGAATTTTATGAAAAAAAAAGCTAAATGAAAAATAAGATATTCTTCGTTCTTTTTTCCTTTCTTTTTTGTTTTTGGTCCATAATGTACATACACAATCAAATTTTAAAATTCTGATAGATTAACGGACCCTTTATATTAGAAAACTATTAGTTTAATTTTTTGGGGAAAAAATTACGTTATTATTAATGAAAAATCTAACAGAGGACATATATATATATATATATATATATATATATATATATATATATATATATATATATTGTATATATGTTCTTCAGAATACAGCCATGGCTTAGCAAAATATTAATTCGGAACCCAATGAAATGTTGCATGTTCTTCCCAAATCCCAATGTTTTGTTAAGACAACATGATTTTCATCAATTATTACAATGTGGCATTATTTGCCTCTCTCTAATTATTTTATAAAATTTGTGGGTGTATATAAAACCGAAATCAATAATTTTTTTATATTTTAGTTTCTTTTCCTCTTCTATTATTGAAGGAGGCTATAAAAGATAACAAATTCATTCTAACTAAAATCACATGTTTTCTTTTCTTATTAAAACAAGAAAAAAGAAATTAAAGGTAGCAAACTTGAAATTCAATACTCAACTTTCCAACGAACGAGTTCACCTTTTTCCCAATTAAACAACAAAAAGAAAATCAAGATCAATATATTGGAGATTTGAGACGGCGAATTGAAATTGGCATTTAATTTATATCATATATACCATATAATATAATATAAATGAGATGGAGGAATAAAATAAAAAGGAAAAAAGCATATGACCCCATGTGTGTGGGACCAAAAATTGAGGTCCACCATTAGTGAAGAATGGAGGGGTTGAAGGTGGTGAATTTGTGTGAATTGAAAGTGGTGGGGTTAATCTAAGAGCCTCCATTGTTGGTTGCTAACTTATAAGACCATGAAGGGAAGGTATGTGTGGGACACTAGTACAAAGAGGTAAAGCCATTAGCCACCCTTCACATGACCCTTTTTTTATTTTTAAACTTTTTTTTTTTTAATGCTTGCCTGGTATCTAAATTTTTGCAAGGATAAATAAGTCCGCCTAAGTTTGATTCTAAGAATAGAATAAAATATAATATTGAGAATAAGATATAAAAGAGTAATTTTTATATTTTATTTAGTAATAAATTAAAATAAATTATAAAACTTTAATTTATATTTTCATGTTTTATTTAAAAAATAAAAAAATATAATTATAAAAACTTAATAAAAATAATAAAATAAATTAATTATGTCTCTTTTTAGTATTTTTATGTTTTTTTTGTCAGGATAAAAATAAAATACACTAATTTATTAGACACGGTCTCTATTCATACACGATTTGGTATCTCTTTATTTCTGTCTCAGTGTTCCGTGTCCGTAAATAAACGCAGCCTTATTGACTATTTTTCATAAACATATATAAAGTTTTAATTAAAATTTTAAATTCTAAACTTAAGAACAACCGAAGAATTTATGTGTTTTATTTTTCTAATGATCAAGAACTTCTTATTATTTTATTTTAATTAAGAATTTATGTGTTCATAAAAAAAGCAATTAGAAAATTAAACTATGTTTTAGTTTTATATAAATGATATAGGACTACTTACCACTTGGACCAAATATACTTTGATTTTTAATAAGTAATAATATGTTCTTCCTACTCGAAGATATGTGTATGTAGTTTATGTAGGAGAGCAAAAAATAAGAAGCAAAAGGGAAAATATATGTGAAAATATATGGGTAATATGTACTTCTATTTTTCATTTTTTAAGCTCTCTCATCAGTCTCACATGAGTTCTCTATACTCATATGCTAGTAGCAATTTGGCTTTTAAATTGGAAAAATGTGATGATTCTGATTTATACATTGGATCAATAATAATAATAATAATAATAATAAAGATTTATTTGAATTGGATACATAAAATTTATAGTTACTACAATTAATTATTACATGTGAGATAGATTGAGACCACTACTGTTGTTGTTGGAGTGCAATGTGCATTGTGCCATTGTAGTTGTTGGTACCTAGCTAGCATGCGCACATGCAATTTTTTAGTTCTCTTATTAAGTGATTATTATAAATATGTCACTTCAATTTACATGCATATGTTTAGTTATATTTATAGCTCAGCAGCAACATTATTAGATTATCTATTTTTTTTCCTTTTCTTATTAGTTTCTTTTGTACTTATTTAGGCTCTCATATGTTTTGTTGTAAGTTCATTTAAAGTTAAAATGACTAATGTCATTTATATGACAATGTTTATTATAAAATTGTTTACATTGGTATGCATGATATATAATGTAAAACTATTATTTTACTTGTAGCATGCAACTCATGCAAGTATTGACTATAAATGGATGACAGTATTAAACAGAAAGTCCAGGAGGCTAGCATTTTTGTTGAAATCTGGTCAGTACTTAATCATTAAAAGAAAAATGATTAATCTTACACAATTAGATGTCATTTCACACCATTAAAAATATTGATGATGATTAATTGATGACTAAACATCACAAATTCTGCTGGCGCCCTAACACTCCTCTTATTTAAATTTGAGTGGTATGGATATTTATTTCGGACAAATTAGATTTTAATTAAAAATAAATTGTTCCAAAATTTTTAAATAAATTATTCTCTAATAAAATAAAAACATAGTTTAGTCTCTAATATTTATTATTTATTTTAATTTTCAATAATTAAATTTTTTGAGAATCAGTCATTAAATTAAATGAGCCATCCGATAAGTTTTATTATATATGTTTTGCTCGGTTCATCATCATTATATTCTAAAAGTTTAAAAACAAAAAACTTTTATATCCTTTTTTATTTTCCTTTCAATTAAAAGGGGATTCTCTGGATTTCTTTCTTAGAAAGAGGTTTGCTGTCTCTTATTCCCTTTGTTATTGCTTTTTAGTCCATAAAGTTTTTCAGAATTTTGGTTTATTTGTTTAAGCTTTTCCTCAGGTAAGGTAAAGGTTGCACAATTTTGTACCATAAATTTTAAAAGTTGCCCAAAATTTTTTTATTCCATACTTGAAAAAAAAAAGGAGAGAAGTTGCCAAATTGCTTTATGAAACTCAAAAGGGAAATATTCTTCCCACTTTGGTCTTCTTTATTTATAGAGGAGAAAAGAAAAAAAGGAATACAAGAAGAAGCGTTATATATATATATATATATATATATATATATATATATATATATATACCCTAAAAAATTATGATATACTGTCCAAGTTCTAACTAAAAATTAAATAAACAATTTCGTAGAGGAATCAAACATATATATAATATTTCTTGATTTTTTGTGAAAAAATATTAAAAGAAGCCAACTAAACTATAATTCAAATATCATATTCTTTTTATACTCATATAAAAGTCGCGGATTCTAGTCTTATTCCTAACTTCTTTGGAAAAAAAAAAAACAGAAGAGATTCGTTCACTTTTTATATGATTTTATAATTAACATGACTGTGATGATGAATGTAAACAATTCAATGATTGTTGATATATAACTTCATATATAATAGAGAAGGTATAACATAATGTGATGAGTCATATATTAAATAAAAAGAATCTTGGTTTTCCACCTCCTGTTGTTTTCAATTTAATTTTGTTTTTTCAAAAAACCACACATGTATATATAATATCACAAATCAATAATGATATAGGATTTTTTTTTCTGTAGTGTTGTCAAAGTTTAGACACCAAAAGGATGATTTGGTATTACTATAAATCACGAACAAAAATGTATATAATTATAACAATAAATAATAAAATGTAGTATATAATTAACCTTACAAAAATTCAATTTTTTTATCCCACTTGAATTTTAATTCCTTCATTTTAAACTATATATTTGTCACGTTATATAAATTTGATATATTTATAATGCAAAATTCAACGTATTTTGATATAAATTGTATTCAAATATATTAAATTGTTAAATATATAGTAAACTTTTAAGTAATTAAAATTTTAAAATTAAAGTTGTAAAATTATTTATTGGGTAATAATGATATTTAACACTAACATTTTTTGCAGCTGATGATATCCAGCCGTCGTGCAATTTTGCATTATTATATAATTTAATTTTAATATATTTATAGTATAAAATTTTTTTATATAATTATTTAATTAGTTTTATATATTTAGATAATTTTTTAAATAATGTATTTAAAAATTAGTTATTTCATTGATGTGATAATATACTATTGATTGTCTGTATAAATTTTTTTATGCTGGATGTATGAAAATTAAATTTAATATATGGTATCAGCATTATTTTTTATTTCAAACTGATTCATTATTATTATTATATAAGAATTATTATTATTTATTCATTTATTTCACGTCACTTTATGTTTGATTGATAATTGATTATGGTGGCTTATTCGAAAGTCCAAAATTCCAAAGGGATTTTGACAATGCAATGAGCGAACATTGCATGTTTGAAGAAAGATGAAATTAATTAAGAAGAAAAGAATATAATATAATTATTATGAAAGCTAAGGCATGCATGCTTTCTGGCCAATGATAACATGTAGATATGTTTTTCTGTTTCTTTAATTTACGTGACCATATTGACCCAACAAAAAAGCGTTCTCTAATTAACTATAAGTCACAATCAAATCCTACAAATTGTGTACATAGGTATAAATCTTTTATCTCTTCAGTAAACCAACAAGTCGATATATATTATAGTTCCATTCAATTATTAACAAGTAGAACAATAACAAGAAGAGAGGAGGAAAAAAAAAATCAAGCAGCAATATTTAAATTTTTATATCATGAATAAAATATTCATTATTAGTTTAAAGATTTAATAAAATAAAAGTTAGATATGAAAACTAAAAGAAAAGAATATATATTATCGTAAACATTGTGTTATCATCATGAAAAGAAATTGTGTTTTTATAAATTTTGACCAATATAAATTTATTTTTGCACATTTTGTGTTATGGTTTAAAAAAATTTATGTTATAGTTAAAAAATTTCTATGTTATTTTTATTTTTTACAATTTTTATTTGGGTAAGAAATTTTTTATATCATGATTAAGAAATTTTAATGCCATTTTTATTTCTGAAAACGTTTAATTATTTAAAAAAAATATGTGTCATAGTTAAAATATTCCATATGTTGCGGTTAAGATATTACGATTTTATTTTTATTTCTAATAACTTTTAATTAGTTAAAAAATTTTTGGTGTCACATATTTTATGGCTACTTTTATTTTTGATAACTTTTAATTAATTAAATTTTTTTTTGTCACAATTAAGAAATTTTAATGCTGTTTTTCTGTTTGATGTTTTTTTCCAAATAACCCTATCCTCTTTTTCTTCCTCCTCTATTTCTTTTCTTCTCTTTTTTTTGTTTCATTCTCTTAAAATTCTTTTTGTTTCATTCTATAAGAAGAATAAAAATAAGAAAAAGAGAACAAAAAAAATAAAAGAAAAACTACAATAAATATGTAACGAGGAAATATAGGGAGTTAATGGAATATATATACAATGTGTACAATGGAGGGTTTAGAGATGTTCGATTCAGTAGGATATCAGAATTATCTCTGGTACTCGGATGGTTATTCTGGATAATATGTATATTGTGTTTGAGAAATTAGTAGTATTTTACTCTAGATGTTCATTTTTTAACTCATATTGGACCAAATAAATAGTCTATTGTACACATTGTATAGATACTCCATTGACTCCTTAACGGGATTCATATGTAATTTACACCTACATTGTATAAGTAATTTTTGCTAAATTTAAACCAACTTAGTTACAAAAAATACTTGTACTAATTGTATCAGCATTATTTATATTGCAATATTTCTTTACAGGTATCTCAATCTTATGGATGTAAGACCCAGGATTTTCAAATAAATCTTATTATAAATTAATTTCAATTCATTTAGTTATTAAAAATTTTATTTCCTGAAATTATTTTATTAAAGCTAATTAAATCAAGTTTTGACAATTAAATTAGAAATTTTACTTTATTTTATAGTTATTGAATAATTTTCTATATTTAAAATTATACAGCTTAACAGTTGCAAAAGAATAAGAATTTTATACAATTTAGTTAAATAATAGAGATTCTAGAATTTAATATTTTAATTTTTATAAACAGAAAATAAATTATGTTATTTCTAATTTTAAACTAAAATATATGATTAAAAGCTGATTAGTAAATTGATAATTAAGTAGTATTTTTAAAGTAATTTTAAGAGATCAAATTAGATTTCAAATTTTTATAATATACTTTAATTTTATTAAAATTGACCAAACCCCAATTTACCCAGAATTCTTAATTTCATTTTTGTCCCAAATTAAACCCTTATTCCCAAATTAAACCCCAAAACCCTAACCCCTTCTAACCTAACCCTAACCACATCACATGTTCCCCTTGACCACACCCAACATCAGTTAAAAAAAAAAAAAAAAGAAAGGGAAGAGAGGGGAAGGGAGATGCAGGAAAGGGGAAAGGGGAAGGAGAGGAAGGCGGCGCAGTGGGTGTCACTGCCACCGCCGCCGCCGCTGTTGGCAAGAGAGAGAGAGAGAGAGAGATCCGCGAGAAGAGGAGGAAGAAGACGCACCACCACACCCAACCACGTTCAGCCCGCCGTCGCGCCGCCACCGCACAGCGTCGCCGCCATGCCTTCCTTGCCACCGAACGCTGTCAAGAACGAAGGGAGCCAGACACCGCGAGGAAGAAGCTACTCGCCCTGTCGGTCACCGTCGCTGGGGCTGTGAATCGCCGCTGAGAACCGCGCGAGAGCCAGTGGAGGACAGAGCCTCTGCTGCGTCCCCGCCGTGCTTCCATCAGCGCCGAACCGCCATGCCGTCGCTGCTGTTGGGTTGACACCGCCGCTACTGCCCAAGCCGTCATCATCGCATAACACACACACATAGAAGAGGAAGAAAGGATCTCCGCCGTTGCCAAGGTCATTGGTGAGTTCTGTGCCACCATTAGGATCACTGTTCTGCCACCATTGAAGCTCGTCAGAGAAGGAGCTATTGTCAGAAGAAGATACTGCTGTCCTTGCTCTATACTGTTCTGTTCTGCCCCTGCTTCTGGTTTTGCAATTGCCAAAGTCTCTGCTGCCATGGGTATTGCCGTTGGGGTTGTTGGGAACCAACGATGGAGCTTCCCGGAAACCCTATTGTAAGCTATCTCTATTTTCAATTCCATTAAATTCATTTCCATTTCCGATTCCATTGAATTTGAACTCTTTATTTTGTTGCAACCTTGGTTACTGCTATGAGAATTATTGATGTCGTTGTTACTGGAGTATCATTGGAATTGACGTCGCTATTAACCCGGTTAATGCTGCCCCTAGGATGTATGCCTTGGTCTTTGGTCTGTGTTCTTCTGAGTACCAGAGCTGCTGCTCCATTCCCGTATTTCTTTTGGGTAAGATTGGTTTTGTTCTACAACCAATATTCTGATTATTGCTCCCTTGATGATCTGTTCTGTTCTGCCCTTGCATTTGCTTCAGTTTCTATTAAATTTCCTTCCAAAGTTGCTGTTGCTGTTCCCGTGGGGGTTATTGTTATCACTGTCGCCATGAATTGAAAGAAAAGGAAATTATCACGATTAGTTACGTGGACTCAGCTAACTGAGGTAGGGGTTTTTATTAAAATATAATTTATATTACAAAGTTGTGATAAATAGATATTAATGTGAGAGAACATATGTCTGTGATTATGAATTGTCTTCTAAATATGGTTGTTTGTTGGACTGAATGACTGATTGCTTGATTGCTTGAGTAGTTTGTGATTGCTGAAAAGAAATTAGTTTGAAAGACTATTTAGTTGTTTATTATAAAAACTGGTTTTTCTTGGTTTTGAAGCTATTTTTGATGATGTAAAGGAATTGGCTTTGAAAATGGTTTAATTTTGAGTTAGTGACTTTATAAATGACTTTATAAACGATTTAGTATTTGAACTGGTATGATTTTAAAAAGAGATTTATTATGGGCACTGATTCGCTTTGAAAATAATTTGATAATGGAACTAGCTGAATCTTGGAAAATGATTGAGGTTTGGAAAAGGTTTGAGAAATGTTTGGATGGGACCCGAAAAGGGTGGCAGAATCCGGGTTTTAGAGGAGATGCTGCCGAAATTTTATAAAATTAGAAGTTTCATTTGAAGTAGTTATTTTAAAATGTTAATTTTAAACATTATATGATTTAAGATTACTTCATTTATCAAAGGAAAAGTTATGTTTTGGATTGAGAATTGTTAGTGAACGGAATGGAAAGAAAGATGATGAGGATTTCTTTGAAACATGGTTTTTGAATGAATTTGGAAATGAGATTTGGATTAATGAATGATTATGATGTTGAGAATGTTGAGATATGATCTTTGAATTATTCATTGGCTTATGAATTTGAAATATCTGAGATACGAGGTTCCCTGGATTAAGTGCCGTGGCTTGCCACCACGTGTACCAGGTTGAGAACTCGATACTCTGTTGACCCTACGACGTAAGTGTGACCGGGCACTATATAAATTCCCGGGAATGTTACCCCCATTGAGCAATACTGATTATTTGAGATAAAGCTATGCATAGACTCTTGGGGATGCACGTCGGGGGACAGTCTAAGGACAATTCAGACTTGTCGGGTTGGCTGGATAACCGACAGATGAGCCTCATCAGCCATAGGACAGGCATGCATCATATGCATTTGTATGCTTTGCTTGGGTTTGAACTTGTTTTGGTTTGCCTAATTGCTAAACTATTCTTAACTGCTACTTGAACTATTTGCTGTAACTGCTACCTACTTGTGCTTTCCTTGTCTGTCTTGTCTGTGTTTGTCCTGGCGTGCTACATTTGAGAATGAACTTTGATGCTGAATTAATGATTGTGTTGTTTGATTGCGTGGTTGATTTCTGATTGAGATTTTCTTATAAGAAAAGAAAGATTTTGGATTTCTGAAAGATTAAACATTGTTTCCTCGAAAAGGTTTTGAATGATTACCTATTGGTTTTTTTAAAAGCTTCATAAGGCAATGATAATCACTAAGCTTGAAAGCAGATTTCTCATTAGATATCTTCTTATGACAACTTTGAAACTCCGTGGTGAGACCATGTGGTTAGGTTCTCACCCCCCTACAGCTTTACCTTTTCAGGAACCGGATGAAGAAGCATTAAGAAGAAATATACTGTGTTTGGTTTATAAAATGTTGTATTAATTAGATTATTTTCTTCCCTCGTCTTTGTTATTACGAGTTTGTAAGAGGGATAGGAATTGTATGTTTTATACGTATATTATATTATGAGTTGTTATCTAAGGAGTCTTGTATATGAATCTATGCCTGTTTGTATTTTTCTTAAGATAAAGTGTTTTGTTTCGGTTTTTCTAAGAAATCAGCAATACAGTGTTGAGTCACAGGCTCCTATTTTAATATTTAGTATGTAAAGTAGTCGTAATACTTCTTGCTAATCAGAGTAGCGCAGCCGGAAGCGTGACTTCTGATAGTGAGGGTGTTACAATGGACAGAGGGGCTCGTTATATATATCTCTTTTGCATTGATTAGTTGATATTGCAACAATTTGATGTTAATAATAGTGTGTGAAAATTAATTAAACCCTTATTATTCAATGTACAAATAGCTTGTTGCCAAAAATCTTGACGACAACATGCATGCTTTTCCTTTTCTTTATTTTTAACATTTTTGTTAGTTCGTCAACATCGCTGACTTTGTAGGCTTTATTATTAGAAACTATTTCTACCTATAATTTAAAGAAACTCTGTATTATTAGATTCTTAGGTGACAAGCAGGACTGAAATTCATATTATAAAAAAGAAAACCATCCTCTGATGAAAGATTAAAAAAAAATAAAATAATGGCTCCATTATTTCATGGCTAATCAATCTCTTGACTCTTGAGAGAGCCTAAGGTAATAAACTACAAGCTGACTTTTAAGAACAAGACATATTTTAGTGAGGTAGAATATCTACCATGTCTATGACTATGGAGGTTATGATGACGATTAATATGATTTTAGCAATGTTTTTACTAAAATTAAAATCACATTTCTTTAATTTTTGTAATAATTTTTTTAAATTAAAAAATTATTAAAGAATAAAAAAATGTTATTTTAATTTTAGTAATATTTTTTAAGTGTTAAAATTCTATAACTATTATGGACATCATAACTATAGACATTATAGCATGTAACTTTAAAAAAAAAGATTAATTGGCTGTTATAATTACATATAAAGTAAAGAATATTATGCCGATTTACTATTATTTATTTACTTACTATTAAATAATATGTGAAACATTTTAAATGGTAATTTACACACTATATATATTACAATAACACTATTTATACATTAATACACTAAATACTTTTGATTTTTATAAAAAATATTATTATTAATAATTAATAAAATAAAGAAAACACGTTATAATTATTAAGAAAATATTGGACAAATACTACAACAAACTCGACAGATAGCAACAGAAATTTTGCGACAATTCATCGAAATCGCTGCAAAAAAAATATGGCGACGGCGTTGTAATATAAAAAAGCTTTAGCGGCAGTTTGACTCAAAACCGCTGCAAAAAAGACATTTGTTCTATATATATATTCTCTTTATCCCTGTTTCTCATTAAAAATAGTCTATCAACATTTGTTTACATTTCCGTGTTCTTATTTTTCTATAAATAAACGCTGCCTATAAGATATCACAACATACATCAACATCCCATAACAATTAATATGCATAATACATGATATTTTTTTTCCTTAAAAAAGAAAAAGAAAAAGAAGGTGGGAGGCGATGCTCATGGCTCATCCCATGACGACCTCTTTAGAAGTCAAAAAGTGAAAGGGGGTTAATGGGTTAATTAAGGTGCACCCACGAGAGGTCCATGTTTAAAGTACCCTTCAAAAAGTGTCCCCATTCGGATGGAGAGGGCAAAAGATAGATACTACCATCTTATATATGACTTTCAATTTGAAATTTTTTACTACAATAAATAAATAAATTAACTTATTAAGGAACTCCCTCTATGATTAGGTTATTCCACTTATGGTTTGTTTATGGCATGACATTTTTTTTTTTTGTGCAAAAACTTAAATTGATATATGAATAGTTATATTTAATATATTCTTCTTATGATTTTTTTTTTATTTTTGAATTTGAAATACGGATTTTACATAAATTTTTTTATTTGTTTTATGTTAAAATTATTTTTTTGGAATAAAAGAAATTAAATTTTATGTCTTTATGGGTGTAAAAATTTTAATATCATCTCATGAAATCATTTATTTTAAAATTTTAAATTAATAAAAAATATAAAATAATATATCTGACAATTTAATTATGATAGAAGTGAAAAATTTTACTTCAAATTAGTAATTTACCTTAATGAAAATTTCAAACATTCATTTGATAGGAGAGATAATCTTTTAAGTGGTGATTGCAAATAAAAATACCCGGGTAAAAGATTATGCTAATTTGATTAGAAGTTCATTTTAAGTTTAAGTTTAATTAAGATATAAACATCAAATCCAAGAGGGAAAAATAGATGCCATTAAATTATTTTGTAAGTCTATATAAGATTATTCTCTCTAACAAAAAAAATATATTAAAAAGTAAATAATTAAAAAATTCAAAATATTTATTAAAATAAAGTTCTATATCCAAGTCATAATCCTAATCAAGTCCAACCATGTATTTTAAATTCACGAACGCATGTTTAACTACAGTCGCTTCTTTTTCTTCTTCTTTCAAATTCGTGTATGCTGCATCTTCCTCCCTGATGCTGCGTCTTCTTCTTCTTTTTTTCTTTTTTCATTATCTTTCTCTTTTGTTATCATCATCACCAATAATACCAACATTTTGCTAACATCTTTATTGGTTTTGATTTTCTTTGGTGCCATCATTAAATAATTTTGATTCATTTCTTAGTTTATTTGAGGTTTATATGGATCCAGAAATGAATTCGATATATTTTTATTGATGATTGAATCTTTTTTGCTGCTTGTTCAAGTATGAACTAATTTTGGTTTATTTGTGAATTAAATGAGATTCACTTGATGTTGTTGATAAGTATTGACTAAATTTTTTATTCTTTAATTAATTTCAGTTAATTTCTTAATTTAATTGAGGTTCATTTGGATTCAAAAATAAATTCGATGAGTTTTTGTTAATGTTTGAGTTTTTTTACTACTTGTTAAAATTTGAACTAATTTCGGTTTATTTGTGTGTTAATTGAGGTTCACTTTGTGCTACTGATAAGTATTGACCAACTTTTTTATTCTTTAAGTAATTTCAGTTTATTTCTTAGTTTAATTGGGGTTTATTGGATCCAAAAATAAATTCGATGCATTTATTTGATGATTGAGTTTGTTTATTGTTTGTTCAAATTTGAACTAATTTCGGTTCATTTGTGTGTTAATTGATGTTCACTTTATGCTACTGATAAGTATTGACCAAATTTTTTATTCCTTAAGTAATTTCAGTTTATTTCTTAGTTTAATTGGGGTTCATTGGATCCAAAAATAAATTCGATGCATTTATTTGATGATTGAGTTTTTTTTAACTGCTTGTTCAAATTTGAACTAATTTCGGTTCATTTGTGTGTTAATTGATGTTTACTTTATGCTACTGATAAGTATTGGCCAAATTTTTTAGCAAAGAAAAATGAAATTATTCATTATCACTTTATTCAATTGCATTAGATTCCATTCCATTCAATTTGTCTTGAAAGTCATCCCAACCTTTGAGACAAATTGTTCATCGACAACACACCTGGACAAATGAACCAAAATATTATTATAACAACACCATTGTGTAATAACAAATGAATAAAAAATTGTACGTTTTATAAACTCAGAAACTCCTGTAATTTCGGTATATTTTCTGAGTTAACTGTGTCGTAATCTCTATGTAATTTCATAGTGCATTTGATCTCGTTGTCCTGCACAATTCAAAATTCTTCTTTCTCTACTTTCTCCTCATCTTTCGCTTCGTCTTTTTCTTCTTTTTCATCTTTTTTTCTTCATCTTCTCTTTTTTATTTTATTTTTTCAAAATTCTTCTTAATTTACTCTCTTGAAAAAAATAAAACCAAGAAAAAAAAAGAAAAAATATAAAAAAATGACTGTATTAACATAAAAAAAAGAAAAAATAAAAATAAAAAAACAGTAACAACATCACTAATAGAAGAATGAGGAGTAGGCGCACGAAGAATAAACACAAAGTGAATCGAAATTACGTTTATATTAGTGAAGCGCGTGTGTATACGCTATATATAATAAAAATAATTTTTGTTGAATTTAGACTAATTTAATTAAATTTAGTTATAAAAAATATTTAGATGTATAACAGCTCTCATTTAATTAAGTCATAAAACTTTTGGAACCCATTAATCTAGTTTTCAAGTTAACTAAATTAAACCATTTTTTTTCTAATATAAACTTATGTCATAATTAACAAACGCCCAATTCTTTATCTTTATCAAGCAAAAACAACCACCAAGCAATACTAATGGACAAAAGTGAAAGAAAAAATATTAGAAAGTCAATTTCAAATTTCAAAAGACAATTTCATATTCGATAATCATTAATAAACATTTTGTGACTCCAATCTTCATTATTTTAACAAATATTATTCTTCATGGAATCCCTCATGCAATTGACATGTCCATTTGCACATTCAATTTCCTTTGCAAAAAAAGAAAAAAGAAAACGTTAAAATTTCCCGGATTATTGTGGTGCTCAATCAAAGTCTTTTTTACAATCATAACCACAAAGAGTTTGGTGAAAGAGATGAGAGTGGGTATAGTAAAAAGAAATGCATAAACTAAGGACGAAAATTAAAGTTCCGAAATAATGAAATTATTACTTTGCACTTTTCCGTGTATATTGCATGCTTTATTAAACTTTATTTATTCGGTTATATACTTTCATAATAATGTTCCATATATTTCACATTTCCTTTTCCTTGGTTTTATTCTAGTTTATCTTGTTTTTGGTTTCTATACTAATTAACTTGACTTAGTCTCACCAAATTTAAAAGATAGAAAATTTGTTTTATTTTTTCAAGTATATTTTAAAAAATGATCAAAATCTGATCTCCTGATCCCTTTTTTTAAGAATGTCTTCCATATTTTTGTACACTTTTAATTTTGGGCAAAATTAACCTTTAAGAGAGTTACGATGTTATTTATAGTGAATACTAATAGCCTAATACGCTCCGTATAAAATAAAGAATGCGACGCTTCATAAAATTCTAAAATCTAAATCTTAAATTCTAAATTTTAAACTTTGAATATTGAATATTAAACTCTAAATCCTAAATCTTAGATTCTAAATTCTAAATCTAAGTCATTTGATATAAAATATAATAAATAAAGAATTAATATTTATTTAATTAATAATATAGTACTTTTTACTTAATAAAAAACATTTAAGCTAGGATGAACTGTTATTCTTTTATTCAAGTATCATTTTATCAAGAATTAAATTTTTAAAAAGAAATTAACATAATAATTTAATCTTACTTTTTAAAAATAAATATTATTTTAGTTTTTAATATTTTTATTAAGTCATAATTTTGCCTCTAACATTTAAAACATTCTATTTTTATCCTAAAACATTTTATTTTATTCTATTTTTATTTTCTGTTTAAAATTAAAATCTTTTTCTAAAAATATTCTTTTTTTTTCTCTTATTTTCTTATTATTTTTACTTTCAAACTACTGACTAAAACCAATACTATAATCAATCACTATAATTACAATTTTTTGCTATTATTTAAAAAAATATAAAATAAAATATTTAAAATAAAAATATAATATTTTAAATGTTAAAAATAAAATTAAAATTCAATCCAATCAGACAATGCTTGACCTAATTATTTTCTCTATTGAATATGAAGGAACCGCTTTAATTTCTTTCTTATCCTTTCCTAATTCCTATATATCCCCCCTTACTTTCTTTTTCCCCTTTTCCTTTTTTCACAAATTCTACTAAACAAAGCATAAATTCCCAACGAAGAACTTTACCAAGTTTTATAAGACAAATATCTCCCGTTGAAGAATCACACACATTGTCACCCATATTGCATGTACTCACTTTTATATTTATTCTATGCTATGCCAAACTTCTTTTGTGCACTTTGCCATGGAGATAGAGAATCAAGTATACGACAATTATTTCAATTAGTGTTCAAAATTCTACATGGGACCATATATAATAGGCAGTTTATAAAAAAGGTAGAAGGGGCTCATTCATCTTTTGGGATGAACATTTTCAAGTGCTTCAAAATGTGACTTTTTGGTTAATCACAACCATTCATTTATTAAGTGGGAAACTTTTGATGATACTTGTTTCTAGACAGAATTTTCCATTAACTGCATGGTAGCTACCCAAACAAAACAAATAGATAAATACAGATTAAAAGATGAGGAGGTAATGTGGTTCCAAAACTCAGAACTAATTTGTAGATATGGAATTATGGATCATTTACCCTACTATATTGTACGGTCAAAGTTATTCCATACTTCTTGTATTAGGTTTAATTAAACTTATTTTTTTATATTTTTGTAAAAAAAATTGTCAAATTCATGGATTTAAGTTTATTGGTTTAATTAAGAAGGCAACTATATATTAAATATACACAAATTTCTAAAATAAAAGTCTAACTTGTTTAAGAAAAATCTGCTAAGCTAAATGAGTGTAAACCAACCCTGTTTATTTTTTATTTTTATTTAAATAAAATTTTTTTATTAAAAAACTAAAAAAAATCAATTTTTAGGCTAATGTATCAACTTTGAGCCAATTTTTTATAATAGATTGTTGAGTTAAAATTTGAAATATTTTGGTTAAAACTTAAGAAATTTGACTTAGATTGTTAAAAATATTGTTAAAAATGGGAGAAAAGAACGAAAAAATTAAGAGAAAGTATGGGAAGATAATGAGTTTGGTGTATAATGTGTATAATAGAAATGAACTTGAAATTATAATAAGTTAATAATTAATTTAATTAATTCTTAATAATTTTGAATTTTAAATTTTAAAAACATAAGGATTTGGTTATGAGAAAGTTACGTATTCTTTCACTTTACGCGTGCGAAGAACGTGCTGCAGATTATTCTTATCCGACCGTCTCTTCCACTCTTTCCGAACTAACGCCACGAAAATCACCACCATCCGCCGCCATAACGCAACCCGATGCCGCCAACTGTCCGAGAACGTCCGACGAAGACACCCCCTTCGCGCACGATACGTCCGTTACCGCCATGGCCGTCGCCGCCTTGAACGACGTTACGGCCTGAATCCTCCTTGCCCTCGCCATAGCACTCACCAGGAAGGCCGACAGCAGCAGCGGCCACAAAAGTCCCCTGGTGTCCGTGTGGGTTCTCCTCTTCGGCTTGGCGTTCGTCATCTTCATGATGACGGTTATCTGACCGGCGATGAAGCTGGTGGCACAGCGATGCTTAACCCTCGCCAGAGTGATGATGTAGAGATTCGTGACGGTCCTGATCAGGATCCACTCGATCTTCAGTGCATTAGTGTTCGGATTGACGATACTAAAGGGAGGAAATTTTGCAGAGAGGCTGATAGAGAGGATTGAGGATTTCGTGTCCGGGTTGTTGTGTATTTCATTTCGAGTGGGTTGAAGATTGACGAATTTAGATGCTGATATTCAATTTACTAGGTATGTAGATGGTTATTTTAATTCTTAATTGGAAGGTTATTTTGTTTGATTCAGTTTAAGTATATACAATTAACAAATGCTAGATGGTCATTTCACTAGGTAATCGAGTGATTATTTTAATAACTACGTAAATGGTTGTTTGACGGAGGGTGAGAGAGCCTCTAATGCTGGAGAAGTGGGATGATTGATGAGGATAAATTCACTAGATAGTAGACGGTTAGGGGGGGAGAGGGTGTTTAGATAAATTCCATTGGTAAATTAAGGTTGGAATGATTAATTTTTTGAAATAACTGTTTGAGTTTTTTTTCTTTGTATTGGGCCAAATTCAAAATTCATTGTACACATTGTCAAGATTTCTCGTTATCTACCTAACAAAGTTCAATAAATAAATAGTTTAAATGAGTTTGTCGGTTTATTTCACGAATTGGTTTATTTACGGGTGACTTGTTAATTATTATTTAAAATGTAAAACATATTTTTAAATGTATAAAAGGAGACACTATTTTATATTTGGATTAAGGCCAATTTGAATAAACAGCTTAATTAAGTTATAAGCTCAAAAAAGGAGATACTATTTTATGTTTGTACCTGACTTTAATACTACTACTTTTTATAAGTCATAAACTTAAAAAAATAATTTTTAAAATTTTCAAACGGTCCTAAGTGTTGTTTAAATTGACTTATTTAAATAAAAATATATTTAAAATAATAAAATACTTTTTAATTTTTAAACATGGTTGGATATATATTTTTTTTAAAAAGTAATTTTGTTAAAAAAAATTATTTACTGTTTTAAAAGCCAACCATATCTTATTTAAAAAAAATTAAAAGACGTTTTTATTTTTTTTTTTTAAAGATGTATCTAAATATAAAATAACTTTTATATATTAAAAATAATCTTTTTAAAATAATAAAAAATAAATATTTTTTAATTAATTAAAATTAATCCTAATTTTTTTTTAAATTAAAAAGACTGATAAAGTAATGATGAACTCAAATTCTAATTAATAATATAAAGTACAAATTTAATTATTTTTTTTACAATATCTTTTAGTCTGATAGATAAAGAACTAATAATTCATTGTAAATCTAAATTTTATTTAAAAATTTATAACTAATTAATAAATTATTACATATAAAAAATGAGATTCAAATTCTTAATATTTGTTTAAAATTATCCAATTCAAATTTATTAAAATTCAATAATAATTGAACTATTATTTTTTCGCTGAATCGATTTTTGCCTATAGCATTGTCGCAATGAAGTATTGAATTCATTGATCTAACTGCGCCGATCTAAAGGGGGTCAAAATAGTGAAATTCACATATAATATAAAATACAAAGTTAATAATAATATTTTTTTAATTTTTTATTATATCTCAAATGACATAATTTCTCCATACTTAATTAAGAGATTGCAGATTTGAGTCTCTTATTTTTGGTTAAATTTTTTTTTATTATATCTTTTAATTAGATAGATTAAGAATTAATTTATTACAAATTTAAATTTTATTTAAAGATCTCGGCTAGTTAATAAATTTGCATTCTTAATATTTATTTAAACAGATTAATAATTAGAGTGCTAGACCAATTCAAATTCGTTAAAATTCAATAATAAGTGAACTATTAATTTTTCGCTGTATCCGTTTTTACCTATGGCAATGAAGTGTTGAAGTCATTGGCCTAACTGTGCCGATATATAAACGGTGGCAAAAAAAAAAAAAAAAAAATTAAATATGAGTTTCAGAGGCTTAGAGCTTTGGCGTAACTACTTAATTAATTTATTTATAATGATCACCTGGCATGGAATATTACGTTATAGACAATGATGCAGATGATGCGCTGATTTCCATTTTTGGAAAACCATATATAATTGAGTTTCTTTCTTCATTTTTTTTAGTCCAATATTGTATGTAGTGGAAACATATTTATTTATAGATTTAATTTCACACCGTATTTTACGCTAAATCTAAATACTTTAAAAAGTGCATATATCTTAATCTTGTAGAAGGGTATGGTGAGGGCAAAGTAAACAGAGTTGGCAAATAATTCAAAATGAAAGACGGTAAAAATGATAAAATAAAAAATATAAAAAAATTAGAAAAATACATTATAAGTTTAATTTTAATATATTTTTAGTATAAAATATATGTTGAAATATAAATATACATTAAAAATAAATCTTACATATATTTATATACAATACATTGATAACTGATTTTAGTAGCTGATTTTAATGTACAAATAATTTTTTGATTTTTATAACTAAAAATTTAAGTACATCATTTCAGGGGATATGTCATACTAAATTACTAATATACAAATCATCATAGAGTTTAATACATACAAAGCAACATTTGTAGATTAAGTAACAATATTAGGTTAGGTTGGCAATTATCACTGTATTCAAGTCCTTTCATGCAAATATAACATTCATCACATAAGATAGTCATAACAAAAAAAGGCCAATGTATTTCTGCATCATCATCCAAATTATAAGAAAACCTAGTAATTATTCACATCTATACAAAAAAATTGTTATAATAGAACTATAACTAATTTACCTAATAAAACAGAATCAGAGCATCTAATTAGTACATACAACACCCTAAATATCATGCAATACTACAACTGAGTAATAGATTCTGCGCAATTGAAATGTTGATTCATGTAAACATTATCTCTATCTTTTTCTTTTTCTGGAACTGTTCTATAATGATTATATGTGACAGGTTTTCTTTTTTGGTGAGCCCAACATATGCAAAAACATGAACATGCCCAACTAGCATATAGAATTGGACATAAATGAACAATTTTTTGACCTATTAAATCAGCACTTATAAGAAAAACATACTAACATTGATGAATATAAACATATAAACATATAAACTACTTATCATTGTTTTAAGACAGTTACAAATTAACTACAATCACTCAAAATTGAACATTATCAGAAAAACTATTGGTGGATGCACATGTAAGTGTGAATCACATGCTTAGGATTAGGAAAGGAATCTAAGTATGTAACTCTGCATAATACAGAGTAATGCCTTCACATGTCTTCCTATTTTTTTATTGCTTCTTTTATTTGATGGCTTGGGGTGAAAACTTTACAGTTACATGATTTTCCCCTTATATCAGTTAGTTGTATAGTTTCCCAATTTAGCAGTTTGTTAGCTCAATGTTAATTAGGAAACTTGCTGATAGTGTATTGATTATTATAGTTAGTTAGATTTAAGTTATCCAATTCTCTTGCAGATATGTAACTGAATACGCTAAAATAATATTTTTGCTCTTTGATTTTTTATACAGATATGTTTAAGTAGTTAACTGTTCTGAGTTAAGGTGACATCATTTGATAATTTCAAATTGACATTGTCAAGCAAAGACTTTTAGTTTCATGAAATACTAATAAAAGAATATGAGAAAATTATTGTTCTTGATTAGAAGTATTTAGGCTTAATGGTGCAAAACAATTTATCATACTGCTGCAATATATAAATGTCAAGGTAATTCACCAATATAGTAGCATATGACACATTCAAATCAAATTCAATAATCCCAAAAATTCAAATACATGTCTGTAACAGAATGTACCAACATAAATCTTCCAAAAAAAACCATGACCCTAAAATTTCTAGAAAACAGAAACCAAACCAAAAGTCTCAATGTTCAAAAGGGTGGATTCCAAAAGGAAATAAAGAAGCTAAGGTAAATACTTGATGTGGGAGGAACAATGTGAGATGTGTAAATACTTGAGGCGACTCATTGCATCTGCTTAATGGCAACGTAGTAAAGGAGGTAGCATTGATGAGAGTAACATTAATGAATATAAACATATAAACAATGTCATTGATGCTAACATAATAGTACTTACAATTGTTTCAAGTCAATTCCAAATTAACTACAACTAAAATTGAACAATATCAAAAAACTTCTCCTTCTTCCAAATCCTTACTAAGAAAGTTGTTGTCTTCAAAATCTTCTTCCCTAAGAACCAAACCTGTGAGGTTCTTCAACAATGGATTTTTCTTTGTCCAATAATGTGTCAGGGAATGGCCACACAATTTTTCCAAATCCTGAAAGGACTTGAAAGCATCATCAAAGGAAATTGTTCTCTCCATTTTCTGCATCATCTCCCTCTGTTTCTTCCTTTGCAAGTAAACTCTAGCTTTGGCAATAGCAGTTGAGAAATCTGAATGAGAAAGTTGTTTTCTTTTCTCCCCTGCATTCGACTTCAAAGGCTTTGGCTCTTCTTTCTCTAACTTGTTTTCCTTCTCAGGTAGCCATCTTCTCTCCAAATTCTTCCACTTTGTCTCGAAAAGATCGCTTAACTTCGCGGCGGTTTGATGAACTTCATGCTCCGAGGGGTATTGGGACATGACATTGCGAAACACCGTTCTGATATCAGCAGCAAATTGATCAGTTTTGTTGTACAAATTGTTCCATAGCTTCCGCTGAACCCTTTCCAAATCCATCAAAGCCTTTCCTTTCTTGAAATACACTCCATCTGGATGAAGCAATAACCTTTTCAGCGTTGCTGAACACTGCATGTTCTTGAATGAATCCATACTCGAAGAACCTCGTTTCTTCTTGTCTTCATGTTCCTTTACGGCATCAGTAGTAGTACCCTTCTTCATCCTTGAATTTTCTTCACTCTTTTCCACCTTTGCTCTCTTGTTGGCACGAGAATCAAGAACAACGCTGTTACCGTTGTTGTTGTTGTTGTTGAATCGATCAACATGGCTGGATAATTCGGAAAAAACTCTTTTTTTGGGTACCCTTTTGTTGGTAACATCTGAAGATTTCTTGGGAGGAACAAAAGTTGAAGGCTTTGGAACACAAAACATCATAGTCAGTAGAATGCAACACTAACAGAAAATTGTTGATTAGGTGAAGAAAAACCCTATCAAGTGAAGGATTTATGTTTTGTAAAGTTGCTTGGAACACAAGGTAATTAAGAATATGAGTTCCTTAATTAAAATGGAAGATTTTGCAGTTTAGCGCGTATCTATTATAATCATAGAATTTTTTTCCGATGATTTTCATTTAATTTGTGCTGATCTTCTTGTTTATTAATTATAACTAACTTATCGAAGAAAATCATTGCATCTTTTTAAAAATTAAACTTATATATGAATTTTTTTTAATAACGTACTAAATTTAATGACTAAATATTTTTTAATTTATATAAATAAGTACTAATTAAAGAACAACTTTTCTAATGATATAATTTTAAAGACATTCGTATTTATTATTTTTTTTAATATGTATATATTTTTATGTTTAAATAGTTAGTTTAAGATGAAAAGAGTATTTGTTCTCATCATCATTTGGATTGACTTTTTTAAAGAAAAAAAATTTAAAAAGTACTTTTATATTAGTATATATATAGGTTTTATTAGAATTTTTTTTAAATATTTCTAACTAAAAAAACAATGCTTTCGCTATTTTAAGTAACTTTATTTATATATAACAATCCTTCTAATCCAAATTTTTACTTATGATATGAATTGTAGATGTAGTTATAATATTTCAAAACTCCTTAGACAAATTTATGACTTTACATATATACTCCTAAGTTTATAATGATAAAGATCAAATCAGAAAATGCTGAGTTAGAAAATTTAGTAATCCTTAATTCTCTGTACCCAATTCATCCACTAATCTTATTTAATTTTTCCACAATTGGACTACTAAGTACTAACAGTTGATTATCCATGTGTTAGCTTGATAGGTAAAATTTTTTCATGTCTAAGGCAAATACAAAATCTATCATTTGTAATGTTTGAAATCTATTAGGTGATTTTTCAAAAGAACTAAAACATGGAAAGCCATTTTTGGTTTTTGGATTACTGTGGGGTCCGAAGACCTTATCAAAAGAAAATTGATTATGAAGCTACAGAAGAGAACTAATTTAGTTGATATCCAAGAGAATTAGTTTCATTTTATCTTATTTGAATCTCTTAAAATTTAAATCAAATTTTTATTGGACTAATTATTAAAAAAAGCTTAAAATTAAATCAAACACCTTTTACATCCTATTGAACTAAATGGGATTTTCAGTTACATAATCACAAACGGTTGCAATAAAATGAAATATTTTTCTTTTTCAAAAGATTTTTCATAATTCTTATTTATTCACTATTTTATTGTTTAATTGTTAGTTACAATAAAATTGATTCCCAACAAACCACAAATTGAATTAAAAGAAGAATAATGAAAATGGTATACATCCACCGAAATATAAATCAATGCTAATATTAGCATAAATATAATTAGCATAAAATAGTCAAATCAGAAGAAATATTAAGTTAAGCCAACGAGTTATAACTCAAATAATATAATTTCGTTATCCTCACTTAAAGGTCTTGAATTCGAGTCTCACTCATATATATATATATATATATATACAGACCTTAGTATAATATAAGGTATGGCCTTATTTTTTTATTAAAATGATCAAACTTTTTCACAAATTAAAATATACATTTTTTTGTTAGTAAAATACACATACATATACTTTTTTACATATGACAAGTTCCTTACTTACCCTTTCCTCAAGGAACTACTCTTTCCAACTATTGTTGTAGTCCTAAACTCCTAATCTTCTTCTTGGCACGGTTGATGAACTCAGAGAATTGATCTCTATGTTGATGATGATCCTTTTCATTTGTGCCACCGCCATGAGACTCATGATCTTCTGCAATGCTGTTATGTCCCCGGCCAATATTCGACATAGTTCGAATCTTTTTCTTGGCACGTTGAATGTACTCGTTGAAAGTTTCATCAATATTCATCATTGATTTCTTACCTTGTTGCTCTTGATGCATTCCATCATGATGATGATGATGGTGATGGTGATGTTCTTGTCCATGATCCTTGTTTGTTGCACTTTGTAAATTTGTTGCAACAAAAGGTGGTGAAGATTTTGGTGCTTGGCCATGAATATTTTCTTTTGGTGGTGTTGAATACTCAAATTTGATTGGGATTGTTCTTGGTGATGCTTCTTTATGATTACCCTTTTCATGTTGTTGAGGTATATGTGGTTGGTTTGGATCTATATCTAATGATAAGTCTTTGTTAAATACAAAAATTTGTTTGTTATTTATAAAAAAATATAATATTTATTGGTCCTATGTGTTGTATTTTCAAATCATTTAAGAGTTGTTTTGTCGATAACATCTTTTAGAAATTTTTTGTCGACAACTAAATCTTTCAAATACTTAATTGGTAGTTAATCCTAAATGCTATACACCAACCAAAGAGATGAGACTTTCTTTGCATGGTTTGATTATTGCTACCTAGGGTTTGTTTAATTATTTCTTCAATTCACAATACTATACGATGAATCCTACACCGTCATATACGCCCTCATTATCATTATTCTTTTACTCATATATTTATATAACATTTTCTCTTAATGAAATACCATAATGTAGTGACATATTTTCATTCATGTTTTTTAAAATTTACACCCCATATGTTTTTTTTTTTTCAAATGAACTACCGTAATTTAAGATGCTCTAACTCTCTGCAAGGACTAAATTTTCATTTTGGTCCCTGAGATTCACGCGATTACTCATTTTAGTCTTCGAGATTTAAAATTACTTATACTGGTCCTTCAGATTTAGATCCGGACACCAATGTAGTCCCTCACCCTTTCCGGTGATGACTCAACAAACGAGTGCCATGGTGGCACTCTCTCTGCCACGCTGGACTCTCTCTAAACGACGTCGTTTCCTCTTTAGCACCCAAATAAGTAAAAAAACGCTGTGGCTTGTATATGAAGGAGAAGAAACGAGTTTGAACCATACAAAATATTCATCTTCTTCTCTACCTCTATCATTCTTCTTCATCTCTAATCAATGGTGCCAGTGAAAAGTGTCTGAAATCATTCATCACCCAAGTTGAACTAACCCACGACTAGGTTAGAGTGGAATCGTGTTTCAAAGGAAGGAAGTTGCTCTCCTCTCGTTATTAGCCAAGGTAAGCGTTAATGTTAGGATTTAGTGGTTTTAATTTTTTTTTTAATTTTTTTTGGAATGCATGTATGATTGTACTCTATGGTGCTGGTGTTCTTGTCAATGGAGAACCTTTATGCTTTGTTGCAACTATTTTTTCTAGAGTTTCTTTGATTGCTTATACGTTGGATTGGGTTGTTGGGGTGCTCTGTTTTTTTATGAATGGAACAGGGGATGATATTGATAGGGTTAGGGCTATATAATTTTAAACTGATTTTTAGATTTTGGTTTTCATCTTTGAACAATTTTGAATTTTACACTGAAAATTCAAGTTGATGGGGGATTTATCAACATGCAATTTGAAGAAAAGAATTGCAGTTAAAATGTTAGAAGAAAATCATTGTTCATTATTATGATCAGTTACTACTACTGCAGTAATGCTTTGATGCGGTAAATTTTGATAAAAATCGAAATCTGCACAACAATTTTGACCATCAAGTTTGTTGTACTTATCTACAATTAGTTTATTCTCCGGATAACAGGACTTGTATAGGCGATCTTGATGTGGACACTCTGGACGTATTTTATGTGAGAAACTACTACAAAAAACTTGGTTATGGTGAAATACAAAAGTGTTGGTGGCTTGTGCCTGGGAGGAAACTAGAAGTAGGTTTGAGGAATCTAGACAGCGATAATGAACTCATAGATATGTGTTACTATGCTCAGAAAAACAAAGGTTTGGTTGAAGTGTATTATGAGCATAGTGTCTCACTTCCTGTTTGTGCTTCATACATTTGATTCTTGATATACATATGATTCTTAATACACTTTATATTATGTATTGTTGTTGTCTGATTAGACTTGGACTGACATGATGCACAATAATGAAAATTTAGGGACTATTATGTATATAATTGTTGAATGTAAGGGACCTTTATGGGGAGTCATACTGAAAGTGAGGGACTGTTATGGGGATCGATAATAATAATTAAGGACTGTTCTAGTGACTCTTATGCATATGAGATTACGACATTGATTTTTGTTGCAGAGTCTGATTCCTGCTATGCAGGAGGTGATGCCTAGAGTGCATCACCGATTTTGTGTCTGGCATTTGTGGAGAAACTTCAACAAGAATTGGAAAGACCTGGAATTAAGGGGTTTACTATGGGAATGTGCTCGAGCCACCACATTCCAAGAGTTTAGGGACACCATGAACAAGATCAAATGTATCAGCGAGGATGCTTGGGCATATCTAGACAAGTGGCCAAGAGATTCATGGACTAAGTGCCAATTTAGTCATAAGCCAAAGTTGGACAGCATATGCAATAATGCATGTGAGGTGTTCAACTCCAATATTAAAGAAGCAAGAGCAAAACCCATCATTACTCTTTTGGAGGAGGTCCGAATGTTTGTCATGAGAACCATTGCAAGAAACAAGGTAAAATTAAGCAATCATGTTAGGAAAGATGAAAAGAAGCCATCACATAAATCCAATACCTGGACAACCGTTGTGGGAGGTTTCAGAATTTAATAAGCCACGTGCACCAAAGGTTAAGCGGCCACCAGAAAAATTAAAGATAAAAAGAAGAATGGATTCGGATGAAAAACATGGAGGAGGCAAGAGATCGAGGGTAGATACTAAGAACAACGATAACACTCATTTGAAAAGGCAGCTTGAAAAATTTACTTGCAGTTATTGTGGTGATAAAGGTCACACCAAGAGAGGTTGCAAAAAGAAGAGATTGGCTGATGCAGCAGCAGCAGCTGTTGCTGCTACAGCTGAGGTTGCTACAAAAAACAAAGTTGGCGAAGGGGGAGGAGATCCAACAGTCGACCAAACATGCGTTGCTACCTCTGATGGAACGAACCAACAAGGTGAAGGAGAAAATGTACAACCTATTGATTTAGCACCTATTGCTTCAGCAGCCAGTGATGTCCAACCCGTCGAACTTGAGTTGTCTCAACCTACCTGTTTTGAACAAGAGGATTCTCAGCAGGTAAAGATGTAAATGCCATTGTTATATCATAACCTATTACTGTATTTTAACTTTGGAACCTGAATATTTTTACATGATATAGGTTGCTGGAAATATAAGGCCTGCAAAGTTGCCGGCAAGAAGAAGAAGTTCTCCACCACCGAATTCTGTCACAGTCAATCCATTGCAGGGTGCTAGCTCAGGAACAACATCAAGGATGGCAAGTTTAATGAAGTTTGTGCCTACTCCCAGTTTCAAAGCACCAAGAAAAAAGACTTGAAGAAATTAGATAGATGTGTTTAGGGAGGTTATGAAAATTAATATGTGGCATTAGGCCTTTAATACTTTGTTAAAATTTAGACAATGACTACTAAGATCAGTCCTGGTTATTTTGATATCACAGTGGATCTTTTGATGTTAATACTCATGATGCTTGGTTATGCATCTTTTTTGTTCAACTCTGATAACTAATTTAATATAAATCCAGTTTGCTGTTTAACTTGCTTATTGTAATCCTATTTAAATATAACTCAGTTTTGTTGAATCACGTGTAAGTTACAAGAATACCACAAATTACTCTTTATTCATTCCATTCAAATATTTTTACACAATACATATTCCATTACATTACATTACACACGAATCTTTCCATAATTTTTTCTTCAAAATTTGTAACACATCACTAACAAAAATACTACCATCATAAACACAGCTACCATCAACAAATTGGTCATGAATTTCTGACTTCTTACATCATTTTCTAACCTCCCAACCCTCCATGCTAGGTTCATCTTCATTCTACTATTGACTCTATCAGAATCTGCTATTCCAGCACTTTCCTCTTATCCAATGTCAGCCCAAACAAACATACTACACCAAGTCTTTTTTCTTGTCTGAAATGAACCAACAAAACATGATGAAATGAAGTAGGCAAGAATAAATGAACAAAATATCATATATTTAACTTACATTATAATTGGAATATCCAAAAAATGGCTTGTTTGAATTTGATTCTATTCCAGACCATTGCAGAATTGGACGATAACCATACCCACACCATTCCGGCACCCTCGCACTTCTGTTCCGACTTTGTGACCTGGCCCAGTTACTGCTTGAAGGAGAGCAAATCGAGTTTCCAGCTGCGGTGCTTCCACCACCCACCATGGTGCTGCAACTAATACCGATAAATGACAGATTTAACAAGAGAAAAAGCAACAACAAGAAGAAGAAGATAAAGAAGAATAAGAAGACAAGAGGAAGGAAGACGGAAGTTGAAGAAGATCCTAACTCAGATAAATAAGAGAAAATTAGGGTTTTATGGACTAAATTGTGTATGAATACAACCCTTGCCACGTCAGCTAGTCGTTGCAGGGCACTCCGTTTGCTGAGTCATCACCGAAAAGGGCTGAGGGACTACATTGGTGCCCGGATCTAAATCTGGAGGACCAGTATAGGTAATTTTATATCTCGAGGACTAAAATGAGTAATCGCGTGAATCTCAGGGCCAAAATGGGAATTTAGTCCTCTGCAAGTCTATCTTGTTCCTTATGTTCTAGCGCTGACAAGTGTCAAGCTTGTGATATTTGAAAAAATTTCTAAAATGCTTTAGAAAAGATTCAAACCTTTGTCCTCATGGATATAAGGAAGGTGACTATACCACTGTACTAGAATGTTTCTAATTATTTCATAGACAAATTATAATATATATAACAATCTTTTATTTTACTTATATTCAATTTATTTTAATTTTAAAGTCACTCATTTTAAAATTAATTATATTTTATTTAACTATAAATTTTATTAAATATATACAAATTAAAAAGATAAACAAAAAAATTATTAATCACAATTTTTTTTATGATTATATGATACTATTAATATTATTTTTTAAATAAATACTTGTAGTATATAATAATAGGTAAAGGCTCACATGCAATTGTCTTCATAAGAAGTTAATAGTTGAAAAATTTTAGATGATATTTAGTCAAACTTGTTAAATCATCTAACGATTCTTAAATATCAACTTCAGATAAAAATAACTGTATGTGAGTTTTTACCTATAACAATATAATAATACAATAAATATAAACTAATTAATAAAGTATTAAAATTTAAAAATAATAATTATTTTTATAAAAACAAAATAAAAGTACTTATAACAAAAAATAATTAAATTTTATTTAATTATTTAATTATACCAGGCTAACCGGTTCGACCAGTGACTCACCAATGAATCAATAACCGAGTGACCCAGTAGACTTACACCGAGTGAGCCTTTACCTATTATTATATACTACAAGTATTTATTAAAAAAATAATATTAATAAATATTATATAATCATAAAAAAAATAAATTGTGATTAATAAATTTTTTGTTTATCTTTTTAATTTGTATATATTTAATAAAATTTATAGTTAAATAAAATATAATTAATTTTAAAATGAGTGACTTTAAAATTAAAATAAATTGAATATAAATAAAATAAAAGATTGTTATATATATTATAATTTGTTATACAATAATAAGATGCATTCCAGCATAGTGGTATGATCACCTTTCTTGTATCTTTTGAGTGCATGGATTTGAATCTTTTCTAAAGCATTTTAAAATTTTTTTCATATATTACAAGTTTGACACTTGGCAGCACTGGAGCATATAGAATACGGTAGACCTCTAGAGAGTTGGAGCATTTTAAATTTGGCTTCAACTCATTGGATCATCACATGTTCTCTTTCTATAGACTAGTCAACTCGGACACTTTTAACCACCACTTTCCAAGCCACCATAGAACTTCCCATTACAAAAATAGGCTGAATTAAAGATAATTTATTTTTAAATTGTAAAATCAAAAGTTTAAATTTTTCTTTTAAAAAAAAAGAATGGGCTATACCTAATGTTTGATGATACTCTATAAACAAGTTCTTGCCTTTCTTTTATTCATTAAGGTGTCAATATGTCAAAGTCATAAAGTTCAAAAAGAAGAGATTCTCTATATTGAGAATTAACGTAACCTTGCTATGCAAGTCACCATTAACTTTAAAATTTCTAAAATTAAATTTGTACTTTTCATCATGTACATTTTCAATAATTTGAAAGGAACCTTATCTATGAGTAGTCCTAATGTTACAATTAATCAATTTTACACTTTTGTTAGTAGTTATTTTCAACTCTAACCATCTAGGTGGAGACAATTACAGGGAACATGAAAGTTTGGAATTGATTCTCTTCTATCTCATTCCATTGAAATTAAGAGAGAACAAAAAAAAAAAAGCCATCACATTAGTGCCTATTAGGAATCTTATCAAGACAGCTTATTCAATTATATTTGGTTCCACACAAAGGATCAAATTTTTCAAAAGTAGATACTTGTATTATTTTTTCATTTTTTTTAAATAAAATATCCTTGTCTTCTCACCTTTTCCTTTCACACTAAGGATAATTAACCTAAAAAAAAACTCTATAAAACAAGCTCTTATATCTCTTGCAAGTGTTGCACCAACTAAACCCTAAAAATCTTCTAACCTTAAAATACCTATCTAGTTAGAAAACCCCTTAGAGTTGTACTTGAACCTTGAATTTTCACTCTATGGATAAAAACAACACCTCAAATTCAAATCCTTCTGTTTGCAACAAAATTCGTCAAGCAATTGCAAGTAACCCAGCTATTAGAATCATTAACCGAATATCAAGCTATAATCAAGAACCTAAGCATGCCAAATTAGGTTCAATTTCAACCTCATCACCATCATCATCACCATCGTCGTCTTCATCACCATCTCCAAATAATAACACTCCCATCCAAATCCAAACCAAACCACATATACCTCAACAACAACATGAAAAGGGTAATCATAAAGAAGCATCACCAAGAACAATCCCAATCAAATTTGAGTATTCAACACCACCAAAAGAAAATATTCATGGCCAAGCACCAAAATCTTCACCACCTTTTGTTGCAACAAATTTACAAAGTGCAACAAACAAGGATCATGGACAAGAACATCACCATCACCATCGTCATCATCATGATGGAATGCATCAAGAGCAACAAGGTAAGAAATCAATGATGAATATTGATGAAACTTTCAACGAGTACATTCAACGTGCCAAGAAAAAGATTCGAACTATGTCGAATATTGGCCGGGGACATAACAGCATTGCAGAAGATCATGAGTCTCACGGCGGAGGCACAAATGAAAAGGATCATCATCAACATAGAGATCAATTCTCTGAGTTCATCAACAATGCCAAGAAGAAGATTAGGACTACAACAATAGTTGGAAAGAGTAGTTCCTTGAGGAAAGGGTAAGTAAGGAACTTGTCATATGTAAAAAAGTATATGTATGTGTATTTTACTAACAAAAAAAATGTATATTTTAATTTGTGAAAAAGTTTGATCATTTAAATAAAAAAAATATCTATGATGTTAATCATGTAATGTATGTTTGTCTTTTAGTTTGAGGGGCAAGAAAGGTGACTAATAATTTCTATTCTTAAAACAAATATTTGGTTGCTTCACTGATTGGTAAAACTATGATTGAATTTTGTATAGATAAGTTTACTGATATAATTTATATATATAAAATTCTTGTCCTATTTTTACCCCATGAATCAATTATGTCCTTAGTGTGTAGTGTTGGTGTTGATGATGTCTTAAGAGTTAAGATCATTTAACTCTTGGTTGAGAGATGAAAATAAGACCATACCCTATATTATGCTAAAGTCTGTTAGCCTAGTATTTCTTTTTTTTTTAATTAGGAGTGAGACTCGAACTCGAAACTTCTAAGCGGGATAAAGAGATTATATTATTTAAGTTATAACTCGTTGATCTAGTTTAATATTTGTTACCTAGATTATTTCTTTATTAATAATAAGTTTATTATTGTAATTATTTTTTAGTGAGAATATATAAAAAGTATATAGTATATAAAGTGTAATAACTCAACAAATATTTTTCAAGGAGATTATTCATTTTCTTCAACAATCAGAAGAACTTATTTTTCTCCCTCTCTTAATCTCTTTTAGTTCATCAAACCATCAACATCACAGCTTGAACAGTTTAGGACATGAGATTTTCTTCATGGTGCGGTGAGCGTGGAGAGCAACCAAGCTGTGAATCAAATTTTAAAAAAAAATTGTGAATTGAGATCCAATTCAATTTTGCCATTTTCTTTCTATCCTTAATTTTTCTTTCGACATTTTCTTTTTCCCATTCTTACCTCTTCCTTCAAACTCATTCAATAGAATTTGATGAGAGGCTATTTCGCAAGATTCTTTCTTGGTGAACATAGTTGTTCCGATCAACGAGTTGGAAGGAAGAAGATTGAATCCTTATTATTCTGTGATTCATTGATTTTTCAAAATAGCAAACATGGTAAACAGATCCTCCCATTGTAGAGGTCATGGAGCTACATTGGCTTGCTCTCATTGTAACAAGCAAGGCCACACAGAAGATGTATGCTATAAGAAGCATGGGCACTCCTCCCATTTCTATCAACAGCCGTAACATAACACCACTATCAATCACGTGATCACTGAGGGGCATGATGATATACTCAATGACAAACAATCTCAGCTCAATTGTTTCCAAGAGAACACTGAAATATCAAGATCTGGATTCACTTCAGAGTAAAGATTTGCCTTGTTAGAGTTGATCAAAAACAAAAGTGTGCAGCAACAACCCCATAATGCAAATCAAATTTTGACTAATTCCATTCAGACTTTCACTCCACGTAAAACCATTGCATTATATTTTAATGCGAGAATTATGAGTATTATCACTCCAAAATCTGCACTATGGGTCACTAATTTCGGTGCAACAGATCATGTGACTTTTGACTTAAAAGATTTTGCAAGTTTTCAAAATATTACTCCAATCAATGTGATATTGCCAAATGGGACCAAAACTGTTAGCATCATTATTGGCACAATCACATTCTCTAAAAAAAAACTTTCTTAAAAATGTTTTATACATTCCTTCTTTTGATTTTAAACTGATTTATGTGTCAAAGTTAACCTCAAACTTACATTGTCAATTGTTAATCAATGATAAGTGTTGTGAGATACAAGATCGATCCACATCAAAGATGATTGGCATTGCTGAGTGTATAGAAGGGCTATATACAATGAGTAGAGAACCAGAATTCTCTCACTTTTTCCCTCTTCCAACAAAGCAAGCTTCATTGGTGGCAACTACGACTACTACTCATTCCACCACACTTTCACACAGTGAGCACAACAACATTTGGCATCTTAGATTATGACTCATACCCATGCATAAATTGATTTTTCAGAAGAAGTATTATCCTTTTATAGATTTTATTGCTTCAAAACTTCCTTGTGATTCATGTCATTTTGTAAAACAAAAGAAGTTATCTTTTAATCTTAGTACAACTGAAATAAAAAATTGTTTTGACTTAGTTCATATGGATATTTGGGGTCCTATTTCTGTCTCTTCCAATGAAGGACATAGGTATTTTTTACTGTGGTGGATGGCAAGAGCAGATTCACTTGGATTTTTTTTATGAAAACCAAATCTGAAGCATCACAATTGGTTATTAATTTTGTGAATTTTGTCAAAGAACAATTTGAAAAATAAGTTAAGTGTATAAGGACTGACAATGGGTCAGAATTCATTCTAAAATCCTTTTTTGCATCAACTAGAATTTTACACCAAACTTCTTGTGTAGAAACACCAGAGCAAAACGGGATTGTAGAGAGAAAACACCAGCATATTTTAGGTATTGCTAGAGCACTGCTATTTCAATCAGGAATTCTACATTGTTTTTGGCAATACGCAGTTGCTCACGCCATTCACCTAATTAATAGGCTGTCCAGCACTAATCTGGATAATGCTAGTCCTTATAAACTTTTGTATGATAACTTACCTTACCTTTCATATTTAAGAGTATTTGGTTCTCTTGCATATGCTTCCATATTAACAAATTCAAGAACAAAATTAGACCCAAGATCCAGAAAAACAGCTTTTCTCGGTTTTAAATTAGGAACAAAGAGTTTTCGACTTATTGATTTAAAATCAAAGGAAATTTTCATATCTAGAAATGTAACTTTTTATGAAACTCATTTTCCATTTTTACATTCCACTAGCACTGACATTCCTGTGGTACCTACTCATACTCCACAATGCATTGATCTTTTTCAATATGATACACCATCCACACATCATTTGCAATCACCTACACATACCACACTCATAGATTAAATGAATATTTCTCAAGCTCAATGTACTCACCAATTTCCTCACACACCATTGCACCTATTACCACACCACACACTAACAATACACCTGCATATGCAACACTCTGACATCACACATGACTGCATTACTAGAAAATCTGAAAGAGTCAAA
The DNA here is from genome assembly GCF_003086295.3 of Arachis hypogaea. NCBI lineage: Eukaryota > Viridiplantae > Streptophyta > Magnoliopsida > Fabales > Fabaceae > Arachis > Arachis hypogaea. The sequence goes on along the minus strand of NC_092037.1, from coordinate 98,183,040 downwards.
AAACTGCCTGCTTATTTGAAGGATTATCATTGTATGACAACCCACACAGCTCACTCTAGCAACTTTGCCAACTCTAACTTTTTATATCCTATCTCACAACACTTGTCATATGATAAACTGACCCCAAAATATAAGTCACTTTCTCTAACCATCACCTCAAATCAAGAACCTAGCACTTATGAGGAAGCGGTTGCACATGAATGTTGGAGAAAGGCAATGCAAGATGAGTTGACAGCTCTAGATCAGAACAGAATTTGGTGTCTCACTGAACTCCCAAAAGACAAGAAGGTTGTGGGTTGCAAATGGATTTTTCTGGTAAAATTCAATCTCGATGGAACCATAGAGAGGCACAAAGCGAGGCTAGTTGCAAAAGAATTCACTCAAGTGCAAGGCGTTGATTATGGTGACACTTTTAGTCCAGTTGTTAAAATGACTACCCTACGAGTAATGTTAGCATTAGCAGCGGCAAAGAAATGGCATTTGAAACAGCTAGACGTCAACACTGCCTTCCTTCATGGAGATTTGGATAAGGAAGTTTATATGAAGATACCACCCGGTTTGACTGTGTCGCAACCAGGTTTGGTTTGTAAATTGCAAAAGTCTCTATATAGGCTTAAGCAAGCAAGCAGGCAATGGAACATTAAGCTCACTCAGACTCTTGTGGATGCTAGTTATAAGCAATTTTTTTATGATCATTCACTTTTCATCAAGAAACAATCTGAAAGCTTCACTGCCATTCTAGTATATGTTGATGACTTAGTTTTAACCGGGAATGACATTGGCAAAATCAATTCCATCAAGCAAAATTTGGATGACAAATTCAAAATAAAGGATCTTGGTGATCTCAAATACTTCTTGGGAATGGAAGTAGCACGCTCTAACTCTGGAATTCACATTTATCAGCGGAAGTACACCATGTACCTTCTCAAAAATTTTGGTTATCTAGATTGCAAGCCTCTCTCTACCCCATTTGATTATAGTCAGAAACTCTCAAAGGAATCAGGTACCATTTTAACAGACAACACTGTTTACAGACAGCTCATCGGCCGACTCCTTTATCTCACAAACACTAGACCCGATATCTCTTATGCTGTGGGACGTTTGAGCCATTTTTTGGACTGTGCAACCACTTCTCACCTACAGGCTACTTTTCGCGTACTCCGATATTTAAAAGGCCGACCTGCAACTGGTCTCTTCTTCTCCTCTACTTCTAATCTGCATCTCACTGGATTTGCTGACGCTGACTGGGCTACCTGTGCCAATACTCATCGCTCCGTTTTCCGTTATTGCTTCATGCTTGGGAACTCTCTCATTAGCTGGAAGAGTAAAAAGCAAACCACAGTTGTCAAGTCCTCTGCAGAAGCTGAATATAGGTCTTGCTGTTGCCACGGGTGAAGCTAGTTGGTTATTTTTTTAATGGATTTCATTGGTTTGCCGCTTCAAAAGTCTATCGCTCTATTCTGTGACAACCAGTCAGCGATTCACATTGCCAATAATCCCATTTTCATGAAAGAACCAAACACATTGAAGTGGACTGCCACCTTGTTCGTGAAAAGCATTTGTCTGGTATCATTCATCTTATGCCAGTTCGTTCCAAAGATCAACTTGCTGATTTTCTTATCAAAGCTCTGTCACCCGGTCCTTTTCTTGCTAATATTTTCAAGTTAGGATTGTTAGATTTACACAATTCTAACTTGCGGGAGGGTGTTACCTATATTATTTCTTTATTAATAATAGGCTTATCATTATAATTATTTTTTAGTGAGAGTACATAAAGAGTATATAGTATATAAGGTGTAATAACTCAACAAATATTTTTTAAGGGGATTATTCATTCTCTTTAACAATGAGAAGAACTTATTTTTCTCCCTCTCTTAATCCCTTTTAGTTCATCAAATCATCAACATCACAGTTTGAACAACTTAGGGTATGAGATTTTCTTCCATATTTCTTATGATTTGGCTATTTGTACCAATTATATTTATGTTGATATTAGCATTGATTTATATTTCGGTGGATGTATACCATTTTCATTATTCTTCTTTTAATTCAATTTGTGGTTTGTTGGGAATCAATTTTATTGTAACTAACAATTAAACAATAAAATAGTGAATAAATAAGAATTATGAAAAATCTTTTGAAAAAGAAAAATATTTCATTTTATTGCAACCGTTTGTGATTATGTAACTGAAAATCCCATTTAGTTCAATAGGATGTAAAAGGTGTTTGATTTAATTTTAAGCTTTTTTTAATAATTAGTCCAATAAAAATTTGATTTAAATTTTAAGAGATTCAAATAAGATAAAATGAAACTAATTCTCTTGGATATCAACTAAATTAGTTCTCTTCTGTAGCTTCATAATCAATTTTCTTTTGATAAGGTCTTCGGACCCCACAGTAATCCAAAAACCAAAAATGGCTTTCCATGTTTTAGTTCTTTTGAAAAATCACCTAATAGATTTCAAACATTACAAATGATAGATTTTGTATTTGCCTTAGACATGAAAAAATTTTACCTATCAAGCTAACACATGGATAATCAACTGTTAGTACTTAGTAGTCCAATTGTGGAAAAATTAAATAAGATTAGTGGATGAATTGGGTACAGAGAATTAAGGATTACTAAATTTTCTAACTCAGCATTTTCTGATTTGATCTTTATCATTATAAACTTAGGAGTATATATGTAAAGTCATAAATTTGTCTAAGGAGTTTTGAAATATTATAACTACATCTACAATTCATATCATAAGTAAAAATTTGGATTAGAAGGATTGTTATATATAAATAAAGTTACTTAAAATAGCGAAAGCATTGTTTTTTTAGTTAGAAATATTTAAAAAAAATTCTAATAAAACCTATATATATACTAATATAAAAGTACTTTTTAAATTTTTTTTCTTTAAAAAAGTCAATCCAAATGATGATGAGAACAAATACTCTTTTCATCTTAAACTAACTATTTAAACATAAAAATATATACATATTAAAAAAATAATAAATACGAATGTCTTTAAAATTATATCATTAGAAAAGTTGTTCTTTAATTAGTACTTATTTATATAAATTAAAAAATATTTAGTCATTAAATTTAGTACGTTATTAAAAAAAATTCATATATAAGTTTAATTTTTAAAAAGATGCAATGATTTTCTTCGATAAGTTAGTTATAATTAATAAACAAGAAGATCAGCACAAATTAAATGAAAATCATCGGAAAAAAATTCTATGATTATAATAGATACGCGCTAAACTGCAAAATCTTCCATTTTAATTAAGGAACTCATATTCTTAATTACCTTGTGTTCCAAGCAACTTTACAAAACATAAATCCTTCACTTGATAGGGTTTTTCTTCACCTAATCAACAATTTTCTGTTAGTGTTGCATTCTACTGACTATGATGTTTTGTGTTCCAAAGCCTTCAACTTTTGTTCCTCCCAAGAAATCTTCAGATGTTACCAACAAAAGGGTACCCAAAAAAAGAGTTTTTTCCGAATTATCCAGCCATGTTGATCGATTCAACAACAACAACAACAACGGTAACAGCGTTGTTCTTGATTCTCGTGCCAACAAGAGAGCAAAGGTGGAAAAGAGTGAAGAAAATTCAAGGATGAAGAAGGGTACTACTACTGATGCCGTAAAGGAACATGAAGACAAGAAGAAACGAGGTTCTTCGAGTATGGATTCATTCAAGAACATGCAGTGTTCAGCAACGCTGAAAAGGTTATTGCTTCATCCAGATGGAGTGTATTTCAAGAAAGGAAAGGCTTTGATGGATTTGGAAAGGGTTCAGCGGAAGCTATGGAACAATTTGTACAACAAAACTGATCAATTTGCTGCTGATATCAGAACGGTGTTTCGCAATGTCATGTCCCAATACCCCTCGGAGCATGAAGTTCATCAAACCGCCGCGAAGTTAAGCGATCTTTTCGAGACAAAGTGGAAGAATTTGGAGAGAAGATGGCTACCTGAGAAGGAAAACAAGTTAGAGAAAGAAGAGCCAAAGCCTTTGAAGTCGAATGCAGGGGAGAAAAGAAAACAACTTTCTCATTCAGATTTCTCAACTGCTATTGCCAAAGCTAGAGTTTACTTGCAAAGGAAGAAACAGAGGGAGATGATGCAGAAAATGGAGAGAACAATTTCCTTTGATGATGCTTTCAAGTCCTTTCAGGATTTGGAAAAATTGTGTGGCCATTCCCTGACACATTATTGGACAAAGAAAAATCCATTGTTGAAGAACCTCACAGGTTTGGTTCTTAGGGAAGAAGATTTTGAAGACAACAACTTTCTTAGTAAGGATTTGGAAGAAGGAGAAGTTTTTTGATATTGTTCAATTTTAGTTGTAGTTAATTTGGAATTGACTTGAAACAATTGTAAGTACTATTATGTTAGCATCAATGACATTGTTTATATGTTTATATTCATTAATGTTACTCTCATCAATGCTACCTCCTTTACTACGTTGCCATTAAGCAGATGCAATGAGTCGCCTCAAGTATTTACACATCTCACATTGTTCCTCCCACATCAAGTATTTACCTTAGCTTCTTTATTTCCTTTTGGAATCCACCCTTTTGAACATTGAGACTTTTGGTTTGGTTTCTGTTTTCTAGAAATTTTAGGGTCATGGTTTTTTTTGGAAGATTTATGTTGGTACATTCTGTTACAGACATGTATTTGAATTTTTGGGATTATTGAATTTGATTTGAATGTGTCATATGCTACTATATTGGTGAATTACCTTGACATTTATATATTGCAGCAGTATGATAAATTGTTTTGCACCATTAAGCCTAAATACTTCTAATCAAGAACAATAATTTTCTCATATTCTTTTATTAGTATTTCATGAAACTAAAAGTCTTTGCTTGACAATGTCAATTTGAAATTATCAAATGATGTCACCTTAACTCAGAACAGTTAACTACTTAAACATATCTGTATAAAAAATCAAAGAGCAAAAATATTATTTTAGCGTATTCAGTTACATATCTGCAAGAGAATTGGATAACTTAAATCTAACTAACTATAATAATCAATACACTATCAGCAAGTTTCCTAATTAACATTGAGCTAACAAACTGCTAAATTGGGAAACTATACAACTAACTGATATAAGGGGAAAATCATGTAACTGTAAAGTTTTCACCCCAAGCCATCAAATAAAAGAAGCAATAAAAAAATAGGAAGACATGTGAAGGCATTACTCTGTATTATGCAGAGTTACATACTTAGATTCCTTTCCTAATCCTAAGCATGTGATTCACACTTACATGTGCATCCACCAATAGTTTTTCTGATAATGTTCAATTTTGAGTGATTGTAGTTAATTTGTAACTGTCTTAAAACAATGATAAGTAGTTTATATGTTTATATGTTTATATTCATCAATGTTAGTATGTTTTTCTTATAAGTGCTGATTTAATAGGTCAAAAAATTGTTCATTTATGTCCAATTCTATATGCTAGTTGGGCATGTTCATGTTTTTGCATATGTTGGGCTCACCAAAAAAGAAAACCTGTCACATATAATCATTATAGAACAGTTCCAGAAAAAGAAAAAGATAGAGATAATGTTTACATGAATCAACATTTCAATTGCGCAGAATCTATTACTCAGTTGTAGTATTGCATGATATTTAGGGTGTTGTATGTACTAATTAGATGCTCTGATTCTGTTTTATTAGGTAAATTAGTTATAGTTCTATTATAACAATTTTTTTGTATAGATGTGAATAATTACTAGGTTTTCTTATAATTTGGATGATGATGCAGAAATACATTGGCCTTTTTTTGTTATGACTATCTTATGTGATGAATGTTATATTTGCATGAAAGGACTTGAATACAGTGATAATTGCCAACCTAACCTAATATTGTTACTTAATCTACAAATGTTGCTTTGTATGTATTAAACTCTATGATGATTTGTATATTAGTAATTTAGTATGACATATCCCCTGAAATGATGTACTTAAATTTTTAGTTATAAGAAATGGCCTTACCCCTTAAACTTTTCTACAATGGCATCCCATCCCATAATAGAGGAAGTTTCAAATCTTAAATAGCAATTATAGAAAAAAATTTAGGTTTATCTTGCAAAATAAAAAACTATTTGTACTTAAAATCAGCTCTAAAATCAGTTATTAATGTATTTATGTATAAATATATGTGTAATTTAATTTATTTTTAATGTATATTTATATTGTAATATATATTTTATACTCGTAACTAATTTTAGTATACATGTAACATACTTAATTACAAAATTATAAGCAAGGACTTAAAATTACAACTTTATCTAATGTGGTATTTTAATTTACTTTTGCCCATAAAACCAACCCCTTGTATTATCTATAAGGATTTGTTTCGTTGAACTTTTTAATATCTTGAAAGCCCTTTCACACATAATTAATTAAGCAAAATGACCAAAATCTTCAATGATTTAAAAATTTAATTTTGATAAAACAATTTTATAAGTTTCAATAATACAACGCTAAATCAATAAAATAATTATTTTTTGTATCGACCGCGTAAATAATAATTCAAAAAAACAGGTATAATTAGATGATTTTGTAAAATATTTTATACTAAAAACATATCAAAATTAAGCTTATAATTTATTTTTCTAATTTTTTTATATTTTTAATTTTATCATTTTTATCGTCTTTTATTTTGAGTTATTTGCTAATTCTGTTTACTTTGCCCTCACCATACCCTTCTACGTAAGGGTGTACGCGAATCGCTATCTGTTACTTCTGACTCTGAAAAAATTTAACTTTTAACTCTTACGCTACTTTGGAAAGCTATACTAATTTATAATAACTTTTTCAACATCAAAAATCATGGTAATGATTTTTTAGATGCTAATGAATCAAAAAATAATTTTTAATTGATTTTTAGAAATCGTCTATTGCTCCGTTTTAAATTCATAAGTTTGTAAAAATTTAGATTTTTTGGAATTTCAACTAAAACACAATTTTAATTACTATTCTTATTTGTTTTGATTTTTTGATATTTTATTTGAATCCAAACAGGATATTTTCTTATTAATATTTATATTTTAACTTAAAAATAAGAAATGTCAATAAGTTGTACAAATAGCAATCAAACCTACATATATATACTGCACAAATAGTAAATCGAAGGGTTAAATATTTTTTTCGTCCCTAAGGTCTCGGGTGAAAATCAAATTTATCTCCCACCTTTTTTTGTTATTAAAATCATCCTTTTGTCCATAAACAACATTTTTTCGATCAATTTTACTCTTAAACAAAAATAAAAAATATTAAAAAAAATAAACCACCTCACCCCATCCCTTACCCCCACCCGTCCCACCTAAGATAGAAAAACTAAAAAAACTAAAAAAAGAAAACAAAATACACAAGAGAGAAATAGAGAGGAAGAAGAAAGAAAGGGAAAGGAAGAAGGAGGAGGTGACAGCCGTGAGAGTGACGGCGGAGAACTGCTCTGTCAACGTCGAACTCCATCACCGTCATCGAGCTTCTGGTGGTGAGGGGCTCTTTTCTTCCCCCTCGCTCGATTTGTCCTCTCCTCAGCCACAGCTGCGACGGCGATGGCAGTAGCTTTCCGTGCCGTCACTTCTTCCTCCTCTTTCCTTCAACCGCGACAGCGACAAACGGCAGCAACACCACCCCTCTTTTCTGAGTTTTCCTTTTCTCTCTTTTCTGCGTTCTCTCTCAAGTTTGAAGGATTGAAATTTTGAATTTTCTATCTTGAATTTGAATGTGGTGTTGTTGTTGATGAATTTTTGAGTATGAATATATTGTTGTTGCTAATTATGTATTAGCTTTGTTTGATTTTTTTTAAGTTAAAAAAAAATAGTTGGTATTTTTTTATGGATTTTTGAATCTGGATATATTGTTATTGTTGATTCCGCATTGGCTTTGTTTGGTTTTTTTGAAATTAAAAAAAAATAGTTGGTATTGTTGTTGTTGAAAATTTGGGGAGAGAGTGGAGTAGGGAGGAGGCTGAGATAAACAGTAGAGTGAGAAGGGTAAAGGAAAAAGATGATGATGAAGGATATTTTAGTCTAAAATTTAAAGAAAAGATGATTTTAAAACGTTTAGTAACGTTAAGGATGATTTTAATAACGGAAAAAAGGTTGGGGACGAATTTGATTTTCACCTCAAAGATAAAAAAAGTACTTAACCCAAAATCGAATTAACTAGATTCGATTTACCATACGCTGCGTGAGTCCAAAAGCGTTTCCATACTAAATCGAACATATATACTTCGATTTAGTACTGAACCTGCTAATTCAAACCCAACTAATTCGATTTACATTGAAAACGTGTAAATCAAATTCACAAATATTTTGCCTCTCCAACTAATTCAAGTTTAATTGATTTGATTTACATGTAAATAACATATAAATTATGTTAATTTAATTCAATTTAAGACAAGATGCGTAACCAATTTTGATTTAAGGTATTTATATAATTTTAAATTCTATTTATTTTATCAACGTGAATTATCCCAAGAAAATATCATTATTAATTTTTTAACTATCAAAACTAAACATCTAATCCTGTAATCCGGATCGAGTTAAATGGTCTAATTGGAATTTTATGTTAAGATTTTATTTATTTATTAAAACTTGATCATGGGGAAATCGACAAAAGAAAAAGGGCTTATGGGTGACTTACTATTTAAAATTCAAGATGTTTTTCAGATGCATAATAATAGTTAAAAGAAATAAAAAATAAAACATCAATGTTATTTTACTAAATTATAAATTTATTTGTTAATTATAAATTTATTTTGTTGCAGAAAATTTTTCTTGTTATATTTAAAAGATACTTAGAATAGTTTGGTGTATTTCTAAATCTTAAACTTAAACTTAAGACAAATAAAATAATAAATATCTTAACCTATCTCGTATTTGTGAATATTACACATGTTTAATAGATAAAAGAGCCACTATTTTATACTTGGATTAAGCTCTTTTAAATAAAGGAAATTAGTAAAATAATGAAGTAAAAATCTAATAAATCTTAAATAAGAATAATGAAATTTGTATATAATAAAAAATACAAATTCAATAATAATTAAACTATTATTTATTCGCTCTATTGATTTTTACCTACGGTAATAATATCATTGATCTAATGGTGTCGATTTGAACTGTGACAAAAAAGAAAAAATAAATATATGTTTGAGATCTGGCCAAAGAATTTAAATATGGAATAAAGATGTGTGTGTTTTTTTTTTTTTTGGAAAATAGACGTTTTTAGTGTATACACAGGCAAGCAGACGTTGCAGAAGTGCAGGCGCAACACGCAGCTAACGTGCTGACTCAACACGCAGCTTACGTGTTGAACACGTGTCCAAAATCTGAAGCAACACACAAGCTACGTGTTGACACGTGGATGTCATCCATCAACACGCATGATGCGTGATTCCTACGTGACAGGCAACTCGCAGGTTGCGTGTTGCACACATGACGGACGTTGGTTGGATGGTTTAGCAACACGTAGCCTACGAGGTGAGTCTTCTGCCTATAAAAAGCAAAGCCCGTAACCATCTTACTTCAATCTGAGAGGTGTGTTTTTCTCTAAGGTTAGTACGATGGAGCGCATAGTAAATATAGTGGTTTACCACAACGGTGAGGTCGTACGAAATACATATGAGGGTGTGAGTTTTGCGTGTGATAAAATATTTTCGTTTGTTGTTCTGTGCACTATAACGTTCGTGGAACTACTATACGGGCTCTGTCAAAGCATAGAGGCTGATATCGTAAAGAGGGTGACCAACATTCTCTATAGGAGTCCGGTTGTCATTTTTGGCGGCCTGATACAGTTTGAGGTTATGCCAATAGTCGATTACACAAGTATTCAGCGGATGTTTCGTATTCACCAGCAAACTTAGGTGCAACACCCAAGGATTGAGTTGTATGTTGAGTTTGAGTATATTGTTGCAGATGAGGTTCAACATGACCTAGATGTGCAAGATGACATAGTTGAGGCGTACTTGGGAATGAACAATGATAGCAATGAGGAGTTCGAAACTACGTACAAAGCCAGTGATGAGGATGAGGACGACGATGGGGGAGCTGAGGCTGTAGCAGAAACTTTAGTGGTTCCATCCGCAGTTAGTCAACCATTAGATGTTCCACCTTTTATGCGTAGCTTGAATCTTGACGCCATGCATGCACCTGAGTTTTCTGAATATGCAAACATAAGTACGTGAGTAGTGGGCAATATGTTTACTTGATTTTGTTTTAGCGGATCAATGAACGACAAATTTGTTTTCTTATAGGTGTTGCTGATCTTGAGGATGGAGAGTTTAGGATCGGAATGGAATATGGTCCAAGAAAATCAGTCACTACGGCAATTCAAAATTATACTAACTCCAGAGGAGTCGATTACGTTGTTTATGAATCTGAGCCACAAACGTTCTATGCAAAGTGCAAGACTTACGGATGTGGGTGCGACTGACTTATCTGAGCCAGTTTGATACAGAGATACAACGGGAGGCACATGTGTTCAATGGAAAAGATCTCATAGGATCACTCCAAGTTAGACTCGAACACGATTGCTGAGGCTATGAAGCCATAGGTTGAATCTGACCCATCTATAAAGGTCAAATCTATAATGGCGGAGGTCTAGGTAATATTCAACTACACTATTAGTTACCGGAAGGCTTGGCTGGCAAAGCAGAAGTTGATAGCCAAGGTTTTCGGTGGATGGAAAGAATCTTACCAAGTTTTGCCGTTGTGGTTCTTGGCGATGGTTTAGAAGATGCCTGATTCACAAGTGCAAATAGAAACACGACCCCTGTATAACGGGAGTCAAGAGGTGGACGGTGTTAGGATACTTCATCGGATATTCTGGAGTTTCAATCCATGTATAAGAGCTTTTAAATATTGCAAGTTGCTGGTTCAGCTTGACGGGACCCACCGATACAAAAAATATGAAGGTTGCCTTTTGGTTGCAATTGCGCAAAACAGAAATCAAAATTTTATACCGATTACTTTTGCCATTATAGAGGGTGAGACTACTAATGCGTGACACTTTTTTCATAGTAATTTACGAACACGTTATAAGAAAGACGGCTTGAGGATAATCTCCGATCGTCATGAGTCAATTCGGGCTGCGGTAAATCCTAGCAGATGTGATTGGAAACCTCCGAGGGCATGGTGGATGTTTTGTATTCGGCACATTTGCAGCAACTTCTTAAGGGATTTCAAGGTTCCGTACTTGCAAAAGCTTGTGGTCAACATTGGGTATTCAAGGACAATGGAGGAGTACAATGCCAACTACAAGAGGTTGCAAGAACGAGGTGAGGAATATGTTCGTTGGTGCGACAATATCGATCGTCCCCAGTGGGTGTTGATGTTTGACGAAGGACATCGATGAGGTCACATGACGACGGACTTTATTGAGTGCGTTAATTTGGTGTTGAAGGGTACTCTAAATTTTTGTATATTAGCGCTAGTCCAAGGAACATTTTATCGGTTGAATGAGTCGTTTACGCAAAAAAGTACTAAGGCTTACCAGTGCAAGCGTGTTGTATTTGCTTTCTCTGAGTTTGCCACTCAAAGGATAGAGGCAAACATGCAGCGCGCAGGTAACATTGTTGTGAACCGGTTTGATAAAAGAAATGAGGTGTTTGAGGTGTCACAGAGGTGCGACCTTGGGCATTTCCAGGTGGAGCGACTTCTATGTCGCCATGTTATTGCATGCTGCACTAACTAACGACTGGATTGACAGGTATATGTCAGTGACATATACAAGATGTCAAAGATTCGGAAGGTCTACAGAGTGGAATTTGTCCCATTGGGCGACATGGGAATCAGGGTCATAGTAGCAGTAGATGCCCTCAACGTGCTGGACCAAGTGGGGTTGGTGGCAGTGGTGGCTCGTAGGGTTTTGTTTCCAGTGGTGGGTCTCAAATCATAGTCGTAGTATTTTTAGTTCATGTAGTTCAATTTTGTATTTCGATACCTATGTAATTTAAGTTAATATATTGAGTTAACGCATTCAATTCCTACTTTGACTCAAACTGAAAGTTAATACAACAAATAGAACAGTAAAAGTAAAAAAAATTCGACTAATGAGAAATTAAACAAAGTTCGACTAACTGAAAACTAAAACAAGAAATACAACGATGAAGGAAACAAAGTGCAACAGAAATGAAAACTAATACAACAAATACAACGATGAAATAAACATAGCTCGACTAAACTGAGAACTAATACAACAAACACTAAAGGTTTCTTGAAAACATGCATTTCCTTGTTCGCTGACCCTCTAACACTTGACGGTGTAAACCTGGTCGGTGGACGAACATCTGTCTGCAGGTTGTATTGATGGCCCTGATAAACTCCCTGTCCCTCTGTTGGACTGGATCCACCTCCATCTTCTTGTCCCTTGACTGGACCTGACCTACCTGTCGAGGCGAAAGGACTGGGGATATACCCTCCAACATGCTCTTGTGCCACCGATCGGACACTACTATGATGGGTTCATATGACCCCGATCAATCCGAATGTGCGACTCGATGAGACTAACCGTCGACCGATGCCATGTGGGGTTACGTGGACTACTATGATGGGATGGTTGTGATGTAGGCATCATCAAGACTAGGACCACCGCTATCAAAGAATCGACGGATGATAGCATAGTTCCCAAGAGATGGTTGTGCTAGTGAGAATGGGAGAAAGTATGCGAGTCCGAATCCAACACTGCTGCGCTGGCTGTGATGTGATCTGAGACGGCTCGACTGCCCATGAGAAGGCTGTGGGCGATGATACAGAAACGTCTGAAACACTGCATAAGGCTGTGCTAGATGCTGCGGTGGTGGCTACTGAGGTAGATACTGTGGTGGGTGCTGATGAATGAATTCTGATTGCCTCAGGTACATCCCATATGATCTACTGTACCAACTCTGGTAATCGGCAGATGGAATGAAGTCGACAATTAGTTGCAGACCTCGATCTCGCAGATGACTATCTGGTTACCCCATTGTTGTATCCATTCATCATGAATCCCGTGCCAGTCATGGTGCTGTACTCCCCGAAGAGTATAGCAATGCGTGTCAATTGGTATGACTTGTATTGCGAGAGGGGGTTATGCATATCAGTATTGGCAAACCACTCAGCTCACAGTAAGCCATTCGACACACTCAAACAACACCAATGGCCCCACCGTGTCACAAACGTCAAGGTGTAGGTTCGCAGGAATGATGAAGCCAACATACAACCTCTAAACAAACTGCAAAACTGCAAAATAATTTCGAGAAGCATTAAATTATTAATAATACTATAAATTATAACAGAAAATCTCTAAACCCATACTCACCTCCTCCATAAGGTCGCTTGAGTGTCTAATAGTCGCTTGAGTCATATCTCGTAGTTTTCAGACCCGTGAATGATGATTCCATCTGCAACATAAATAATTATCTACATAGTTTGAATTAAATCTTGCCAGTAAACCATAAATAACATATACATTAAATTCGAATAAAATAATCACAATTACCTGCGTGCAACAGGTATCTCAGCCGATGCAAGCTGGTGTCGGAAAATCAGCTCCAGCCACGGCATAAGCTCCCCCGCCCAAGCAAACAAAAAATCAAGTGAGCAATCCATCTCCTTACAATCTGTGATGCACGACATAGTGACCTAAAAAGTGCGCTAAACAAGCTGACCACCAACTGTAATTGTCAATCTGATCAAAATTCTGGAGTAGTGGTAATTATTTTGCATAGGTATATGCCATTGACTTATCCACGATGATTGTGGTACCCAAAAGACAAAAAATTTGACACATAACATAGCGCATAACAAACTCCCATGTGTCCAAAGGCTGTGTGTCTAGCGCATAACAAACTCCCATGTGTCCAAAGGCTGTGTGTCTCTAATATGGCGAATCTATGAAAGATTTATGTAGCTCTTTGAGTAACGGCTCACTTCGGGTTCACTACCGAATATCGCAAGGCTCTGCGTGACTAAGACGAGGTTGACTGCTTGGTCCGATGGCAGTCACGACATCTTGGTCACGCATAGCCTTGCAATATTCAACAGTGAACTGAAGTGAACCGTTCCTCCAAGAGCTATATAAATCTTTCATGCGTTCGCCATATTAGAGACACATAGCCTTTGGACACATGGGAGTCTGTTATGTGTTATGTTAGGTATCACATCTTCTGTTTACTCTGCTGGGTACCACACTCTTGGCAGCTAGGTTGATGGCATATGCCCAGCAAAGTACCACTGCTCCAAAACTTTGATCAGCAATTACAGTTGGGGTCATCTTGTCTAGCGCACCTTTATAGGAAACTGTATCGTGCATCACAGTACGAATGTAAGGAGATAGATGACCCTCTTGATTTGTTGTTTGCTTGAGCGTAGAAACGTATTCCATGGCTGGCACCGATTCCCCGACAGTAGCTTGCGCCCCCACTGAGATACAGAGACCCGCATGTAACTCTCATTATTTTATTTGAATCTAACGTGTATGTTATTCTTGGTTTACTGGCAAGATTTAATTTAAACTATGTGGATAAGTTTCTATATTACAGATAGAATCGATCATCCACGAGTCCGAAAACGACGAAATACGACTCAGGTATCTAATAGGCACACAATCAACTTTATAGAGGAGGTGAGTATGGGTTTAGAGGTTTTTCGTTATAATTTACTGTATTATTAATAATTTAATGCTTCTCGAATCATTTTGCAGTTTGTCTGGAGGCCGTCGGCATCATCATTCCTACATGCACACTTTGATGTCTGGAATAGTGAGGCTATTGGTGTCGTTCGAGTCTGTCGAATGGCTTCTTGCGGATCGAGTAGTTCGCCAATATGGATATGTAGAGTCCCCCTTGACAATACAAGCCATACCAGTTGACACGCATTGCTATACTCTTCGAGGAGAACAACACCACGACTGGTGTGGGGATTCAAGATGAATGGATATAACAATGGGGTAACTATCGGGGTCTGCAACTAATTGCAGACTTCACCATGTCTGCCGATTATCGGAGTCGGTACAGCAGATCAACGAGATGTACCTGAGGCTGTCGAAATTCATTCACCGCAGCATCTAGCACAGCCTTATGTAGTGTTTCAGCCGTTTTCGTATCATCGCTCACGGCCATCTCATGGGGAGTTGAGCCATCACAGATCACATCACAGCCAGCACAACAGATTTTAGAATAAATTTAAAAAGATCACAAAGTATTCAGATTTTAGAATTAATTTTTATATATTTTTATTGAATGTGACCATTACAAATGTGAGTCACTTAAAGTTGAAAGATGATGATTTTTGTTGGAGTCACTTAAATGTGAGTCCCTTAAACTCCTCGATTTTACTATATTTCTTTTTTGTTGGAGTATAATTATTTACTAGTCTTTTTAATTATTGGATTGATGCTAGTACTTTTTATTAATTTATTTTGTAGTTATAATTTTAAAAATTGTATTCACATACTGGTATCCTGCGGATTTACATGGATCAATAACCATTACCCCCTTTATATCATTTTTTTTTGTCTTGGACTAAGCCCAAAAACCCTACCCGAACCCCGGCCCACCCAACCCAAGATCCTAACTAATTTTTCTCCACTTCAACGCCTCTACAGGTTGCAGGAAGATGCCCCCATTTTGTTATAATCTCCCATTGTTGCAATGAACACATTACAAGCTCCTTCTTCCAATTAATTAATATTTTGGAACAAGCATAGGTGCAATTGGGTCAAGTCCGAATAGGTCTCTCTGTCGTCGTCTCCTCCGCACGAAGGTCCGCCACAGAGGAAAAAGGAAAAGCACACAAGGCCGTAGCCATGCTTCATCGGCGATCTTCTTATTATCCATTCTATCAACCTCTAATCACCTCCGAAACTCTGAATTCCATTTGGACATTGCGGTGGGTCTATAAAATCTTCCTTTTGACACTTGCAGTTACCCTTTCATCTCTTTTGATGATTCTTGCTAACTCCTTTGGAGGTCTCACACACCATTGTCGCCCTAAAGCTCTCGAAGAAGCCATTTTTGCCACTTTATGTGCCAGCTCATTACCCTCCCTTGGAGTCCAGGTAAGACCAACTTCTGGCTGGTTATTTATCAGTTCGAATATGTCATTTAACACTGCATCAATCTCTCAAAGCTTGCTTCTTGATTTAATTGTTTGGACTAGTACTAAGCTATCTGTCTCAATTAAACATCTCCCTAATTGTAGATTTTTAGAGAGAATCATGGCGTCCCTCATGGCATGAGCTTCAACAGCTAATGGAGATATTGTTTTGAAGTTCATTGTAGATCCAGATAGAACCTTACCATCACAGTTCCTTATTACTGCTGCCGATGCTGCCTGACCAGTTTCTTTATCAAATGATGCATCAATGCTAATCTTCATCCAACCATTTGGCGGTGGTCTCCAGGTAATTTGTTTCCTGTGTCTGTTATTTATTACTTCTTTTACTTTTTCTTTCTGCTCTGTTGATTTCCTGAATTCTGCTTCTTTGTTGATCGCTGTAATAATTATTGTTTTTGGGCTGAGCTATTTATGCTGAAATATAAAAGAGTTCCTAGCTTTCCAAATAGACCAACTTATGAAAGCCAAGTTGTTAATCTTACTCTGTGTTCCACACCCATCTTCAGCCTTTAATCTATTGACTATTGCTAGTAACCACTTCGCGAAAGATGTGACATTATTAGGGGTGGGTGAACATTGAATCTGGGATCCAAACCACACTGCTCTAGTCCATGGGCATAGTAGTAGTGCATGTTCAACTGTCTCCTCTGCCTCTTGACAAATGCTGCAGGTAGGCTTTTTTATAATTTTCCTTGTAAATAGATTATAATTCACAGCCAATATATTATGACAAGCCTTCCAAAGGAACATTTTCAATTTTTAGGGGATATGCATTCCCCAAATTGTCTTCCATAACTCCTTCAGATCCGTACTTGATGATGCTTGATTTTGAGCTTGATCTATCTTCTCTGCCCTTGCTAGATGATACCCTATTTTCACCGTATATTCTCCGTTTTCCTTATATGGCCAGATCAGACCATCTTTCTTATTTATTAGGCTTATTGGTGTCTTTATGATTCTCTCGCCAACCTGATTCGGAAAGATGTTCTGAATTTTCCTCACATTCCAACCCTCTCCCTCTATCAGGATTTCCTTTACCTTTATGTTTCTTTCTCCAATTGGGAGTTCTAATCTCCCACTTCCTTCTATCCAATTCTTGGCCCATACGTTCACCTCTGATCCATCACCAATGCTCCAGCAACCTTTCATTCTCAAAAAGTCTCTTCCTTCCAAAATACTGTTCCAAATACACGAAGCCTCCTTACTCCTCTTAGCTTCCCAAAAATTGCCATTCGGATAATAAAGAGCTTTGAGAATTTTTATCCAAGTTGCATCCGGATTATTGATAATTCTCCAAGCTTGCTTAGCCAAATAAGCTAAATTATGTACCTCCAAGTCCTTAAAGCCTAATCCTCCATCAAGTTTTTCTGCCGTTATTTTTTCCCAACTTTTTCAGTGTATACCTCTTCTTTTTCCTTGATTTGACCACCAAAACCTAGCGATTTTTGCACTCAGTCGATTACAAAAATTCTTTGGAAACTTTACTACGCTCATAGCATATGACGGTATTGCCTGTATTACTGCCTTAATTAGCACCTCTTTCCTTGCCTGATTTAAAAGGTTTTCTTTCCAGCCCTCAATTTTGTTATCTATTCTCTCCTCTATCCATGCTAAAGCTTGGTTTTTAGATCTTTCCCATTTTGCTGGTAAGCCAAGGTATTTTCCCGGATTTTTCCAAGCTGAAATTCCCAAAATTTCTTCTATATTTACCCTTGTCTGGATTGGGATAGCATTGCCAAAAGAAATTCCCGACTTCTGAAGGTTAATCTCCTGACCCGAGGCTTTCGTATAAAGATTAAGGATTTGAATAATCTGATATACCTCCTCTTCGTTAGTCTCTGCAAAAATAATACAATCATCTGCAAAAAGTAAATGCGTTAATGAAGGAGCATTAGAAGCTAATTTTATTCCTGAGATAATATTCTTGTTCTGGGCCTCATTCATCAAAATAGTAAATACTTCTGCAGCAATAATAAACAGATAGGGAGATAAAGGATCTCCTTGTCTTAAACCTCTTTGTGAAACTATCTTTTTTGATAAATTTTCATTAATTTTAATCCTATAGTTTGCACTCCTCACACAACTCATTACCAACTTAAACCATTTCATATCAAAACCAAAAGCTTTGAGCACCTCTTCCAAAAAGCTCCATTCAAGTCTATCATAAGCCTTATTCATATCTAGTTTAATGGCTAGCATATCGACAGCATTTTTTCCTTTCCTATCTATTTTATGAAAAGCCTCTTGTACTATAATAATATTATCCTGAATAAGTCTTCCCCCTACAAAGGCACTTTGTATCGGAGATTCAATATTCCCTAAAAAAAACTCTCAATCTTAACACTAAAATCCTGGATATAATTTTATAAATAAAGTTACAACAACTAATAGGTCTAAGGTGATTTAGGTTTTCAGGATTCTTAATTTTAGGGATTAAAACAAGGGTGGTTTCACTAATATCATCTAGCATGACTCCATCAACAAAAAAATTCCTCACCACTTCACACACATCCCTCTTAATAATATCCCAATGCTTTTGATAAAACCTACCATTGAGGCCATCCGGACCTGGTGCTTTCATACCACCCATACTGAAAACAACTTTCTTAATCTCCCCATCACTTATATCTTATGTTCCATAAGGCATTTATTCATCTCATCTGTTACTCTTTTAAGAATTTTCTTGATGCACTCTTTCATGTTCACCTTATCGGAGGCTTTGAATAATCTTAAAAAGTAATTCTCTGCTAAACTCAAGATCTCAGTTTCTCCTTGAATCCATTGCCCTTCTTCATTCTTAATCCTATCAATTCTATTCCTATCTCTTCTTTGAATAGTTGTGGCGTGAAAGAAAAATGTGTTTTTGTCACCCCACTTAAACCATTTAAGTCTAGATCTTGCGCCCCAATATTTCTCTTCTTGCATCCACAGTTTACTAATCTTATCCCTAATCTGTGCTATACTATATTGCTGATCTTCTGTGAACTCAGAGTTTTGTAACCCTATTAGCCTCTCCTTTAACTTGGCTATTTCTAAATCAGCCCTTGCAAAAGTCTTTCTACTCCATCTTTTTAAATCCTCTTTACAATGTTTAATCTTTTGAGAAAAACTATTCCAGTTATATCTTTGAGCACTTATCATATTCCATCCTTTTTGAATAACTTCTTTACATTCCTCGTGGTCATCCCAAAATACTTCATATCTAAAATACTTGTTTACTTTTTTAACCGGATTAAGATTAAGAACTAAAGGGCAGTGGTCAGAGCTAATAGCTGGGAGGGCTTCTAAAGTGGCATGTTGAAATATTTCCCTCCATCTCCAATTGACCAGCACTCTATCTAATCTTTTTCTAGTTATAAAGTCACCTCTAGAATTACTAAACCATGTGAATTTATTTCCCTTTAGATCCAGGTCCATTAAACAGTTAGTGTTAACAAAATTTTCAAACTCTTCCACCTGATTCTTAGGTTTAGGGTGCAGCCCAATCTTTTCTTCTTGTGTAAGAATATCATTGAAATCACCTAAACAGGCTTGTGGTTCCTCTGGATTAATATTACTCTCAGTTAGCATTTTCCACAGCCTCTTTCTATTCCTAAAAATAGGATTACCATACAAAAAGTTACAACTCCAACCATTGCCTTTGCTATCACTAATTTTAGTTTTAATATAATTATCACACCAAGAGTAAACATTAATATTCACAATATCTTTCCACAAAATACATAGACCACCGGACAAGTCCCGAGGTTCTACACAAAAGTATTTATCAAAATGTAACCTTCTTCTTATTCTTTTTATCTTAATATCCTTAGCTCTAGTTTCTATCAAAAAAATAATAGACGGCTTTTTCTGTTTACATAAATTTAAAAGTTCAGAAATTGTCAAGGATGCCGCCACTCCACGACAATTCCAGCTAAGTATGATCATGGCTGAGGTTGGGGCATGTATAGGCCCGCCTCCTCAGCCATGATACAGTTACCTGGTTCCCATTCTGCTGTCATCATAACCAAGTTCTCTTCCTTCTCTTTTCTTGCTCCATTGCCTCCCACCTTGTTGGTCTTCTTTTCCTGGTCCTCTTCATTCACTTTCTGAATCCCTTCCATTGCAATTAAGCTTAAAGCATTGGCCTCCACAGAGTCTTCACCATCTGCCACTCTTGATCTCTTAAAGTCTTGAGCTTCCTCTTTTAGCATGTCTTCATTCCACTCAGCATTAGATATCATAAGAATTCCTTTATCTTTCCTCTTCCTTTTCAAACTCAACTCAGTTTCTATTTTTCATGCAAGTTTGAGTTTCCATCTTGTTGTTTCTCCAAAACCCTCTTTTATAACTTCATTTTCTTCATCCTCATCAACAGCTAATTCCACAAAGTACTCCATCCCTTCTTCATTCTTTGATTTTCCCACCTCCTTTTCCTCCTTACCAAAAGCTGGGTTTTTATTTCCTCTCTATATTCCCATTTTCCTCCTCCTCGATTCTGATAGTCTTCAGCGTTGCCATGTTGTTCCTTCCCTTTGAATAATATACTCCTTCCTAATGTGTTTTTCCTATATGCTGCTGAGAACCTCCTCAACTCTTCTCTTATGGTGACCTCCTTTCTATTCTCTATTCTGCCTTTCTCTTTTTTCTGCACCGTATAGCTGTTTACCTCCTCTGAAGATGCTTGTACCATCAGCCCAACCCTCCTAAAATTGTTTTCTGCTGGTTCAGCCCTTAAAAGTTTAAGAGGGCTTTTTTCACACTCTTTTCCTTTTTGAACATCATTTGTTTCTTTAATGGGCTTCTCCACCATATTCAGCCCAAATATTCTATTCTCCTGACACTTTTCTCTAATCTCTTCAACTTGGGCTTGCCTCTCCAATTGGCCCTTGTCTACAATCTCTCTCATTTCTCTCTCTGCAGCATTAATTAGATAGGTTGTCCTTAATATTCTTGTGTTATCATTCCTTTCCTGAAAATCTGGGATATTTTGCTATACTTGTACCTGCTCCTCCCCAAGCACTCTCCTAGATTGGTTTTTCAAGAAATCTACTTTCCTGAATTCCTGCTGCAAAACCTGTTCAGCTCTGATCATACTCTCCTCAGTGTCTTGTTTCCCCTCACTCTCTTTCTTCCTGCTCTGCCATCCACGCGCTTCCTCCTCAACCTCTCTCTCCTTCCATCCTTCTTGTTTTGAGCTACCAACAGCCATGGATGCATTAGATCGGCCCTGATGAACTCCCAGTCCTGCTGAATAACGCGGCTTTGTCGGATCCCAAGAAGCCATTGCTGTTGGATTTGTGCAACTTTTCTTTTCATGCCCAATGATACCACAGTTAAAGCAATAACAGTCTGGCAGTCTCTCGTATCTGAAATGAACCCACATATGTGGTAACGATTCTCTAGCTAACCAAAATCCCTTTGGGAGTTGCTTAGTTATATTGATCCCCACTCTGATCCTCAAAAAATATCTCCGCAGAACTCCTTCCACCTTTGGATCTTCTGCTTCAGCAAGTACTCCCAGCATGTTCCCAATTTGAATAGCTGCTTCTTTATGGATGTAATCCAGTAGCAAGCCGTGAACTTGTATCCAAAACTCCATTATATCATGATCAACTTCGAAAACTGATTCACCCTCAGTCTACAGTCTGAAGTTAATCAAGTTACCTCTCACATTCCATGGACTGTTTTGGAGTATCTGTTACCCTTTCCTCCTATCTTTGAAGCTGAACAGCATCTTTTTTAACCCTATCTCAGTAACTGCTACTCCTTGAGGGTTGCCCCACATCCCCATCAGTGCATTCTTGCAAGCTCTGAAGCTGATTTCCTTGTCCGAAATAACTTTTCCCACAATGTTGACACAATCAGCTCTAAATCCTTGCTCTCCTGGTTTCTTGAGGTTGATAACTTTCCCTTCTATACAGTCCATGCCAAATTTTGCCATTTCCTAATGTTACCTCTTGTTTGCAGGTTCCTTGCTTCTGGCGTGCGATGTTTGATATACAATTGTATTTTGGTAAAATTTTGAAGATTGCTATTGGTGATTTGTGATGGTGTAAATGTGAGTGTCAGTGTTTATAAACTCCCTTCTGGAGAAGAACCTACTGTTCTGAGAAATCACTATCATTATTAATACTCTCATTGCTGATCTTGGGCGTGTTCAAGTTTTCGCATGTGTTGGGCTCACCAAAACAAAAAATTGGGCCACATATAAATATATAATTATTATAGAACAAGTCCAAGAAACAAAATAATATTATGTATAACCTTGACAAGAATGTAAATTTTAATTTGTGCAGTCTATTACTCTTATAAATTTATAATAGGGCATGATATTTAGGATGTTGTTAGCATTAGTATTAAATAACATTATGTCTATTATAGTTCTGTTATAACTATATAGTTTGTTAATTAGATTATCTTATTCTGTTTATTAAGTAAATCAGTTATAGTTCTGTTATAAGAATTTTTTTATGTTTGGTTGTGATTAACTATGTTCTTTCCACGTTTTTTTGACAGCTTGAGTTCTTGATTTTCAATTGACAAGCCCAAAATCTATTCATCTATGCCACAAAAAATGATACAATAACTAAACTTTGAAGTGTAAAAATCTCTTTCTTTTTTAAGCCTATAAGCAAAAGCAGTAGAAGAAGAAAAAACTGCTTACCAAGTAGTCTCAAAAAACTGGTTGAATATTGGCAGCATGCAGCACATATCTCATGTCCACCAAAATAGATATTTGATTGTAACAAAAATTGGCTACTTTCTGTGAAATTATACCAAAAGTTTCAGATATTCAAACCTTCAAAAGTTTTGTTTTTTTTTTAGGGAAAAGAAAAAGAAAAAGGAAAAAAAAAGAATATAGTAGTGAGGTTATTTACCTGCAGAACAACAGTCAATGATAATGCGAGGACCATCCTAGCCACCAATCCAAAAATAAAAGATGCAGCTTCAAGAAAGTTAAAAAAGAAATACATGTAATGCTAGCTTTAAGATGAAATCAATCAAGTGGAATATACATGAAAGTGTTTCTTATAAACATGCAACACAAGGTATGAAAAAACCACACTAAGTGAGCACATGGAAGCAACCTGATAGTTATGTTTTCGGTAAAACACAGTAAAACAGTAAAACGTGGTGCATAACACCAACTAAATTTCAAAAGACAATAAATGACTAACAAGAATCAGAGACATTAATTTTAAATAATTCTGTTTGAAGGACTCAAAATAAAAAAAAGAACCCATAAACTGTCACAGCAAAAATAACATCAATAAACATAAATAAAAGAGAAAATAAACATTCAAACCAAAACCATCAAAGATGACACCTAACTAAATAAAAATAAGATCAAGAAAAACTAAACAAATACATCAGATACAATAACTTAAATACTTCCCTATGATAATTAAACACAAGTCCTTAATAAAACATAATAATAAATTCATAAATAAGCTTAATAAAAATAAGTTATAATAAAAAATTATATATTTATAAAATGCATAAAATTTATAAAAAAAATAAACATATAAAAAATAGAACTAAATAAACTATCTCATTCTTTAAAACTGTAGATTAAGTCCCCAAAAAAGAGAATTAATTTGACTCAATGTTTGAATATAATCATTTTCAGCATTAGTCAAATACTAACCTTGTTCCAAAAATAGTTTTACATGTAGTGTATATTAATTTTGATCTGAGACATGATTCAATTGTTGTGGTCAGATCCATGAAATTTTTTCTGATTTCATTTTGTCCTTGCCTTCTCTAGGCCCATACAAATAAGACATTCTTAGACATCATGATTCTTCTTCCCAGTACTAAACTATCTTTATGAAAGTTATTATTAACATAGTAACTCTTTCTATAAATGAAACTAAAGCTACATCAAATTTCAGAATAATATTTTTAATCATCCTAAAATTAAAATTAATAACATAATTTAGTCTTTTATAATTTTTATAATAAAAACATATATTTCTTTATTATCATAGCAGAAATACTCACTCTTTATAATATTATTATATTTTTATTCAATTGAATATTTATAAAATATTTTTTTATTATAAGTTGAAAAATTTTAAAGATTATTTTTTTTTTATTTTTTTCTATTCAAATCTTTTTACTAACATTACATCATATATTTCATAATTTCTTATAGCATTTCGTTCAATAGGAGTAACCTTTGAATCATAAAGAATACTAAATATTATTCATATTGAACAGAATGTTATTAGAGAATATAAATTATATTTTTTTTTTCATTTTTAAAATGTCTCTGTTCAAATTATAATGTCTAATTACATTTCGTATAATAGGAATAATCCTTAATACTGTTAATGGTTCATGGTTATTTTTATTGAAGGAAATATTATTAGAAATGATAAATTATATGATATATTTTTAGGAAAAAAGATTTGAACAGAAACAAATCTTAAATATAAAAATAATTAATTTTAAAAACTTTATAATTTGTATTAAAAAAATATTTTATAAAAATTCAATCAAATAAAAATAAAAATATAATAATAATATAAAAGGAGAATATTTCTCTCGTGATAACAAAATATATTTATTATGAAAATTACAAAAGAATAAAGCATGCTATCAATCTTAATGATAGGACAATCAAATATATTATTCTAAAACTTTTGTAGCCTTAGATTTCATCCACGAAAAGAATTACTATATTAATATGTGGAATGGAGAATTCTGTTATGATGAGGAGAAAAAATTATATTTGAAGTACCTTATACAAGCAAAAAAAATATAGATATTAAAATATGTTAATTTGATATTTGAAGTATCGTGATGCATGCAAAAAAAATAATATAGATATTTGAACAATTCATAAAAAAAGTCCATAAAGTTGCACTACAAAAATAACAATAAACATAAATAAAAAATAAAAAATAAACATATAAAATATAAAAAAATTAAGTAAATCGCCTCACACTCTAAAAGTATAAATTAAACTTTTAAAAAAATAGTCACAAAAAAATCTTTAAAAAAATACTAATTTACTCCAATTTTTGAAGATAATTATTTTAAATATGTTATATTATAACAAGAGTAATATTTTATTGTGCATGATGGTGAATTTTAATTTTTTACACTCCACTCTCGAAGAGTACATGTTATATGTAATAAGAGTAATTCTTTTATAAATCTTTGTCAATGAGTACATGTTATCAGTACTAAGAGTTATTTTCAGTAAAAGAAATGCTTTCAAAGATTATAAATTATACAAAGTCTCTTAAAAAAACACATCAACAGGAACAGGTTATAAAAATGAAAAAAATTTATTTTTAAAATTTTTTTCTTTATAAAAAAGAAAATATTATTTTATAAAAATAATATTGATTGAAATTATACTAACATTATAATAAGAAAATATCTTCTTAATAATAACGATGAAATTCATACTTTTAACATAAAAATTATGAAATGCTAAACCATGCTATAAATCTTAATTCTAAAATGATTAGACATATCATTTTAGAATTTCGTAAAGCACTAGATTTTATTCATAGAGATAATTACATTGACCCTGAGTTTGATAAAGATAGTTGTGTGCTAGGACAAAAAAAATAATAAGGTAAAAGAATGTCTGGTTAGTGTAGGCTTCAAGCCAATTTAACATATTAAAGTCATATACAAAATGAAATCTGAATAAATTTCAAAAATATGGCCAAAACAGTTAAATGATGTCTCAATAAAAATTAACATACACCATAGGTGAAAGCATTCAAACATGTCATTGTTTTCGAGGAAAAGACCCAGAAGCATCATGTGAACTTGTCTAAAAGACCAATAAGCATCTCAATTTTAAAGTCAATTTACAATACCATATACTTGGCTAAACTACACTGCAACCTACCACTTCCTTCTTACCCTTTTGTGTTCGTCAGAATTTTTGAATTCCAGAGCATACTATAAACAACTTCCCTCACCCTTTCTTACTTTCTTGTTCTTGTGAACTTGGTTGCATCACTTGTTGGAGGAGCTTTCCTCTATTCTTTTCTCAATGTTCTTTTCGACAGGTTGTCCGATGATAAGTTTGTCAACTGGATCCGAGGAAAGAAGCTTGACCAGGATCCGTGTGGAAGGTTGGAGAATATTTTAAACGTGGTTGAAGCTGTGCTGAATGATGCTGAGAAGAAACAGATCACTGACAATGCTGTCAAAAGGTGGCTCAAAAATCTTCAAGATGCTGTCTATGATGCTGTTGACTTGTTGGATGAAATATGCACCAAAGCTGCCACTCAAAAGGATCCAAGTAACTTCCTGTCTCATATCTTCAATTCACAAGATAAGGATATAGTTGTGACTACGATTGAAGAAGTCATTGCTAGACTAGAGGATATTGCGAAATACAAAGATATCCTTGGTCTGGAAAAGATTGCAGCGAAGAACATGTCAGGGAGGATTCCATCAACCTCACTAGTTAAAAAATCTGATATGTTTGTTGGCAGGGACAGAAAGAAGGATACCTTAGTGAAATTGTTGTTAGATGATACTAAAGATGGTGAAATATCTGTGATTCCCATCGTGGGCATGGGTGGGATAGGAAAAACTACTCAGGCAAAATTGGTTTATAATGATGCGGAAGTGAAACAAAAATTTCATGTTAAAAGCATGGGTTTGTGTTGGTGAGGAGGAATTTGATGTTCTTAAGATGACAAAGACTGTGACAGAGAAAACTGGTAATTCTTGTCACCCAAATGATTTAGATACAGTTCAAAATCATTTGAAGGATAAGTTAGAAGGAAAGAAATTCTTGGTTGTTGTAGATGATGTATGGAGCAATAATCGTGAGGGTTGGGAAAGTTTTCTAACTCCTTTTGAATGTGGAAGTGATGGAGGTCATACTGTTGTAACATCCCGTCTTGATTCAGTTGCTTCTATGGTGAAAACTAATCACATTCAACCTTTCAATTTGAGTTTGTTGCATGAGGAAGATTGTTGGTTAGTGTTTGCAAAACATGCATTTTTTCCTACTGAATCTAGAGACCGTTCAGCTCTAGAAATTACTGGTAGAAAAATTGTTGAAAAGTATAAAAGGTTACCTTTGACTGTTCAAACACTTGGGAGCTTATTAAGGACAAAAGATCATGAGAAGAGCTTATTAAGGACAAAAGATCATGAGAGGGAATGGATTGATGTTTTGTATAATGAGATTTGGGAGTTTTCTGAAGATGAGAGTAGCATTCTTCCTGGATTAAGAATTAGTTATTACTACCTTCCATCGAACTTAAAACGTTGCTTTGTTTATTGTTCTTTATTCCCGAAACACTATGAATTCGAAAGAGATGAACTGGTGTTATTGTGGATGGCAGAAGATCTTTTGTAGCAACCAAAGAGTGACAGCACTTTAGAACAAGTTGGTTATAAATATTTTACAAATTTAGCTTCAAGATCATTTTTTCAACATTTTAACTTTGGTGAAGATTCATTTGTGATGCACGATCTCATGTATGATCTAGCGACATTCTGTGGTGGAAAGTTCTTTTTTAGAACCTTTGAACTCAAAAATGCAGCCAAGCATGATGCTTATCCTCGTCATCTTTCATAATATAAATTCATGTCAATGCAAAAGGAACATAGGTATCATAGAAGATTGGCATTGACAGATAAATAATGTCACCCAACAGTATAAAACAAGTCACTGAAGCACCAAAATAATACCAAAAAAGATACAACAGTTGAATAAGAACATTTGAACACTAATGGTAAAATAATAAATTTAAAAAAAGAAAATAAAACAGGCACAGGATGAAAATGTTATGAATGAAAGCATGCAAATGTAATAAAGAAAATAGAATGAAAGAGAATGAGGATGAGAAGTTAAATAAACGAAGAAAAAGAAAATAAGAAAGGAGGAATGATCATATAAAAGATGACGAGGATAAGCATCATGCTTGGCTGCATTTTTGAATTCAAAGGTTCTAGAAAAGAACTTTCATCAGAGTTAAAATGTTGAAAAAATGATCTTGAAGCTAAATAAGTAAAATATTTATAACCAACTTCTTCTAAAGTGCTGTCACTCTTTGGTTGCTGCAAAAGACTTTCTGCCATCCACAATAACACCAGTTCATCTCTTTCGAATTCATAGTCTTTCGGGAATAAAGAACAATAAACAAAGCAACGTTTTATGTACAAAGGAAGGTAGTAATAAATTCTTAATGCAGGAAGAAAGCTACTCTCATCTTCAAAAAACTCTCAAATCTCATTATTCAAAACATCAATCCATTAAAACTCTCAAATCTCATTATTCAAAACATCAATCCATTCCCTCTCATGATCTTTTGTCCTTAATAAGCTCCTCTCATGATCTTTTATCCTTAATAAACTCCCAAGTGTTTGAACAGTCAAAGGTAACCTTTTACACACTTTTGAACAATTTTTTTACCAATAATTTCTAGAGCTGAACGATCTCTAGATTCATTAGAAAAAAATGTATGTTTTGCAAACACTAACCAACAATCTTCCTCATGCAACAAACTCGAATTGAGAGGTTGAATGTTATTAGTTTTCACCATAGAAGCAACTGAATCAAGACAGGATGATGTTACAAGAATATGACCTCCATCACTTCCACATTCAAAAGGAGTTAGAAAACTTTCCCAACCCTCACGATTACTGCTCCATACATCATCTACAACAACCAAGAATTTCTTTCCTTCTAGCTTATCCTTCAAAAGATTTTGAACTGTATCTAAATCATTTGGGTGACAAGAATTACCAATTTTCTATATCACAATCTGTCATCTTAAGAACATCAAATTCCTCCTCACCAACACAAACCCATGCTTTTAACATGAAATTTTTGTTTCACTTTCGCATCATTATAAACCAATTTTGCCTGAGTAGTTTTTCCTATCCCATCCATGCCCATGATGGGAATCACAGATATTTCACCATCTTTAGTATCATCTAACAACAATTTCACTAAGGTATCCCTCTTTCTATTCCTGCCAACAAACATATCAGATTTTTTAACTAGTGAGGTTGATGGAATCCTCCCTGACATGTTCTTCGCTGTAATCTTTTCCAGACCAAGGATATCTTTGTATTTCGCAATATCCTCTAGTCTAGCAATGACTTCTTCAATCGTAGCTACAACCATATCCTTATCTTGTGAATTGAAGATACGAGACAGGAAATTATTTGGATCCTTTTGAGTAGCAGCTTTGGTGCATACCTCATTCAACAAGTCAACAGCATCATAGACAGCATTTTAAAAATTTTTTAACCACCTCTTGACAGCATTGTCAGTGATCTGTTTCTTCTCAACATCATTCAACACAGCTTCAACCACGTTCAAAATATTCTCCAACCTTCCACGCAGATCCTGGTCAAGCTTCTTTCTTCGGATTCAGTTGACAAACTTATCATCGGACAGCCTGTCTAAAAGAACATTGAGAAAAGAAGAGAGGAAAGCTCCTCCAACAAGTGATGCAGCCATGTTTACAAGAACAAGAAAGTAAGAAAGGGTGAGGAAAGTTGTTTATAGTATGTTCTGGAATTCAAAAATTCTGACGAACACAAAAAGGTAAGAAGGAAGTGGTAGGTTGCAGTGTAGTTTAGCCAAGTATATAGTATTGTAAATTGACTTCAAAATTGAGATGCTTATTGGTCTTCTGGACAAGTTCACGTGATGCTTCTGGGTCTTTTCCTCAAAAATAGTGACATGTTTGAATGCTTTCATAAAAGTGTATGGTCCACTGCATCCTGTAGCCAATAGAGTGATGTCAGAGATATCCAAATAACACAAATGAATCAAATCACCTATTGAATAGAGCACTGAATCATGCTGAACAGAAAAAAAATTAAATGACAAAAGTCTTACATGCTTCAACTGTGCAAGTAAGTAACAATGATAACAAGAACCAATTTACTTTGAGGAATCATGCCATGTATTAAAATTGATTTCCAACAATGTCCTTGCATGTTTTAAACTATCACATATTTTAGTAAAGGCATGAGTAAAAAAAGGTTAACGGTTATTATCATACGTAAATCCGCAGGATGCATTCTTCAAGATTTTAACTACAAAACAAACTAATAAATAAGTACGAGCATCAATCCAATAATTAAAACACAGTAAAACGTAGACTTTAGTTACAACTAAATAAAAAAATTATAAAACACCAACAAGAATCACCCTCCATCAACGTTCTCACATTTGTAATATCTATATCCAATAAAAAATAAACAAAAATCAATTCTAGAGTCCGAATTTTTTGTGATCCTTCTTAAGTCTATTCCGATTATTTAAAATAAATAAACTAATTAATTAATATAATATTTAACAATAATAATAATAATAATAAAAAGAATTTAACCCATTATAAATACTCCTTCACAATAAAAACATAATTTTTATATAATACCATGTGCATCACAACCAAAAAATTTGGACACAATTGAGTGAGGACTCCGTCAACTTAATCCTCTGTCTATAAGAAAATCCTATTAAAACAAAAATATATTTATTTTTTATTAAAAATAATTAAAAGCAACAAAATAAAAATTTTTACCAAATTTATCCTCTAACATGTGTGGATATATCTTCACAAAATCGGATAACTTGTTTATATACATCTTCATATTTTACTAAAATATCTCCAGTTCTTTTCATATTCTTTTCGAATCATATGTTAGAGCTTCTATCAAATATTGATTCCTCTTTGTCTTGTCAACCCACTCAAAAGAATGTTCTTTTTGCACAGTTTTTTTTATGAAATCAACTTTCATTTCCAATTTAATATTATTATCTAATTCTTAGAATTTATTTTCAATTTTGATATAATAATTAATGATATATCAAGGACTCATTAAAGAAAAAAATTTGCATAAAGTGTCACTATAAAATAACATTAAAATTTTTTGTTTAAATTCTATAGTGATACTTTATAAAATTTTCTTCTTTAACGAGTCCTTCAAACAGAATCAATTATTATACCAAAATTAAAAATGAATTCTAAGTATTAGATATTGATATTTAATTAAAAATAGAAATTAATTTTATAAAAAAAATTGGGTTAAAATAAAACACATATTTTGAGTGGGTTAACAAGATAGGAAAGAATTAATATCTAATAGAAACTCTAATATATGATTCGAAAAATCAGAGATACTTTAATAAAATATGACAATGAATATAAACAATTCATCTGGTTTTGCAAAAATACGTCTGCATATGTTATGAGAACAAATTTGGTAAGATTTTAATTTATTTACAATAAAAATTCAAAAATATATTTTCTTTTATTTTAATAGAGTTTACTTGCAGATATTGAAAATCAAGTTGATGGAGTACTTGCTCAATTATGTTTAGATTTTTTGGATGAAATACACAAAGTTTTATACAAATATTAAGTTTATATTGTGAAGAAATAAGTATTTATGACGGGTTTAAGTTCTTTTTATTATTGTTAGATATTATATTAATTACATTAATTATTTATTTTAGACAATCAGGATAAATTTAAAAAATATCACAAATAACTCGAATTTTAGAATTAACTTTTATTTATTTTTCATTGAATATGGCTATTACAAGTGTGAGTCACTTAAAGTTCACAGATGAAAATTCGTATTAGTTTTTATAATTTTATTATTTAGTTATAATTAAACTCCACGTTTTACAATATTTTTTATTGTAGGAATATAATTTTTCCCTAATTTTTTTAATTATTGGAATAATACTAATACTTTCATTGATTTGTTTTGTGGTTATAATTTTAAGAATTGTATTCACATGCTGTGATATCTTGCGGATTTACATGGATTGGTAACCATTAACCCCTTTATATCATTAATGTTACTGTCATTGCTGATTTTATAGTGCAAAAAAATGTTCATTTATGCCTGATTCTATATGCTATGTTGGAACTTGGGCGTGTTCAGGTTTTCGCATGTGTTGGCCTCACCAAAACAAAAAATCGGTCACATATAAATATATAATTATTATAGCATGTTGACAAGAAACAAAAAAAATATTATATATAATGTTGACAAGAATAAAATTTTCAATTTGGGCAGAATCTATTACTCTATTATAGTAGTGCATGAAATTTAGGATGCTGTTAGCATTAGTATTAAAAACATTATGTCTATTATAATTCTGTTATAACTATATAGTTTGTTAATTAGATGATCTTATTCTATTTATTAAGTAAATCAGTTATAGTTCTGTTATAAGAATATTTTTATGTTTGGTTGTGATTAACTATGTTCTTTCCACGATCTTTTGACAGCTTGAGTTCTTGATTTTCAATTAACAAGCCCAAATCCATTCATCTATGCTTTAAATCAACTTCCACAAAAAAATGACACAATAACTAAACTTTGAAGTGTAAAAATCTCTTTCTTTTCTTTTTCTTTATCAATTTTCAAACCCCACCAAACACTAAGCCTATAAGCAAAAGCAGTGGAAGAAGAAAAAACTGCTTACCAAGTAGACTCAAAAACCTGGTTGAATATTGGCTGCACATATCTCATGTCCACCACCAAATATCTGCATCACTTGGATACCTGAGAAAGAGACCAGAAAATGACATCAGAGTCCTTGCCATAACCGTATAGACACACAAAGCATTCCCTAATGTACCAGAAAATTACAATAGAAAATTTTAATACACAATATTAATTCGTATCAGTACACTTAATCAGCAAATGGGAGCTACAAGAAGAAAATTGCAATTACTTGGCCAAAGTAACATTTTAAAATTAAGTCTACCTCCCAAGTAAAGGGAGAAGATAAAATAAATAGATACTGGATTGTAACAAAAATTGGCTACTTTCTGTGAAATTATACCAAAAGTTCAGATATTCAAACCTTCAAAAAAGTTTTGTTTTTTTTAGGGGAAAGAAAAAGAGAAAGGACAAACAAAAACAAAAGCATATAGTAGTGAGGTTATTTACCTTCAGAACAACAACAATCGATGATAATGCAAGGCCATTCCCAATGATGATAGCTGCAGGACCAGCCTAGCCACCAATTTAAAAATATGCAGCTTCAATAAAGTTAAAAAAGAAATACATCTAATGCTAGCTTTAACATGAAAGTGTTTCTTATAAGCATGCAACACAAGGTATGAAAAAACCACACTAAGTGAGCACTTGCAAGCAAGCCATGGAACCATGGAAGCAACCTGATAGTTATGTTTTCGGTAAACTAAAACTAGCTAGATACAGAAGCTTGATATAGAAAGAAAAATGCTCTCTGACAAAAATATATCATAGTAAAATGAATTCTGAACCACGGCAAATAAAAAAACTAGTTCTCTAATAATATATTTTTTATTTTAAAATAGTATAAAGGAATTAATTACGATCTATTTGTTTTTAAAATCACTTTTTTTTTTACTGGTTGGATTTGATTAAGTGATTATTTAAGTTCAGCATGTTAATACTCACCGGATGGATGAAAAGATGATCTCTATCTTCAAGTGCTTCTTATTTAAGTAGCTTCCATCTTCTAAATAGTTCCAAATCAATTTGTCTTAATCACCTGCACATAAAACAACCTCTTGTAATATAAAATGTAAATCCATAATGTTGTTCTTCCAAAATCAGTATTCTTGATTCAAAAGAAACCAAGTAAAGAAGAACTGAAAATAGTCAACCTATTGGAGGAACCAAAACTAACTGCATGATAGATTGATCAAAAATATGTGTGATACACTTTTCAACATCTTCAAAGTCCTTTCATACATAATTAATTAGGCAAAATGACCAAAATCTAACCCTTTACTATCTTTATTGGCAATAATTTAAGAACTTAATTTTAATATACTGTTGGTATAAAATAATTTTACTCCTACATTCCATAAAAAATGTTACGTTAGCAAAAATAACTATTTTTTGGATGAATTGTGTGAATAATAATCCAAAACATCAGACATAATTAGATAATTCTATAAAATATTTTAGACTGAAAATATATCAAAATTAAACTTATAATTTATTTTCCTATTTTTTTTAACATTCTTAATTTTATCATTTTTACTCCCTTCCATCTTGAATTATTTTATTTTACTTTCCCTCACCATACCCTACTACACTATCAAGATTCAAAATATATATTTATAAAATGTATAAAATTCACAAAAAGAAAATAAACATATGAAATATGGAAAAACTAAATAAACCATCTCATTCTTTAAAAATGTAGATTAAATCCCCTAAAAAAAAACTAGTTTGTCTCAATCTTTGAAGATAATCATTTTCAATATTAGTCAAATACTAACCTTGTTCCGAAAGTAGTTTTACATGTAATGCATATTATTGATTTTCACTAAGACATGATTCAATTGTTGTGGCCAGATCTATAATTTTTTTATTCTGATTTTGTGCACGCCTTTGGATTTCGGAATTGGCTCTCGGCCAAACTAAAAAGACAACCTTCGAGATTATGATTCTTTCTCCACAGCACTAGAATATCTTTATGAAAGTTATTAACATAGTAACTCGTTTTATGAATGAAACCAAAGATACATAAAATTCTATGATAATATATTTGATCATTCTAGAATTAAAATTAATAGCATTGCCCAACCAAGTAAAGAAGAATTGAAAATAGCCAACCTATTGAAAGAACCAAAACTAACTGCATGAGAGATTGAAAAAGAATTTGAATCGAAAACATTTTTAAAATGAAAAAAATTAATCTTCAAAATTCTGTAATTTATAATGAAGAGTTGTACGTGATAATTTTCCCATCTTTTAAATCACCTTTATTCAACCCCTATAAATGAGTCAAGTCTATATCCATACGATGCTAGAGTATAATCCACCTTTTTCCATCTGTTAACGGAATATTATATTATTGAATGTATGAGAAAAATTATTTATATTAATAATATATTAAAATTAAATTTTTTAATTATTGAAAATAAAGATGGCAAAAGATTAGATTTTGGTCATTTTGCCTAATTAATTATGTGTAAACGATTTTGAAGATGTTGAAAAGTTCAATGAAACAAATCCTTATGGATAATCCAAGGAGTTGATTTTATGGAGAAATATAAATTAGAATCCACACAAAGTTGCAATTTCAATCAGTGCTTATAACTTGGCAAGATAAACATAAATATTCCTATAATTGATTTTTGAACTTTGAAACTTTCTCTATTTTGGGAAGGGATGCCCATTATAGAGATACCTCATGCCACTTGTATAAATAAAAATTTCAAGTGCTATGTCATACTAATATTCAAAGCAGGGTTACATACAAAGCAACATTTGTAGATTAAGTAATAATATTATGTCAAGTTGGCAATTATTGCTGTATTCAAGTGCTTTTATGCAAATATAACATTCATTACATGAGAGAATCATAATTAAGGAAGGTCAATGTGTTTCTACATCATCATACAAATTAAAAGAAAACATAGTAATTAAAAATTTAATATAGTTATAACAGAATTATAACTGATTTATCTATAGCATTAGACATAAATAAACATTTTTTGCACTATAAAATCAGCAATGAGAGTAACATTAATGATATAAACATATAAACAATATCATTGATGCTAACATAATACTTACAATTGTTTCAAGTTAGTTCCAAATTAACTATAATTAAATACCACTCAAAATTTAACAAAATCAGAAAACTCCTTTTTTCAAATCCTCATTATAAAAATTATCTTCAAAATTTTCTTCCCTAAAACCAAACCTAGGAGGTCCTTCAACATTGGATTTTTCGATTTTCCTTCAAAATTTTTTGCTTCATGCATAAGATGGAAGTCGAATTCCGATACTTATGGGATTCGAATTCTAACACTTAATGAAGTAGCCGCGTGAACTTACTACTCAAACATATAAGTTGATTGTTACAAAGTTAGGGTTTGATTTATTATTTTTGGGTCAAGAATATTTTTGTGATGCGTCTGCGAAAGGATTTTAGTAAAGGCATGAGTAAAAAAAGGTTAACCGTTATTAACATACGTAAAGCCGCAGGATGAATTCTTCAAGATTTTAACTACAAAACAAACTAAGTATAAGTATTAGCACCAATCCAATAATTAAAAAAACTAAGAAAAAGTTAGGCTCTAACAAAAGAAAAAGCTTAGTTATAACTAAAAAAAATTATAAAAGACCAACAAGAATCACCATCCATCAACGTTCTCACATTTGCAATATCCATATTCAATAAAAAATAAACAAAAAATAATTCTAGAATCCGAATTTGTGATTCTTATCAAATCTATTCTGATTGCCTAAAATAAATAAATAAAATAATTAATATAATATCTAATAATAATAATAATAATTTAAACTCATTATAAATATTTTTTTATAATAAAAACATAATTTTTATATAATACCATATGTATCACATCCAAAAAATCTGATCATAAATGAATGAGGACTCCACCAACCTGATCTTCTATCTATAAGAAAATCCTATTAAAAAAAAAATATATTTATTTTTTATTAAAAATAATTAAAAATAACTAAATAAAAACTTTTACCAAATTTATTCTCTAACATGTGTGGATATGCTTTGATAAAATCGGATAAATTGTTTATATACATCTTCATATTTTACTAAAATATCTCCAGTTTTGTTCGAATCATATGTTAGAGCTTCTATCAGATACTGATTTTTCTTTGTCTTGTTAACCCACTAAAAAGAATGTCCTTTTTGCGCAATTTTTTTTATGAAATCAACTTCTATTTTTAATTGAATATTATTATCTAATTCTTAAAATTCATTTTCAATTTTAATATAATAATTGATTATACATAAACGGCTCATTAAAGAAGAAAACTCCATAAAATATCACTATAAAAAAATTTTATAGCGATACCTTATGGAGTTTTCCTCTTTAATGAACCCTTCAAACAAAATCAATTATTATAGCAAAATTGAAAATGAATTCTAAGTGTTAATATTGATATTAAATTAAAAATAAAAATTAATTTCATGAAAAAAATTGGATTAAAAAGACATATTTTTAGTGGGTTAACAAGATAGTAAAGAATTAATATCTAATAGAAACTCTACCTTATGATTCGAAAAATCGGAGATACTTTAATAAAATATGACGATGGATATAAACAATTTATATGGTTTTGCAAAAATATATCTGCAAATATTAGGAGAACAAATTTGGTAAGATTTTAATTTATTTACTTTTAATTATTTTTAATAAAAATTCAAAATATATTTTTTATTTTAATGGAGTTTACTCAGATATTAAAAATCAAGTTGATAGAGTACTTACTCAATTATGTTCAAATTTTTTGGATAAGATACACGTGGTGTTATACAAATATTAAGTTTATACAGTCAAAAACTAAATATTTATAACCAATTTAAGTTCTTTTTATTATTGTTAGATATTATATTAATTAATTATTTTATTTATTTATTTTGGACAATCAGAATAAATTTGAGAAACATCACAAATAATTCGAATTTTAGAATTAATTTTTATTTAGTTTTCATTGGATATGACTATAACAAGTGTGAGTCACTTAAAGTTGACGGATAATAATTCTTGTTAGTTTTTATAATTTTATTATTTAGTTATAATTAAACTTTTCGTTCTACTATATTTTTCTTTTGTTAGGATATTTTAATTATTGAATTTATACTAATACTTTTATCGATTTGTTTTGTGGTTATAATTTTAAGAATTGTGTTCACATGCTGATATCCTGCGGATTTACATGGATTCGTACCCATTAACCCCTTTATATCATTAATGTTACTATCATTGCTGATTTCATAGTGCAAAAAAATGTTCATTTATGCCTAATTCTATATTGGGCTCAGCAAAACAAAAATCGGTCACATATAAATATATAATAGTGAATGCTATGGTGTCTAAAAGATAGTGTCCATTTACTTAAAAAGGTTAAAAATTATTATTTAATTTAAAAGATATAAAAATAAATAATTTTTAAAAAAATTAAAACTTACTACAAAAAAATAAGTTAAGCAAAATTTAGACAAAAACTCATAAACACCGTAGAATTGGCCACATATAATTATCATAGAACAGGTCCAAGAAACAAAAAAATATTATATATAATGTTGACAAGAATGAAAATTTCAATTTGTGCAGAGTGTATTACTCTATTATAGTAGTGCATGATATTTAGGATGTTGTGAGCATTAGTATTAAATAACATTATGTCTATTATAGTTGTGTTATAACTATGTAGTTTGTTAATTAGATGCACAAAAAATGACACAATAACTAAACTTTGAAGTGTAAAAATCTCTTTCTTTTTTTTTTTCTTTATCAATTTTCAAACCCCACCAAACACTAAGCCTATAAGCAAAACCAGTAGAAGAAGAAAAAACTGCTTACCAAGTAGCCTCAAAAAACTGGTTGAATATTGGCTGCACATATCTCATGTCCACCAAATATCTGCATCACTTGAATACCTGAGAAAGAGACCAGAAAATGACATCAGAGTCCTTGCCATAACCGTATAGACACACCAAGCCTTCCCTAATGTACCAGAAAATTACAATAGAAAATTTTAATCCACAATATTAACTGGTATTAGTACACTTAATAAGCAAATGGGAGCTACAAGAAGAAAATTGCAATTACTTAGCCAAAATAACATTTTAAAATTAAGTTTACCTCCCAAGGAAAGGGAGAAGATAAAATAAATAGATACTTGATTGTAACAAAAATTGGCTACTTTCTGTGAAATTATACCAAAAGTTCAGATATTCAAACCTTCAAAAGTTTTGTTTTTTTCAGGAAAAAGAAAAAGAGAAAGGGAAAAAACAAGCATATAGTAGTGAGGTTATTTACTTGAAGAACAACAACAGTCGATGATAATATGCGAGGCCATTCGCAATGACGATAGCTGCTGGACCAGCCTAGCCGCCAATCCAAAAAACTAGTTCTCTAATAATAAATTTTATATTTTATAATCACTTTTTTTTACCGGTTGGATTTGATTAAGTGATTAATTAAGTTCAGCATGTTAATACTCACCAGATGGATGAAAAGATGGTCTCTATCTTCAAGTACTTCTTATTTAAGTAGCTTCCATCTTCTAAATAGTTCCAAATCAATTTGTCTTCATCACCTACACATAAAACAACCTCTTGTAATATATAAAATGTAAATCCATAATGTTGTTCATCCAAAATCGGTACTCTTGATTCAAAAGAAACCAAGTAAAGAAGAACTGAAAATAGCCAACCTATTGGAAGAACCAAAACTAACTATACATGAGAGATTGATCAGATAGAGATCCATGATAGTATGTTGGCAAATGTCGTTTTATTTCCATACATCTAAAGTTAAAAATAGATGATAAATAATAAGGATAAAAAATTTTATTACTGGATCAACCAGGTAAAATACACGTAAATAATAGTACTGCCAAATAAATCAGCAAACTGAAATTTAAAATTTCCATTTAATTAGAGTACAAAACAACCCAATATAAATACTATACTCCAATCATAACATTCTCTTTCCCCAATTATATGGGTCGTTTTTGAAAGATCCCAGAACCTTCATATAAAAATTTCCACAGACGAAAATAACAATAATAAAAGTATTAGTCACAGCAAATGTAAATTTTTTATGGGAGAGTAAATAAGGGTAATTATATTGACCTCTTTGGAAACGAATTGCTTAATTTCATCCTCAGTTGTGTCAGTGTGACCATTTGCTCTCACTACAAAAGAAGTTGGCACCTCACCATGCTTCATCAGTCATCTTGCAATTGTGTTTTCAAATTACAGCAATCAGAGAGCGAGAGAGCGTGAGAGAAAAAGAGGAGAAAAACTGAAAGAGAGATAGAGAAAAAAAAATTTTGGTGACTAGAGAGATAGAGAAAATGAATGGAAGGAATTGATTTTTAAAGCTGACTTTAAATTTGTGCAGTCAAAAAGAAAAAGTTGGCGCTTAAATTTTGTTTTCAAATCTTAGATATCAAAAAGGAAACATTGCGCTCAAAATCTCTTGCTATACAATACAGGTAATGATATTTATTATTTTTACCCATCTAAATTCTAAACAAATATAGAATACCATATTTGTCATGGATTCTGTCTGCACAATTAATTAATTATTATATATTAATAACGGCTATATATAAGGTATGATTTTACTTGACTTTAAAGTCATTGAAGTGTGATGATTCAGAAGTATGCATATGTAAAGAAGAAAATTTTCAATGCAGCCAGTTGTCTTCATTTAATTTGTTGGGTCCACCGGTGACCTACTACCCTTTGTCCATTTGTTATTCTCTTTAATTTGTAGTTGTTTTCATTTAAATATAATAAAAATAAATACTAATTATTAATAATATAATAAAAATATATAATAATTTTATTAATTATATATTAAAAAGAGACCAGAAAATGACATCAGAGTCCTTGCCATAACCGTATAGACACACTAAGCCTTCCCTAATGTACCAGAAAATTACAATAGAAAATTTTAATCCACAATATTAATTGGTATTAGTACACTTAATCAGCAAATGGGAGCTACAAGAAGAAAATTGCAATTACTTCGCCAAAGTAACATTTTAAAATTAAGTCTACCTCCCAAGGAAAGGGAGAAGATAAATAAATAGATACTTGATTGTAACAAAAATTGGCTACTTTCTGTGAAATTATACCAAAAGTTCAGATATTCAAACATTAAAAAGTTTTGTTTTTTTGAGGGAAAAGAAGAGAAAGGGGGAAAACAAAGCATATAGTAGTGAGGTTATTTACCTTCCAAACAACAACAGTCCATGATAATGGGAGGCCATTCTCAATGACGATAGCTGCAGGACCAGCCTAGCCAGCAATCCAAAAATAAAAGATGCAGCTTCAAGAAAGTTAAAAAAGAAATACATCTAATGCTAGCTTTAACGTCAAATCAATCAAGTGGAATATATATGAAAGTGTTTCTTATAAACATGCAACACAAGGTATGAAAAAACCACACTAAGTGAGCACTAGCAAGCAAGTCAAGGAATCATGGAAGCAACCTGATAGTTATGTGATGAAGAAAAAGAAAGTAAAGGAGGTGTGATAGTTTGAGTGATACTTGAAAACAGAACAAACTCATTAATGAAGAAGAAGAGAGCAAATGGAGTTTGTTTGTGGGATTTGAGACTTAGAGAGGGAATTGATTGACATAAAGATAGATGAATTTATTGATACAAACATATAGAATTTAAAATAATATTTTTAAAATAAGTAATAATCTTATGTCAGGTTGGTAATTATTACTCTGTTTAATTTTTTTTTTGTGTAAATAAAAGAATCTTGACAGCTTGCATAACTTATGTGACTATGTGAAGGGAAGCATTAGCCTCGTCCTTTTGGGCTTGTTGTCACGTGGAGATATTAACGCATGGCTCGCTATAATCACCCTGTGAAATAACTAAAAAATTAAATCATAATTTGTGAAAAACACATTACATCTAAAGATTATATAATGAAGGTGAAAAATGACCGACAATTATACATTGCATTCAAAGAAAGATACAAAATCTTATTCTCATAGGGTAAATCCCAAGATTTTCATTGCTAAACTAACTAATATAAACACTAATAAGATCTAATAACTCCTTAATAAATTAAGCACCAAATCATCCATTATTTATGTTTATATATTGATCTAAAAATAAACTATTTGATTATATCTTAAATTTATTTTCGTTCATTTATATACCAAATACAATAAATAAATACCAAGTATAAATGATTTTTGAAACGGGAAATTTGATGTGTAGTGAACTAAAAAAAATCACGACATCAGAAAGAAATATACACAACATATGTCAGAATTTGTTGGATAAACTTGATTTTATCTATCCCAAAGAGACAAACTTTCTTCAGCAGAAAAAGAACCATTTTTGGTTTCAAGTTGTACATCAACCCCCGGTAACAAATTGAATCCAGGTAAAAATATACTATTTAGTAACAATAATAGTTAGTAATTAACATAATTATTAACTGCCATACAGTAACACATGGTGTTCCATTAATTACAGTAAAACATGAAATTTAGTTCCAATTAATTACTAAGACTATAAAAAAGTAACAACAATCGACATTCATCAACTTTAAATGTTATACATTTACAATATTCATATTCACCTCATAAAATAACATATTCAATAAAAAATAAATAAAAGTTGATTCTAAAATTTAGAATTCTTTGTGATCATTTTTCTCGTATATTTTGGCTTCCTAAAATGAATAGAATAATTAATATAATATTTAATAACAATAATAATAAAAATAATTAAACTCATTATAAATAGTTATTTCATCATAATAAAAATATATTTTTTGTATAGGAGTATGTTCATCACAAC
Organism: Arachis hypogaea; assembly: GCF_003086295.3. Taxonomy (NCBI): domain Eukaryota; kingdom Viridiplantae; phylum Streptophyta; class Magnoliopsida; order Fabales; family Fabaceae; genus Arachis; species Arachis hypogaea. The sequence goes on along the minus strand of NC_092037.1, from coordinate 98,140,609 downwards.
CAAAAAATTTGGAAACAATTCAATAAAAACTCAATCAACTTGTTTCTTAATATCTGTCCGAAATTATATATTTAGAATTTTTATTAAGAATAATTAAAAATAACAAAAAAAATCTTATCGAATTCGATCTCTCAATATGTGCCAAAACATTTCGACAAGATCAGATGAATTGTTTAAATCCTTTTTTATATTTTCCAATAGTATTTTCAATGTGTTGGAATCATATGTTAAAACTTCTTTCATATACGGATTCTTTTTGCCTCCTCTTTTCACTTAAAAAGGTTGTCCTCTTAAACTAATTTCATTTATAAATTCAACTTCTATATATAATTGAATAGTATTATCTAATTTTTGAAGTTCATCTTCAACTCTAATTTCATAATTGATTCTGTTTAAACAGTTCATAAAAAAAATCCATAAAATATCATTACAAAAATAACATTAAACATAAATAAAAAATTAAAAATAAACATATAAAATATAGAAACTCTAAAAGTGTAAATTATACCTTTTAAAAGTACTAATTTACCCCAATCTTTGAAGATAATTATTTTAAACATATTATATTATAACGAGTAATTCTTTTATTGTGCATGATGGTGAATTTTAATTTTTACACTCCACTCTCGAAGAATACATGTTATATATAATAAGAGTATTTCTTTTATAAATATTTGTCGTTAATTACTTGACATGTCATTATCAAATTAACATTTTTTAGTATCTATAATTCTTTTTATACATCAGTTGCTATTTTATCGTTATCAATGCTAAGAGTTATTTTCAGTGAAAGAAATGCTCTAAAAGACTATAAATTATACAAATTATCTTTACGAAAGACATCAATAGGAACAAGTTATAAAAATAAAAAAAAATATTTTTCAAAATTTTTTCTTTATAAAAAAACATTATTTTATAAAAAATGATATTGATTGGAATTATACTAACATTATAATAGAAAAATATTTTCTTAATAATAACGATGAAATTCATACTTTTAACATAAAAATTATGAAATGTTAAACCGTGCTATAGATCTTAATTCTAAAAAAATTAGACATATCATCTTAGAATTTTGTAAAGCACTAAATTTTATTCATAGAGATAATTACATTGATCCTGAGTTTCTTAAAGACAATTTTGCTAAGACAAAAAAAATAATAAGGTGAAAGAATGTCTGGTAAGTGTAGGCTTCAAGCCAATTTGACAGATTAAAATCATATACAAAATGAAATCAAAATAAATTTCAAAAATATGGCCAAAATAGTTAAAGGATGTCTCAATAAAAATTAACATACACCGCAGGTGAAATTAATTTTGAATTTCATATTTAAGGTTAAAACCAAATCAGGTTAGTATTTGAATAACATTTAAAGATTAAATTATGCAATTAGAAACCAATTTACAATTTTACTGAAATTGTAGAGGCTAATGCATATTTTAATTTATAAACATTATTCAAATACTAACTTTATTCCAAAGTTAAAGATGAAATCCAAGAGTAGTTCTATACGTGGTGTGCGTTAATTTCCACTGAGGCATCTTATGCATAATTTTGGATATGCAAAATTGGCTTTAGTCTTACACTAACTAAACGTCCTTGCACCTTATCACTCTTTCGTCGTAACACAAAACTCTCTTTATGAAACTCAGGCACAAAACTCTCTTTATGAAACTCAGGAACAAAGTAACCATTTCCATGAATAAAATCTAATGCTTTACAAAATTCTTAAGATAATATGTCTAATCGTTTTAGAAGTAAAATTTATAGTATGGTTTCATATCTCATAATTTTTAAGATAAAAGTATTAATTTTCATGGTTATTATTAAAAAAATATTCTCCCATTATAATGTTAGTATGATCCCATTCAACAAAATTTTTATAAAATAATGTATATTCTTTATAAAAAAATTCGAAAATAATTTTTTTTTTCATTTTTACAACATGTTTCTGTTGATTTCTTCTTTTAAAAATAATTCGTATAATTTATATCTTTGAAAACATTCTTTAAACAAAAAATAACTTTTAGTACTGATAACGATAAAACTCGAACTGATGCATGTAAAAAGAATATAGATATTAAAAAATATTAAATTGATAATCACAAATCAAGTAATTAACGACAAATAATTATAAAAGAAGTACATTTATTATATATAACAAGTAATTTTCCGAAAGTAGAGTATAGATGCACAATAAAAGAATTACCCTTATTATATATAACATGTTTAAAATGATAATCTTCAAAAATTGAGGCAAGTTAGTACTCTTTTGAAAGTTTAATTAACACTTTTAAAGAATAAAACGGTATATTTAATTTTTTTATTTTATGTGTTTATTTTTATTATTATTTATTTTTTAACAATATTATTTTTATACTAATAATTTATGAAAATTTTCTTCTTTCATAAGCTATTCAAAGAGGATTAATTATTATATTAAAATTAGAAATGAATTCTAAAAATTAGATAATCTTGTTCAATCACAAATAGAAATTGAATTTATAAATAAAATTAGGCTAAGACAACCTTTTAACTAGAAAAAAAATCCTATAAATACTGATGAAAAATATGAAAAATAATTTAGACAATCCATCCGATTTTGTCGAAATGTATCAGCACATATCAAAAAATCGAATTCGATAAGATTTTTGTTTAGAATTCTTAATAAAAATTCTAAATATATATTTTTGTTTTAACAAGGATTTCCATAAAATATTAAGAAAGAAGTTGATAGAGCTCTCATTGAATTGTGTCTAAATTTGTTAGATGTGATGCACATGCTATTATACAAGAAATTTTTTTTTTACGACATAAGTATTTTTTAGTTATTATTGTTAAATATTATATTAATTATTTTATTTATTTATTTTAGATAGCCAAAATAGACATGAGAAGATCACAAAAAAATTTGAACTTTGAAATTAATTTTTATTTACTTTTGATTGAATATGTTATTTTATGAGTTAAATATAGATTACAGATGTGACATTTAAAGTTAATGTATGATAATTGTTGTTACTCTTTTGTAATTTTAGTATTTAGTAAGAACTAAATACTATTTTACTACGTTTTTGGGTCATTATTTGTTAATTTTTTAATTATTAGATTCATCTTAATAGTTGTTTATTAATTGATTTTGTTTTGTTTATTAATGGTTTGGTATTTTTACTCGAGACTCGTGTTAGACACACATTTCTACTAATGCGTTCCTAAAAACCATGTTTCGCGCCGTCATGTCGTCGTCAGCCTCGTGCCTTTGCTGCCCTGCCTTGCATCATCGTGCCACCGCCGCCCGGTCTTGAGTCGTCATGTCTTCACCTCTACTCTCTTGATTTGGTTTTGCTTCTCTTAAATTTTGATTATTCTTTATAGATTTGATTAGGTTTTAAACGTGCTATCCTTGCTGAAACGTGGAAGAAGAGTGTATCATCCTGGTTCACTTCGAAGTCTAAAGGAAATGATTGAGATTTTATTTCAAGGAGGACTAATTAAGGCTGGTAGATAAGTTATGATATAAGATGTTTTGTTTATGTCGAAGATGTGTACCTATAACACAATTGTATACTTCAATTTTGTAATTTGCCTTAATTATTTTCCTCAATATGATTTTATTTTGTAAATTAAAATAGAACATTATTTTAAAAAAATAATATTAATTTATTAATAATATAACTTAAAATATCATTTAATTATTTGTTAAAAATTAAAAAAAGTTTCAATATGATTTAATTTTAAAATTTTTTTATCATAATATACTAATTTTTATTCCTATTAGATTAATAAGCATATAGTAAATAGTATAAAAAATATTAATATTTGTTTATATTTTAAACAACACAATTTAAAATTTTAACCAATAATAAAAACAAAACGATTTTTGGAAAAAAGTTGATAGAGTTAAAATATATACTTCTCTTTAGAAAGGTATGATAATTTTAATAAAAAATTAAAAACTTTGAAGGAAAAATTGTGATTGGTGAGAGAATAATTGAAAATAAGATACTTTTAAATTTTTTATTTTAACTTTTTCAAAAAAATACATTAAATAAATTGCTTTCTTTTACTTTCTCTCTGTTGAGACGGATAAACTTAAATTTATCTATCTTTATCTAATTAAATATAAACTTGTCAATTGATGAAACAACCTAGTTTAAATCTCCAAATATTATTTGCATTAATTTTAATTTCGCATGTTCTTTTCAAATGCAAAAAAAGTTATAAATACTATTAATAATATTGCATTAATCCCAAATTGAATAATTATTGTGAAATTGAATTACAAATAAATCATTTCAAAATTCAATCCAATTCTCATATTGTTAACCCCTTTATATCATTAATGTTATTGTCATTGCCGATTTCATAGTGCAAAAAAATGTTCATTTATGTCTGATTCTATATGCTATGTTGGGTGTGTTCAGGTTTTCGCATGTGTTGGGCAATGGGCTCACCAAAACAAAAAATCGGTCACATAGAAATATATAATTATTATAGAACAGGTCCAAGAAACAAAAAAATATTATATATAATGTTGACAAGAATAAAATTTTTAATTTGGGCAGAATCTATTACTCTATTATAGTAGTGCATGCTATTTAGGATCCTGTTAGCATTAGTATTAAATAACAGTATGTCTATTATAGTTCTGTTATAACTATATAATTTGTTAATTAGATGATCTTATTCTGTTTATTAAGTAAATCAGTTATAGTTCTGTTATAAGAATTTTTTTATGTTTGGTTGTGATTAACTATGTTCTTTCCACGTTCTTTTGACATCTTGATTTTCAATTGACAAGCCCAAAATCCATTAATCTATGCTTTAAATCAACTTCCACAAAAAAATGACACAATAACTAAACTTTGAAGTGTAAAAATCTCTTTTTTTTTTTCTTTATCAATTTTCAAACCCCACCAAACACCAAGCCTATATGCAAAAGAAGTAGAAGAAGAAAAAACTGCTTACCAAGTAGCCTCAAAAAACTGGTTGAATATTGGCTGCACATATCTCGTGTTCACCACCAAATATCTGCATCACTTGGATACCTGAGAAAGAGACCAGAAAATGACATCAGAGTCCTTGCCAAAACCGTATAGACACACCAAGCCTTCCCTAATGTACTAGAAAATTACAATAGAAAATTTTAATCCACAATATTAATTGGTATTAGTACAATTAATCAGCAAATGGGAGCTACAAGAAGAAAATTGCAATTACTTCGCCAAAATAACATTTTAAAATTAAGTCTACCTCCCAAGGATAGGGAGAAGATAAAATAAATAGATACTGGATTGTAACAAAAATTGGCTACTTTCTGTGAAATTATACCAAAAGTTCAGAAATTCAAACCTTCAAAAAAGTTTTGCTTTTTTTTAGGGAAAAGAAAAAGAGAAAGGGAAAAAAAAGCATATAGTAGTGAGGTTATTTACCTTCAGAACAACAACAATCGATGATAATGCGAGGCCATTCCCAATGATGATAGCTGCAGGACCAGCCTAGCCACCAATTTAAAAATATGCAGCTTCAAGAAAGTTAAAAAAGAAATACATGTAATGCTAGCTTTAACATGAAATCAATCAAGTGGAATATACATGAAAGTGTTTCTTATAAACATGCAACACAAGGTATGAAAAAAACCACACTAAGTGAGCACTAGCAAGCAAGCCATGGAAGCAACGTGATAGTTATGTTTTCGGTAAACTAAAACTAGCTAGATACATAAAGAAAAATGCTCTATGACAAAAATATATCATAGTAAAATGAATTCTGAACCATGGCAAACAAAAAAACTAGTTCTCTAATAATATGTTTTTTATTTTAACATAGTATAAAGGAATTAATTAAGATTTATTTGTTTTTAAAAGCATGTGCTTTTGAAAATTATAATTTCTGGATAGATATTAAAAATAAACATTCTCACAAAAATAAACATCTTAAGTGAAAATATTAAATTTAAAATATTATTCACTAGCCGTCATTTTGATACATATTAAATAAAAAATAACTGTAAAATATTCCCACGATATACAAAATAGAAAGAACAAGGATGAGAGAATTGAGATATCAAATGGAGAGCAGCACAGAAATAGATCAAAACAGTGATCAACAACACATGTATTGACTAATATAATAAGATCAGAACAGAATCCAAATCAAAATACCTTTTTTCAATGACATGTGATTTGAAAAGAGGGGGGCAGAAAGTAAGAGAGTGAAAAACTATAATGAAATGTGCAGCAGAAAGTAAGAAATATATAACCAAATCCAAAAAGTAGAACGAAAGAATGGATGAATCATGAAATACCATGAAGGCATAACAAATGGCCTCAGTGAGATCTGTGAATAATGGTGAATCAAGTATCAAGTATCAGCAAAGTCAGTCTAATAATGCACAAACAAATTGAATAACGGTTAATCACACACTCTTTCACACCTGACAAAGACGCGAAACCAAAACTAACCCATATTCTTAACATACCGAATCAACAATATTCAGCTCTGAGTGCCTTCATGATCGGAATTATTCAGTTGCTCGCACCTCTGTCAGCGGCTCCTACCTCCCCGCCTCGTCCTTTTGGGCTTGTTGTCACGTGGAGATATTAACGCATGGCTCGCTTTAATCACCCCTGTGAAATAACTAAAAAATTAAATCATAACTTGTGAAAAACACATTACATCTGAAGATTATATAATGAAGGTGAAAAATGACCACAATTATACCCTGCACTCAAAGAAAGATACAAAATCTTATTCTCATAGGATAAATCCTAAGATTTTCATTGCTAAACTAATTAATATAAACACTAATAAGATCTAATAACTCCTTAATAAATAAAGCACCAAATCATCCATTATTTATGTTTATATATTGATCTAAAAATAAACTATTTGATTATATCTTAAATTTATTTTCGTTCATTTATATACCAAATACAATAAATAAATACTAAGTATAAATGATTTTTGCAACTGAAAATTTGATTTGTAGTGAACTAAAAAAAATCAGTATTTGTTGGATAAACTTGATTTTATCTATCCCAAAGAGAGACAAACTTTCTTCAGCAGAAAAAGAACCATTTTTGGTTTCAAGTTGTACATCAAACCCCGTAACAAATTGAATCCAGGTAAAAATATACTATTTTAACAAAAAAAAAAAAAAAATGGTGAGAGTAAAAAAATAATGTTGCAACCGATCTTTTGGAAAACAGCATAAGACCACTGATAAAAACAGAGTCTTCAAAGTTTCTTTCACAAAAACCCCATCTTTCTCCCAGCATTCTCAACCAACACATAAGGTAAAAAAAATCTTTGATCTTAAAAGAAGAACAACAATAACAACATGCACCAACAAATTAAAAAATAAGAATTAAAAAAAGAGTGAAAAATGGAAACCTTCAAATGCAACGAGCATGCATTTTGTCAGCAGAAAATTTTCCGGCGAGGGATGCAAAAAGGTCCTAACTACCACGGCGGGATCCTCTTCCAGCCTTTTTAGATCTCAAACTACCCCTTCTCTTTTGCTGCGATTCAAGTTCCTGGTGACATGTTTCTAGCGGTCCATCCTCCGGACGAAGAAGATGTATATGAGAGAGATAGAGGGAGAGTGAGACAACGAGGAGGAGAAGAAGGAGAAGGAGAAGAGCAAAGCAAAAAAAGTTATGTTTTTGAATATGAAGAAGCGAACTCTGAAGCTACACTCTCTGCTTCTGTGAGGGTGATTGGGTGACAGACCGAAATATTTATAACGTAAAAAATGATATTAAAAAAAATATTAATGTGATATAGACTTTTTTTTTTTGTGACTAAATAGAAAAGAAAGAAAAAAGAGACAAAACCAAATTAATTGGCTAGGGTCATATCTAAATCTATTAGATGTTGAAGCTCACTCCATGGTTGGCTCCAATTCGTGTCCGCGACAGAAGCAGCTGCTTTAGCCATACAATCTGCAACACTATTTGCAGTCCTCTGAATTAAAAGAATAGAGACTCTCCAATTCCAATTCATAACCTCCTGAATATGCTTTGCCAAATCCCATTCCGGAATATCCTTACTAAGCATTCAGCTTCTAAACAGTCTGTTTCACAAATAACCTCACGAAATCCACTCTCCCAAGCAAGAAGTAAACCTCTCCAAATTGCATACAATTCAGCAAAAAGAACACTGCACACTTCGACTTTTCCAGTGCAACCTTTCAACCAACATCCATCAGGATTGCGAATAATACAACCAAAACCAGCATAGCCAGAAGGAGCAAACCAACTAGCATCACAATTCAATTTAACAGAATGAACTGGAGGTGGAACCCAATGCAAACAAAGTGAAGGAGGAGACAGAGATTGATGCATAGCAAAAATAGTGTGAAACTCCCTTACTGAACTACGAATCAAACTCACCACTTTACTAGCACTCCATGAATCATCTATATTAAATAAGTCATGATTTCTGCTTCTCCAAATCCACCAGATAGTCGAAAAGAAAAGAAAAGCATCTCCACTCCTTGCACCTCTGTAGAGCCAATCATGTAAATTCGAGTTATCTGAATACAAGCCTAAAAGGGTCCAGACCTCCTTGGCACTAGGGCACTCCCGAAGACAATGAAGAGTGGATTCAGAACCATTCTGACACCGATGACAGGTGAACCACGACCCAAACGAAACTCTGCTGTAGGAATAGCATTATGGAGACTGAGCCAAATCAAGAACTTATACTTCTCAGGAATATGCAGACGCCATACCCACAACCAATTATCATGCTCATTCCAGTCAAACTTTCTTTTGGCTAGCCAACTGTACCCACTCCTAGCTGAGTAGAGTCTAGAAGATGCCACACCCCACGACCAACCCGAACTCTCTCCAGCATTCAAATCCGGATTATAAGCATTCAAACGCTGTTTGACATCTTCTGGAATGATAGAGAAAATATCATGGAGATTCCATTGACCATCTTTCCAAACGTCTCTAATAGTTAAATCAGAGTCAGATATATGTACAAAAGGGACATCTTGAGCAATTGGGCCCTCAATACTCCAATTGTCAAACCAAAAAGATTGATCAAGTGACCCAACGCACCAAGAGAAGGCATCCTTAAGAGCACCAAAAGCCTTTGAGATACTCTTCCAAACATGAGAAGCATTGCAAGGGACAGGGCCATCTAAAACTCCCTCATTCCTCAGATACTTCGCCCTCAATAGAGCAACCCAAGGCTTGTCCTGACAATGAAAAAGTTGCCACACCAATTTACCAAGTAAAGATATATTAACACACGCATGGTCTCTAACACCCAGGCCACCAAATTTTTTTGGAGTGATCACGGTCCTCCAATTAACAAGAGAAAGACCTCTACCATCAACTTGACCCTTCCAAAGGAACTGTCTCATCATAGAAGATAATTTATCGCAAACCCAATTTGGAAAAAAGGATACCTGCATATGATAGACAGGAATGGATGCTGCAACAGAATTGATCAGGCAAAGTCTCCCTGCTTTATTTAGAAGCCTTCCTTTCCAATTAGCTAATCTTCCCCTCACCTTTTCAATCACCGAATGAAAAGAAGCCCTACTGGTACGGGAATGATTAAGGTTAACTCCAAGATATCTTCCTAAGTCCAAAGCAAAACGTATTGAAGAAACACTAGTAAAAATATCTCTTCTACGAGCAGTCACATTTTTAGAACAAAAAGCTTTAGACTTTTCAAGATTCACTTTCATGCCAGATGCCTTGCAAAAAATATTAAAAGAATGCATGACCATTTGGACCTGACTTTTTGTAGCCTGGCAGAAGAGTAAGAGATCATCTACAAACATCAAATGAGAAAATTTTGGGCCACCCCTAGTGACAGAAACTGGTTTCCACACACCCTCGACCACCTTATGAGATATATAGCAGGCAAGTCTTTCCATACAAAGCACAAATAAGTAAGGAGACATTGGATCGCCCTGTCTAAGCCCCCTTCTAGGAGCAAAACTATCCAATCTATTCCCATTCCACATAATAGAAAGAGAGGATGCACGGACACAAGTCATAATCAAATTAACAGTGATGATAGGAAAACCAAAAGCAATGAGAGTACTCTCCAAAAACCTCCAATCCACCCTATCATAAGCTTTTTCAAGATCAATTTTAAAAGCAATAGTACCTTTCTTGGATTTTGTGTGCTTCATGAAATTCAAAATTTCTTGGGCCACAATAATATTATCAGGAGCACCACGACCCGGAATAAAACCTCCTTGTAAAGGACTAACAATATCTGGAAGAAAAGGCTGAAGTCGGTTAGTCAATACTTTGGTGATAATTTTATAAACAACATTACACAAGCTAATAGGCCTGAAATCCTTCATAAAGGTAGGATTATCAATTTTAGGAATAAGCACAATCAGAGTTTCCATGATGCTAGGATTTAAGAACTCTCCCAAAAAAGCGCTCCGGACAATATTCCAAATCTCAGTGCCTACTATCTCCCAATATTCTTTAAAAAAATAAGCTTGAAAGCCATCTGGACCAGGAGCCTTAAAAGGGCTCATACTGAATACTGCTGACTTGACTTCCGCAAAAGAGACAGGGTCAATTAACCTAGCACAAGCCTCAGTGCTTAGAGTGGGCATCGGAACATCCCCTAAACAATCAACCTCAACCTCTTCCGTTGTACCAAAGAGATTCTTGTAAAAAGAGAGGGCTTCTTCCTGGAGAATATCTGGATCAGTAGACCAAGACCCATCTCTAACATATAATCCATGTACTCTATTATGGTTTCTACGCACCAAAGTCTGAAGATGAAAGAATTTAGTGTTTCTATCCCCATACTTGACCCACTGCTATCTAGATTTCTGGTACCAAAAAAGTTCCTCTTGCAATAAAAGCCTATTATAATCTTCCCTCAGTTCAGCTTCTTTAATTCTCAGAGATAACACATCGGTAACCTCCAAACGCCGTTGAATCTGATCAATCTGATATTCCAGCTTATTTTTTCGCACAAAAATATTTCCAAAAATCTTTGAGTTGAAGTCCAAAGAAGCCTGTTGAACCATCTTAAGCCTTTCAGTAACGCCTCCAAACTCTTGATTCCAAGCCTTACTAATAACATGTTTATAAGAAGGATGTGTTGCCCACGCAGCTTGGAACCTAAAAGGACGAGAACCTTTCACTCTGGGGCTACCATGACAACGAACTAAAATAGGACAATGATCAGAATGAAGCCTGCTAAGAATTTCAGAATAACCCTCAGGAAACATTGACATCCACGCCTCATTAACTAGAGCTCTATCCAACCTTTTAGCCAAGTCCCTGCTAGCCTGAACTGCTCTATACCAAGTATATCTCCTACCAGTCACTTTAAGATCAAAGAGCTCACAGTCATCTAGAGTAGTAGCTAATAGACTAGCTCTGTGAGAAGAAAAATAAGCACCTGTACTCTCATCTGGTGCCACAATCTCATTAAAATCACCAATGGCCATCCATGGTCTATTATGGCCTGAATTAATAGAACGCAAATGATCCCAAAGCATACATCTTTTTTCGAATTGAGGACTCCCATATACTGCACTACAAAGCCAAACTAAGTTACCCACACTCACTTTCACTGTGATACATTGGTCAATTTGATCAATAACCACACAAGAAGAATTAGCAATAGAAGATAGAAACCAAATGCCACCCCTGTGTCCTACTGCTTCCTCAATACCAACACAATGAAAACCCAACATATCCCAAAAATTTTTTAAATTATTAAACATGGTATGAGTCTCAAAGAGAAAGAAGAAAGATGGTTTATATATTCTCACCAAATGTTTGCAATGTGATATAGACTTTAGTTCAAAAATATATAAATGTGGCAATAAATAAATAGCAAGTTTAATATTTGTAGAGGAGTAGACCCCGTTTGTAAAATTTTGGATTATTTTATCCTTATAGAATTAATTAAGGTTGGTTGCTTGGTATTAATAATAGCAAAACAAGTTATAGTGTCATATGGAATTTTCAATTTTGCATCTGAAAAAAAAAAATTCATCTCTTTGTTTCTGGAGTCTTCATAGTCGAAATTCAATCTTAAAAAATTAAAATTATTAGGATCATCTTAACTTTAATCTGAATGATCTGAAAAATAAAAATACATTAGATTTACTCAATATAAAATTATATATAAATTTATAAATTTTATATATTAAATAATAAATTTTTATTTTTAAAAATTAAATTTAATAAATATTATATTATATTTATATTAAAATAAATTATTTTAAAATAAAAATAATATTGTATGATATAAAAATATTAATAAAAATATAATATAATATTATTAATTTTATTCTAAAATGTATATTTTTATTGTAAAATAAAGACAATTTTAAATCCAAATTAATGATTCAAAACATAATACAAATCCAACTCAAAAATAATACCAAAGAAAAATGACAATTTAAACCTAACAAAATATACCTCCAGTTAAAAATTAAGAAAAGATACTTAACAATTAACATGAACAAGTTCTCTCTTTTTATTATTTTCTTTCATTTGTGCTGGATTTATATAAATAAATACTACATAGTTTTTTTTAGTGTGGTTACCGACTTACCGCCAACCAATAACATACTAACAACTAAGAGTGAATTTGAAAAACACGTTAAAAGAGAAGAAGTAAATTTAGATTTTTTAAAAACTTCAATTTTTGTTTTGGTAAATTTTTTATTCATAAACACAAAAATGATTATACATTTAAAATCACGTTTACAAGAAGCAACAATTTTGAGCTTCTGCGTTTTACCAACGAACTTTTAGCTATCAACATTTAATCTTTATTTACATTTTACCAACTTTATCCTTTATGCATGTTAGTGTATTAATTATGAAATTCTTATTATTTCTATTTATATAAACTCTCTTTTTCTATTATTATTATTTTTATTTTTTGTTAATTATTTGTTTGATATTATATATTTTTATAATTGTTATTTTTTATTAATTTTTTATTATCTTTTTATAATATAATTTATTGATTCTATTAGGTAAAGTAAATTAAATAAAAAATTAATCATAAATAATAATAATAAAAAATTATAACATACTAACAAAAAATATTAACAGTACTAAAAATATACTATATAAAAAATATCATAAAAAATTTTTGATTTATTTTAATCACTATCAAAATAAATATTTAATTTTTTTATTATTCTTAGTACTCTCTAAAATTTATATTTTGTTAGTTTTAATTAAAAGTATATTTTGCCATTTTTATATGTTGTTTTTATTATAATATATAAATATTAATTTTATTATAAAATTAATTAATAAGATCTATTCAAATATTTAAATTAAAATAATAAGATAATATATAAAAAATATTTAAGTTGATGTCTATTTTAATAATTTTATATCTAAAAGTGATTTTGAATAATGTAATTCAAACAATATTTATTTTACTATAATTCATTTTAATATAAAAATTGTCAAATATAAATCACTTTAATACAAATTTATTTTTTTTATGAAAATCAAGTTTACAAAATCCGATTTGTAAACTGTCAGACACACATTAACAAGTACTACCAATTTTAATAATCACTAATGACTAATGAATACAAATAAGCTTCTAACTAATACTCGTAGATTTTAGCCAAATTTACTTTTGCTAGGAATTTAAATCATGCGTAGAATTTAGAATTTGATGGACAAAACTAATTTTTTTATAGCCTGAAATCATCTTTTATAATTGGTATATAATATTTATATTGGATTGTTGTGTGTCATAAGTTCGTAATTAAATGGAGATTTTAAATGAAAGGATATTTAATTATGAATTTAGATTCTCTAAAGTTTGAAATTTATTTTATAAAATAAAATGTAATTTTTTATTATTTATTTTATAAATAGGACCAAAAATAAATATAAAAAAAATTATTTAAAAATAGAAAATTATATTTTACTCTTTAAAATATAAATTTAAAATTTAGAGAATACAAATTCTTTAATCATTATTACAAATAAAATTGCTAACTTACTTGACGATCATTAAAATTATAAAATGAAATACTATGGTTGGAATTTTGATAACCATAGTCTATAGATATTCAAAAAACGGATATAAAAGCAATTGATGATGAATTGGGTGGTGAACTACTCCCATGCATGCACAATAAATTCATAATAATTAATTAATGCATTATGTATGCAAGCTCACTAGCTCAGCTCTTACACTGAAAATAGTGAACAAGATGTCTGAACTTATATGTATTATACAAACTCTTTTTGATGAAACAAAAAGGGAATACAAATCTATAAACCACAATAATTATATGAAAAAACTTTCACATGTTCCATTTGCTTTAATGAAACATGGGTATAGCAAGCACGGTTCAGTTAGATGTAATAAATCTGTCGTATGGTATGAAATGAAATACCAGATACATTCTTAAAATGTTTAAAAAGACAAAAAGGACATGAAATATTAGATATATCCTTTAAATTTTTTTAAAAAGAAAGGCAGTTGTCAAGCCACGCTGACTCGCTGAGCTTGGATGACTGTATGGAGAAAAAAAATTGGATGGTGTCTACTGAAAAATTTCATCATTTATTATTTTTTTTATTTAATTTTAGTCTCATTTATAAAATTAAAAATGAGATATCACACTTTATTCTCTCAAATATTAAAAAAAATGGAGAGGATCCATTTCTCATCAAAAAGTCACTAAAAACGAGTTTCGCAAAGTAGGCCACATACAGCGTGAAATAGTTTTTTTTTAATCATGGGCAGGGTATGAAAAAGATCCCACCCAACCGCGTTGTGAAATGTGAAAAAAACCCAATAAAGTAGATATTAATTCAAAAATATAAAAAATAAATAAAAATTGATAAAAACACATAATGGAAATTATATAAAACCAAACAAAAAAATAATAAAGCTCCATAAAAAATATGTATTAATAAAAATAATTAAAAAATTATATGAACAATAAATATTAAAGATTCTATTACAAAAATACAATAATATGCATTAGAGAACATAAAAAATTCCAAACAAAAGTATTCATACAATAAACAAACAAAAATAAATAATTGATAAAAAAATCAAAACTTGAAAAAAATACTAAAAATGATAGTCTATAATTTTTTTTTTTGTAAAGCACGACCATAAAAAATACGAGAGTTCTTATTATTGTTCCTGGTATCTCTTATTATAAATAAGATTGAATGATAAATCAGCAAAAAAAAAATAATTTTTTTCAATTTAACAATTAAACAAAAACACAAAAAATAATAATTTGTTGCTTTGAATTAAAATGTTTGAAGAAAAAAAATTTCAAGTTGATTACCAAAGTATTTACTATTCAACACTCAAATTCAATCTCATTCAATATGTTAGTAATTAAATATTTCACATGTATTTTCTTATGCAATAAAACTATTACTACCAAGATCATTCATTTTTTAAGCTCACATTAATTTTTTTAAGCTCCGCCATTTTGCTTTCATTCTCATTGAACCTAACATTTAATTTTCTTCAACATTCAACATACAATAACATAGCAACTCTAATAAAGCTTAATTACTATGCGTACGACTACAATTATCACTACGCAAACCATTCTTTTTTAGCCATCACTAAAGAGTTTAACAATAACTTAAAAATTTTACTTTTTAATCATAACCTACCATCAGTATATTACCTTTTTATTTTGGGATGGTATGACTGTTGGAAGAGTTTTAGGTATATCAAGAATATTGATATTCCAGTTATTTTAACCGTTGATTTGAATTATAAAAAATATATATAATATATATTAATTAAAATCAACGGTTAAAATAATCATAACACTAATATTTTCGATACACCTAATAACTTTCCTATCCTATTTCAAATTTGGCCCACATTTTAAACTTTCACATTGACTTTAGCCCACACAACTCAACAAAAATATGGGTCTACTATTTTCATCAGCCAACCAATTTCCTCTCAAGCTTGGCTAAGGAAAAGGACAAAAACTAATGCTATTGTCCATATAACGTCATTCTCATAAGTATAAAATGGGTTAAGGAAATGACCAGTGCTAGGATCTACCTGCACTCTTTCTTTCAATAGTCTATAGCATCACTTAATCACACATCTGCACCATCTGAATATTATATTATATATCTCAACATCTGAATATTATATTATATATCTCAACGCCTCTGCATACTGGCATAACAATAAGACAATAAAGTAAAATGGCATATGTGAAAGCTTTCCAATTATATGTATATATATAATAGTGTTATTGGGCTGTACGCTATAATTATACGGCTGGTGTCATGAAAGTTTTATATTTTCGAAAAATAACTCATAAGTTATAATAAACGATTAGATTGTATCACGGTCCACAATGTGAAACTGATTTAGAGGAGTTTAATTCGTTTGATTTGCGCTTTTATTTTTTATTTTTATTTTTAACATTTTTTATTTTTCAAATTTTATAAAAAAAAAGTAAAAGTAATAAAAATAATAAAATTTTATTTTTTATTTTCACTTCTTATTTTTATTTATTTTTTCACAAAATTCAAAAAAAATAAAAGATATTAAAAATAAAAATACAGGCTAAACATACACTAAAATTTTTCCGTGTATTTTTTGAAAGAAACTTCCCCTTTCCCTTCCCTTTTAACAATGTCTTTATTTGGAGAGATTGGATCTTCTTTATAAAGACATGGTTTTTTTGAATTGTCCTCACCCTAAGAAGTAAACAATTTATAAAAGAAAAATGATAGGAAGGTAACAATAACATAAGTAAACTAACACAACTTAACTTCACCAACTAATTAATTTCATCTCAAATCAATTAAAGTAATTTCTTATTATGCTGTTAAAAACTAACACCTTTATAAAACATACTTTATTAAAATAACACTTTTATAAAACAATTTCTTAACCTAAACTTCATCATCAGTATTGTTTTTATCCAAACTAAAATAAGCCTCATTGACTGTCTTAAAGAAAATATAGGTTCAACTATATTTTTTTTTGTCCACGGTAACGGTATCCCCCAATCTGACAGATCAAGAACTAATCCGTCGCGAATCGGAGTTCCATTTAAAGGATCTGCCGCTGGCCAATGGGTTGCTGCATACACAAGGCGGAATTTAAACCTCCGACACTTGTTTAAGTAGACGAGTGAGCTGACCACTCGACCAACCCAAGTTGGTTGGTCAAACTATATATTTTTTTTTGGTTTCCCATGGTATCCCCCAACCCGGCAGATCAAGGACTAATCCGTCGCGGTACTGAGCTCCATTTAAGGGTTTGTCAAACTATATATTTATTCAACTTTATAACCATTAACAGCCGAGATCCATAAAAAAATCCCAAAAAAGAGTTTGCTAACCCAATTAAATGGCCCGAATAAAAATATACAATATTTATAAATTTAAGCCTGCAAAATATGTATATCACGTATTCACGCTTCTCCCGGAAAAGCATACCCAAAATTACAATTACTCAAGCACCCAAATCCAAGAGACCAATCCGAACGTTGTTCGCCATGGGCCACGGCTAAAAAAAAGAAAACCAGTCTAAAGGTTAGAATTACGACGTCATGCCTGCACCACACATGGAATATATGTGGTAAATTTTATAATTTTGGTTTAAAATTATTCTTTTTGGTTAATGACCGGACCAGTTGGGTTAGACTTACTAATGGGCCATTCAGTTGGTATTCAAATAATTTTTTTCTTAAATCAAAGTCCTTTATGTTTGGTATCCAAATAAATAATGTTAATAAGATGAGTTAAAAAATAATTCAACTCATGACCCAAAACAACTAAAAAAATGAAAATATAGTATGAAAAATTAATTTTGAGATGTTTAAATTTAAATCGTATTTCTTTAATTTTGTCTTTTTGTCGTCCATGGTGTATAATAAAACGGTAATGTTAGAAAAAAAATCATAATTTATCTTATTTAATATTTATTAATGATTACAATAATTAATAAATATTTAATAGGAAAAAATTTGACAATTTTTTATTAATATTTTTTGTTACTAAAAATACGAAAATAGTTATCGTTCTATAATCATAATAATTAATAAATATTAAATAAAAAAATTTGACTTTTTTTTGTTTTTTTTTTAAATTACTAATAAAAATAATGATGATAGAAAATAATTAGGTTGAGAAAATACATTATATATTTTATATTACAAAACTTAGTAACTCATTTAGCATATATTTAATATAACAATTAAGACTTTGGTCACCCATTTTAAAAGACACATAGAAGATCGGATATGGGGATTTTAAAATCTAGAAAAAAAGCGTTACTATATTATAGGAAGGTGGCTCTAGAGTTTCCGTGATATTTGCGCGCTCTTTCATCCGCCTTCGTCGCCTTCCCATCACTATCGCATATGCGCATAGCATTTTAGTCACCGACCCATATTGGTAGAATTTTTGACCAGCAGCCTGAATCTCAACTCCGACCTGTATCAAACTGAACAACACACCAGCAGCTCACGATTTTATTTTCATCTTTGATATTTTATATCTTCTCATTTTAATCAAATGAATATTGAATTATGACAGTAAAAATTAATTTCCTGCAACAATATATTTATAAACCTTTTAGGTCTGTTTGAAAAATTTTAAAAATAATTTTTTAAGTTTTTTATTTATAAAAAATAGTAGTATTAATGTTTAGTACAATGTTTAAAATTAAATTGTAATTTTTAAAAAAGCTATTTAAGTGTTTATAAAGAAGTTAAAAAAAATTATCTCTCTCATAATAAAAATTTTTTTGTCATATTTTTTTAAAAATAAATACTTTTAAAATTAAAAAATTAAATATAAAATAATTTATTTATAAATTACTTTTAATATAAATATTTATTATTTAAATTATTTTTTAAAATAACTTAATTAAATTATTTATTCAAACTTTCGAAACAACAATTACCATAATTTATTAGAAGAGTTTTAAATGTATCTAAAACACCAGTATTCCAGTTGTTTTAACTATTAATATAAATTATACAAAAAATATATTTATATATTAATTAAAATCAACTATTAAAATAACTGGAATATCGATGTTCTTAGTACACTTGAAACTCTTTCTAATTTTTTATCCTACCCGGCTTCATTTCAGTAGAACCAATCCATCTTAAATAAAAAAAAAAATATTTAAATTTGGGACAAATTGCATAATTTTTGAGAACTAAAATACTCAAAATGAAACACAAGTTAAGTAAGGGACAGGCTAAGGCATAAAAAATTTATTAACCGGTGTCAGACTCAAGAGAAGCCTAGCATTCATCACACTTTATCATGCTTTCATTAGAAGGTGCATGCTTAATTTAAATATGTTTCCTCAGTTGGATACTGGAAAATGCAAGTATCCCTGCATGAAAATTGGAATATTATTATATTGAGAAAGATTTTGACATGACTCTGCTGTAATCAATGCTTGCTATCCTTTCAATAAATGGGTATCCTATCAATTGAAATTTTGGAGCTCTGCATATAGGTTGAAGAAAGTCAAGAAACCCAGCAGCTAATTGAGCTGCATACGACGTTTGGGATGAATTTTTAGTTTTGTTTTTCTTTTTCTTTTTATTTATGTATTTATTTATTTTTTTGAGGTTAGCTCTTTCATAGTTTTGGAAATTTTGCAACGGTGACATTGTGAATTTGGCTTAATGCTCTAAAGCCTCTAATTTGTTTTAATTTGTGGACATGTGTAATGATTTTTTTTATGCTTTTATTATGTTTTATTATTTAGGAGCTGGAATACATAGCGGAAATTATACACAAAAATTAAGGAAAAATGAAGGAAAAAGTGCTGATATTCTCGTTTATCTAATTGTGTTTTAAGAGTTATAATTTTTAAAAATAAATAATTCAATTAAAAATATCAATAAATCAATTTAACAGAAGAGGTAGCTATTAAACTCTAGTAATTAACAATTGTAATGTACAATTTTAATTTGTCAAAGAAAAAATAAAGTGAGAATTACCACTAAGCCATTGATTTTTTTAGAGAAATAAACTCTTGATTTTGTAATATTGTTTCTTTTATATCATTTTATGGTTAACAATAATAATTTTTATATCATTATTATTATTACTTTTTACTAAATTTATTTTTAAACTATTAAAATACAGTTTAATACACAAATATCTTGTGTTAATACAGAATTCGAATAAAGACTATATCTAAAAAGTGTAATATATGCCATCTAACTTGATAATTATATCAGTTTTCACAACTCTTAATCTTGAGGTCACATAAATTTATATTTTATGCTATTATACTTTAGATCTAGCTATAAATTATTATTAGTAATTGTTCATACCCTGGCCCAATATAAAGGCCCAGGTCCAACTAAAAGGCCTAATCTAAAGGATTAGAGCCTAGCTAAGTACCGGCCTTCACATAAGAAGTCGGTATCAACCACGACTTGGTCAGAAGAGGTCGGATGCGAGATTAGCTGGCAGATAAACACTCATTCAAATGAGTAACCGCCCCTAAAATCTCTCTAACCGTCTCATAAAGCCATATCTTAACCTCCCCAAGATAATAGGGACGGTTACCACCCTAAAGATATGGCACTACACCAACGGTGGTTATTGGCTCGCCTCTATAAATACCCTGACACCCCTTCAGGTATCTCTAAGTCCAATACTCTCTAAGACCTACTTACACTCTTGCTAACTTAGGCATCGGAGTGTCTTTGCAGGTACCACCCCCCATTCACACGCGAGCACAAGTCGGACGGAGCCTCCCGAGTTGCGGACCTTTCCGGAGTTCTCCTCCATCATACACTTGGGCCGCCAAACGCCATCCTTATTATTAATCTCCGGTTACCTACCGTAACATTGGCGCCGTTGCCGGGGACCCGAGAGATCACTCAACGATGGCGGATAGATCCCACGAAGAAGGCCATGTGGAAACAGATTCTGAACAAGAGAATCTAGACATGGGTAATGGCAATGAAGACAATGATCAACACAGAGAGGGCACCTCCGGAGTAAAGAATCCGAAGGTAAATTCCTCAGATGGACGTGAATCAGAAAAGGGCGGACCACCTCATGTAACTGAACTAATGGGATTGGTCCATAGCCGCTTGGAGCAATTGGAACAAGAGCGGGAGAGGCAAAAGGAAACCGAAAGGTACCTTAAAGAGGAGATGGAACGGCGGAAAGAGTTAGAAAGAAAACTCTTGCAGCTAGAATCCTCCCTCAAGAACTCCCGCGATGAAGGAGAAAACCAACTCCCAGGCGGAGAAGATCCCTTCAGCGAGGACATAATGAGGGCAAAAGTTCCAAGGAACTTCAAAAGCCCTGATATGGACCTCTATGATGGAACTACGGATCCAAAGCATCATCTTAGCAACTTCAAAAGTCGGATGTATCTAGCGGATGCCTCCGACGCTACGAGATGCAAGGCTTTCCCGACCACTTTATCAAAAGCAGCGATGAAGTGGTTCGATAGCCTCCCCCCGAGATCCATCACTAGTTTTGAAGACCTCTCGAGGAAATTCTTGATGAGGTTCTCAATCCAAAAGGATAAAGTAAAACATGCACCGAGCCTCCTGGGAATAAAACAGGAGGTCGGAGAATCTTTACGAGCCTATATGGAAAGGTTCAATAAGGCATGTTTAGAGATTCAAGATCTGCCGACGGAGGCAGTAATAATGGGGTTAGTCAATGGACTTAGAGAAGGTCCCTTCTCACAGTCCATATCTAAAAGACACCCCGTTTCTCTAAGTGATGTACAAGAAAGGGCCGAAAAGTACATCAATATGGAAGAGAATGCAAGACTAAGAGACTTGAGTTCGCGGCCTGGACCTACTTCCTCCTCTAGGGAAAGAGAAAGGGAAGTCAGGAAAAAGGAAGAACCCGGTCTCGAAAGGCCCAGAAAATATCACTCTTATACTCCTCTAAAGACTTCTATAGTGGATGTATACAGAGAGATTTGCAACACTGAAAGGCTGCCACCCCCAAGACCTATTAAAAATAAAAAAGGGGGAAGTCGCAGTGAGTATTGCGAGTACCATAAAATATATGGTCACTCCACCAACGACTGTTACGACCTCAAGAATGTGATAGAAAAGCTGGCTAGAGAAGGTCGGCTTGACAGATATCTCATGGAGAGGTCGGACGCCCATGGAAAGAGAAAGCGAGATGATATGGACAGAAGAGATCCTCCACCACAGACCCCTGAGAGACACATCCACATGATCTCAGGAGGATTTGCGGGAGGTGGAATCACCAAATCTTCTCGCAAAAGACATCTCAAAAGAGTCTATCAGGTCGGGGATGAGACACCCGACCTCCCCACTATATCATTCACAAAAGAGGATGGGCAAGGGATAATCCCCGGGCATGACGATCCCGTGGTGATAACCATGATCTTAGCCAACGCCCATCTCCACAGAACCCTAGTAGACCAAGGAAGCTCGGCGGACATCCTTTTCAAGCCCGCCTTCGACAAGCTAGGGTTAGATGAAAAAGAGTTGAGAGCTTACCCCGACACCCTATATGGGTTAGGGGATACGCCAATAAAACCACTGGGATTTTTGCCCCTTCACACAACTTTCAGAAAAGGGAAAAAATCAAGGACTCTGAGCATAGACTTCATAGTCATCGATGAAGGGTCAGCCTACAATGCCCTAATTGGCAGGACTACCCTTAATCGTCTTGGAGCAGTGGTATCAACTTCCCACCTTTGCATGAAATTCCCGACTCCAGGAGGAATAGCAACGGTAAGGGGAGATCAAAAATTGGCAAGGAAGTGCTACAACGAAAGCCTAAATCTGAGAGGGAAGGGCAAAGAAGTCCACACCATAGAACTAGGCGGCGCAAGAACCAGAGAAGAGCTACGACCCCAGCCGGGAGGAAAAACCGAGGAGATACAAGTCGGAGAGGAGGAAGGAAAAAACACTCACATAGGAGCCAACCTAGGGGAAACCCTGAAACAAAGGTTGGGTGAACTCCTAAGAGCTAATTCCGACCTCTTCGCCTGGAAGGCTTCCGACATGCCCGGGATTGATCCCGAGCTCACGTCTCACAGGCTCTCGGTTTACCCAGGATCCCGACCTGTACAGCAAAGAAGACGCAAGCTCGGCCCAGAAAGGGCCTCCATAGTAGAAGAGCAAGTACAGGCGCTCCTAGAAGCCGGCTTTATCAGAGAGGTCAAATACCCAACATGGCTAGCCAATGTAGTGCTAGTCAAAAAACAAAATGGTAAATGGAGAATGTGCGTCGACTATACCGACTTGAATAAGGCATGTCCTAAGGACCCTTATCCCCTACCGAGTATTGATACCCTGGTGGACTCCAGCTCAGGGTACCAATACCTATCGTTCATGGATGCCTATTCAGGATATAATCAAATCCCGATGCATGAACCCGACCAGGAAAAAACATCGTTCATCACACCAAAAGCCAATTACTGCTACGTGGTCATGCCATTCGGACTGAAGAATGCAGGAGCCACGTACCAAAGGCTGATGAACAAAGTGTTTTCCCCCCATCTAGGAAGCCTAATGGAGGTATACGTCGACGACATGTTAGTAAAAACCAAGCAAGAAGTCGACCTCTTAACCGACCTCTCACAAGTCTTCGACACTATAAGGTTGCATGGGATGAGACTAAATCCCGCAAAATGCGCCTTCGCAGTAGAGGCAGGAAAATTTCTAGGGTTCATGCTAACACAAAGAGGGATTGAGGCCAATCCCGACAAATGCAGAGCCATCCTAGAAATGAAAAGCCCGACTTGTTTGAGAGAGGTTCAACAGCTCAATGGCCGACTTGCAGCCCTCTCCAGATTTTTGGCAGGATCGGCACTAAAATCCCTTCCACTGTTCTCCCTATTAAGGAAGGGATGCCAGTTCGAATGGACTCCGGAATGTGAGGAGGTGTTCCAAGAGTTCAAAAACTTCTTAAGCCAACCTCCTATCTTAACCCGACCGGAACCGGGAAAAGACCTCGTCCTATACCTATCCGTCGCAAACAGAGCTGTCGCATCAGCCCTGATTAGAGAAGACGAGGTCGGGCAACACCCGGTCTATTTCACCAGTAAGGTTCTACAAGGTCCGGAGCTAAGGTACCACAAACTAGAGAAGTTTGCTTACTCCTTAGTGATAGCCTCAAGAAGGCTACGACCTTACTTCCAGGCTCACACAATAAGAGTCCGTACGAACCAGCCCATGAAGCAAATCCTTCAAAAGACGGATGTTGCAGGGAGAATGGTTCAATGGGCGATAGAGCTTTCTGAGTTCGATTTGAGATACGAAACTCGGACTGCAATTAAAGCCCAGTGCCTCGCCGACTTCATTGCAGAATGCGCAGGTGAGCAAGAGGAAAAACCGACTACATGGGAACTCTATGTAGACGGATCCTCCAACAAAACAGGGAGCGGCGCAGGCATAATATTGGTAGATGGAAAAGGAACCCAGATAGAGGTTTCCTTAAAATTTGAATTTCCGGCTTCAAACAATCAGGCAGAATATGAAGCCTTGATTGCAGGATTAAAGTTAGCAGAAGAAGTTGGCGCCACAAAGGTGACGATCTACAGCGACTCACAAGTGGTGACTTCTCAAATAAATGGGGAATATCAGGCAAAGGACCCCAATATGAAGAAATACTTGGAAAAAACCTTGGAACACCTAGGGCGCTTTGCGGAAACCGAGGTCAAACATATAACTCGGGATCTAAATAGCAGAGCTGACGCCCTATCCAAGTTAGCAAGTACCAAACCCGGAGGGAACAACAGAAGCCTGATTCAAGAAACCCTCCAAGAGCCCTCGGTATCAAAAGCAGAAGATGAACGAGAGGTACTTGAAGTAGTCGGCCTAAACCTCGGATGGATGAATCCCTTAGTCGAATACCTAAAATTCGACATCCTCCCTAAAGGGAAGAAAGAAGCTAAAAAGATCCGAAGGGAAGCACAACATTATACTTTGGTGAGAAATGTCCTTTACAAAAGAGGGATATCCACACCATTGCTGAAGTGCGTACCGACCTCAAGAACTACCGAGGTCTTGGAGGAAGTACATAGTGGGATTTGCGGAAACCATCTCGGAGCAAGGTCGCTGGCCAGAAAAGTAATCCGAGCAGGATTCTACTGGCCGACCTTGCAGAAAGATGCAACAGACTTTGTGAAAAAATGCCAGCCATGCCAGATGCATGCAAATTTCCACGTGGCTCCACCAGAAGAGCTCATTAGTATAACTTCCCCCTGGCCTTTCGCAAAATGGGGGATGGATCTGTTAGGTCCTTTTCCCCAAGCACCAGGGCAAGTTAAATACTTAATCGTGGGAATAAATTACTTCACAAAGTGGATAGAAGCAGAACCGTTAGCCACTATCACCGCTCAAAGAAGTCGCAGGTTCCTCTACAAAAACATCATCACAAGGTATGGGATACCTTATTCCATCACCACAGATAATGGAACCCAATTCACCGACGCCACCTTCAGAAACCTGGTAGCCAGTATGAAAATCAAACATCAATTCACCTCGGTAGAGCACCCACAAGCCAATGGGCAAGCCGAGGCAGCTAACAAGGTCATACTGGCAGGTTTGAAGAAAAGATTACAGGAAGCGAAGGGAGCTTGGGCTGAAGAGCTCCCTCAAGTGCTGTGGGCTTATAGGACAACACCCCAATCCGCCACAGGAGAAACACCCTTTCGACTGGTATACGGCGTAGAAGCCATGATTCCTATAGAAATCAGTGAGCAAAGCCCAAGGGTAATTCTTCATGATGAGGTCGGAAATGTATAGGGGCACAAAGAGGAGCTCGACTTGCTCCCCGAAGTCCGAGAGAACGCCCAGATAAGAGAAGCGGCATTAAAGCAAAGGATGACTACCAGATACAACAAGAAAGTCATTCGAAGAACATTTGCCGTAGATGACTTGGTCCTAATCAGAAACAACATTGGAGTCAACAAGTCAGGAGATGGAAAGCTCGCCGCAAATTGGAAAGGGCCATACAAAATCAAGGAAGTGTTAGGGAAAGGTTATTATAAAGTAACCGACCTGGATAGCACTGAGTTACCAAGGTCGTGGCATGCATGTAATATGAAAAGGTACTACAGCTAGAAGCGAACTCTACTCCCTGATGTACTCTTTTCCCAGCTTCATGATTTTTTCCCAAAAAAGGGTTTTTTCTGGAGAGGGGTTTTTAACGAGGCATCATAGTAGAGGCTAAGGGAAAATACACTGTCAAGACCCTTAGTAGCAAAAAGGTACCTTCCCGATTAATAAAGATCTTTCTTATCACTATATTTCTCTTAAAATATCCTCCTTTATTCCTTATAAGTCTTTCTACGAAACGCGCCGACTTAAGCTCGACAAAGCGTGAAAATCCCATGAATCGACCTAACATGGTCGTCAGGATAAAACGACGAGGTACAAGTCGGTCTAAAGAGGTTATACAAGTTGATCGTATTAAACTCGGAAACTATCCGACTCTTAAGTCGAAAGGAAATCCGAGTAAAACAAACTCGAAAGAGCTCCGAGTAAAAGAAAACCGAGCTCCGAGTAGATGAAAAACGCATCGCAAAAATAACCTAAGTCATAAAAGCTCACTAAAGCAAAGTTGAGTATAAAGGATAACAAAAGAGATATGAAAACCTGAAAAGTTTAAAGTTTGCATACAAGTCTTTGCACGAAAAAGGCTCGAGAAAACAATGCAAGCTAACAAAAGGGTTTTCCGAAAAAGATCAAACACATTCAAAACGGAAAAGCATGTACACGCGCAAAGTAACTTGAACCCTTATCCAAAAAGGGGCACCTACTTTGATTAGAAAACCCTTATCCAAAAAAGGGCATTTATTTTGTTTAAAACCCTTATCCAAAAAAGGGCACCAAACAGAATATTTTGTTTACGGCCTTAAAAGGCCAGAAGGAAATTGTTCACAACCACCAACAAATAACTAAATTCAAAAAAGGGGGGACCCACAGGCCGGGCCCCCATATAGCCATAAAAATAAAAAGTCATTTTTTGGACGGAGTAGAGGAATCACCACCACCAGGAGGAACACCACCAGGACCGGGAGGAGGAGCCGAAGAGGAAGTCGGGGAAAGGATTGAAGAACCCGGAGCATCTTTGGGACGAGGAGGAGACTCTATAATCCTCTGCCCCCGAGTCTTTAGGTCTGACTCGGAAATGACCTCGGGGACAGGAGGGTCAACAATAGCGCCGTCGATAACTACCTTGTCAGGATGTAAAGGAGAAAGGTCCAAGTCGGGAGCAATAACTCTGACTTGTTCCAAGAAAATTCTCCAAGACTCCTCGGCGCCCTCGGCGATAGAATCCTCCAACTCGGCGTATGCGTTCCGGGAATTCAGCAAGTCCTTCCTCACAGCAACAATATCTTGAAACAAACTGTGGTAGCTCTCTTGCGCTGTTTTCCTCAAATTTGCCTCCAAGGTGCATTGAGCCCGCAGCTTACCCTCCTCCTCCTTAAGGTGATCCCTCTCCTTCCTCAGTCTATCTCTCTCCTCCTTCAACTCTTTTTCATGTTTTTCATAAATAAGAAGTCTCCCCTCCAGCTCCTCAACCTTCGAGGATGCCCCCAAAGAGCTGAGGGGAGCCTTCTCAAAAATGTCCAAGAGTTTGCTACAAACACCCGCTGTCCTAAAACTCTCCTCAGCCATGGCGGTAAGGTGGTTTCGAACAGAAACATCATCCATACTTATAAAAGGATAGATGTTCTTTCGAACGAATGTCAAAGCATCCGCCTTAACCCCGCCATCAAAAGAAGAAGAGCCAGACTCTGAAGTCTTGCGCTTCTTCTTCTCGGGCTCAGAGAGAGTTTGGGCAAAAGGGGGTGGTCGGGGCAAACTCGAGGAAGAAATGACAAGAGGTTGAGAGGGAGTAACCACATTCTTAGGAGGAGGAGGAGGTGGCGGAGAGATGACCGTCTTGGCCCTAGCCCGGGACTTCGCCTTAGCCTCCTGGACCCTTTGGTAGGCCTCCTGAGCGTTCTTTTTTGCCATATCTATAAAAGAAACAACCAAGTTACAAGTCGGTAGAATACAAGTCGGCATAAACAACTCGGAAATAAAAAATGCATGCGCTACCTATGCAAGATTGAACGAAAGTCGACGTCCCCTGAAGGATTTTCCTCGTATCTAAGTATGGGGCCCTCCCCCATGCTTCTCGGAAAAACCCCACAATGGCCGCCTCCACCTCGTCTAGGTCATCTAGACCAATCTTTTCGCAAGGGGAGGCCGGCAACCAGTAAAGGGGAAAGCGGGGGGAGGAATGCTCGTCCAGAAAAAAGGGGTGGTGACCCCCTACAGCTTGAACCTTGAAAAAGAAGTTTTTGAAATCGTGGAAAGATTCGTCGAAAAGGGTAAAAATCCTCCGACCTTGAATAGCTCTGAAGGATACCCATTGTTGTTTGTTGTTTAGCCCACTGAAGGGCTTAGTCATATGAAAGAGAAAGAAAAAAATCCTTAAAGAGGTCGGGAAGTCCAGAGCATGGCTTATAAACTGATAGATCTTCAAAAAACCCCAAGAATTGGGGTGGAGTTGAGTAGGGGCAACCTTACAGTGGTGCAAAACGGATATTTCGAAATCAGAGAAAGGAAGAAAAACACCCAAACGGGTGATCATACATTCATACATGAAGAAAAAATGAGGGGCCGCCTCATTAGCTCTCCCAAAACAGACCCGGTCTTCAGGACCCGGGATTATCAGTTCGTATTTGGGCTCATCCTCGTCCGAAGTACAGAGCCTATGATGAGTACGAAGGTGGGTGATAAACTCAGCGTCAACCAACGGTTCCTCCCCAAGGACCGTATCGTCAACCCACTGAGAAAGAATGTCTACAGAAGCCATTTTTTATATAAAGAAGAAAGTGGCAGAAAACCTACAAAAAGGAAAAAGAAAAAGAAAATAAAAAAATACGGCCACTAAAGAAGAGAGATTCGAAACCAGAATCTACAGGTCAACCTATCTACTCGCAAAACAAAACATGCAAACATAAAGCATGACATGGAAAAAGCAAAACTAACCTTTATCCGAAAATGGAGGTTGGAGAAGAACAGAAGTCTTCGAACACAAAGATGCAGTATGTACAAGATAAGGAGAAAGTTTGAAAGATTGCAGAAACGGAAAATGGAAAGAGAGGGAAAATATTTATAAGAAGGGCTAAGGGGCATAATGGTAAAAAGCGAGGCAGTCATTAATGAGACTGCACCGTTACCAAAGCCCTCAATCCCTAAATGATCCCTCAACGGACACGACGCTTGAATTGACGTAACTGTCAGAAACTAAAGGTCGCGAAAATCACGTCGGTTTCCAAGATCCGTACTCTTTCAAACAAGTCGACTGCGAGCCCGAGTTGAATACTTGAACCCAAACTTTAAAGAAAATTTGGGCTCAAGTAGGGGCACTGTTCATACCCTGGCCCAATATAAAGGCCCAGGTCCAACTAAAAGGCCTAATCTAAAGGATTAGAGCCTAGCTAAGTACCGGCCTTCACATAAGAAGTCGGTATCAACCACGACTTGGTCAGAAGAGGTCGGATGCGAGATTAGCTGGCAGATAAACACTCATTCAAATGAGTAATCGCCCCTAAAATCTCTCTAACCGTCTCATAAAGCCATATCTTAACCTCCCCAAGATAATAGGGACGGTTACCACCCTAAAGATATGGCACTACACCAACGGTGGTTATTGGCTCGCCTCTATAAATACCCTGACACCCCTTCAGGTATCTCTAAGTCCAATACTCTCTAAGACCTACTTACACTCTTGCTAACTTAGGCATCGGAGTGTCTTTGCAGGTACCACCCCCCATTCACACGCGAGCACAAGTCGGACGGAGCCTCCCGAGTTGCGGACCTTTCCGGAGTTCTCCTCCATCATACACTTGGGCCGCCAAACGCCATCCTTATTATTAATCTCCGGTTACCTAGCGTAACAGTAATATTATTAATTTTATAAGTAGTCAAAAAATACTGTCCAAAATATAAAAATGTCTCATTTACAAATTACAACCTTCAAACAAGGCTATTTTCGAATTTTTTTATATTCTTGAATTTTAAATTCTAAAAATAATATTACTTGTAATCGCAGGGTTTATGATGGTTATTAGTTATATATTATAATACCCCTTTAAATATGAATCTTTAGGGCAATCAACATTATAAATATAAAGTTTTGATTTACTAGAACACTGATTATCCATTTTTTTCCATTTTCATAGCATTAATACATATGTGTTTTTCAATTTAATTTTACAGACTTAACTTATAAAAAAGAAAAAGTATTGTAAAATATGGTGCTATACTGCTATCACATGGATCTAACTATATCATCATACTATGTTCTAAAGTAGAATGATGTAGAATTTAAAAAAAAAATTCTTTATCATAAATAGAAAATTTTGATTCAAAGCTTTTTTTACAACAAAAGATTATATTTGGTGGAAAGAATAAATACTTAAATTACAAAATAAGGATGGTATTGTTATTAATTAACATATTTTAAAAAAAAATTGTATTGTCTCAAAAATAATAACAATTACTTTTAACAATATGACAGACCTATTTAAGCAAAAGTATCGGTTGATGAGCTTGGCTTGGGAAAAAAAGGGTGTAATTATTTTGTCGGTTTCTACTGAATAATGCAACTGACATTTGGGCATGGCTTGTGTCCGGATTCATCAATACATCTATCTTATATAGTTTAATTTCTTCATTTTTTTTCTCTAACACTTTGTTTGAATAGATAATAAAAAATAAAAAAAATAAGAAAAATGAAAATAAAAAGAAAAATAGATTGTTTTATGTGTTGTTTAGATAAAAAGAAAATGGATAAAAAAAATAAAGAAAAAATTTTCTTTTATTTGAATGAAAAAAAAGTGAGAGAAAAAAAATTATAATAGAAAAAATTATACTAATATCTTTATATCTTTTATTTTTTAAATTAATCAAAAGATAAATTGGTAATTTCACATTTATTACACATTTTTCTTCTATTTTCATCTCATCTTTGAAAAGAAAACATTTTTATGGATTCTACATCAATTTTTTTCTTTTCACTCTATTTTCTTTTCTCATCCAAACAAAAAAAAACTCACATTTTCATCAATTTTCTTTCTTCACATTTTCTTTCCTTCCATATTCACTCCATCCAAACAAAGAGTAAAAATTAAATAAGTTTTTTCTTATGCTATGTTTGGTTGGAAGAAAAGAAATAGAGAAAAAGGAAATAGAAAAGAAAGAAAAGAAACTGAATAGATTTTTATTTTTCTTAGATGTATTTGGATAAAAGGAGAATAAAAAAAAAAAAATATTATAAAAAAATAATTTTATCCTTATATTATAAATGATATAGAAAAAAATAAAAGAGTAATATTAAAAATAGAGAGAGATTTAATTTTCTCTCTATTTTCTCTCCATTGTTAAAAAAAAATTAGTAAATCCCATCAATATTTTTCATCCATTTTTTTTCTTTTTCTATTTTTCCCCTCAACCAAACCAAAAAAAAACTATTTTTCTTCTTATTTCTTTCTCTTCATTTTTCCTCCTTCCATTTTCATCTCAAACAAACAAGGTTTACGTATAAGGTAGCACCGCTTACATGGTTTGGCCATTTTGATGAAAAAGAATGGGACAGTACAACAGCTTTATATATATATAATAAAATAATACATCTCTCGCAGGACAGTATGATGTAATTATATTGTTTGTCGTATTAAGATTTTGTGACAAACACATCCCTCAGCTCACTCTTCTTTGTTTTCATTATTATTCTTAATTATTTCAAAATATATTCCATGCTATATATGCCTAGAAATAAATTAGTGTCATGATGATGCTACTACATCATTTTATTCTTCGACATTCTTATTCATTTCAATGATCCACAGAAAAATAAAATTACATTACAAAATCCTTTACACTACATAATACTTCTATTTAAGGGCCAAGTATTTATGTCAATTATTTAATTTGTCATATATTTTCTGAATTTAAGCTTTCATGAGAAAGCTTTCTTTGGTGGTTAAGAAATTAAGTATCCATACTTAAAACAGATCATTTAATTAAGGGCAAATCATTAGCCTTGTTTCATTATATATACAAAGACAAGTATTCCTTGGTGAAATATTATTAAATACTTTATTTTTCGGTGGAGATAACAATAATGTTACATTAGGGTTGGTATTTTACATCTTTTATATATCATACATTGTTTAAATAATTATTATAATATTATAATCAATTTTATTTATATATTTATATTGTGATATTGCCTTTTAAAGAGATGTCAAAAGCTAAGCTACACATATCGAAATAAACTATAAAAAAAAACTTTCACATGTATCATTTGCTTTAATGGCCCAAATAGCGATATATCATGTTTTTTGTTATTTGAAGAATATAAATTTAATATATCTTATTGAAATATAGATAAAATGTCATTAAAATTTTAAAAATAAAATATTTTAGAAAAAATGAACAAAGATACTAATAAGATTAACTGATTAAGTAAAAAAAAATAAAAAATGTATTAACTTTAATTTTAATTGTATAAATAAAATATGGAAAAATATTTCAGTAGTACATTAGTACTAGGAGCTACTTTCTTTTAGCTACCAACTCTAATAAAGTCCTTTAACGGGCCGTTTGGTTCAAGAAAAATAGAGAAGAAAGAAAATGAATGGAAAATAGAATTTTTCATTGTTTGGATGATCCAAGAAAATTAAGAGGAGAAGGAAAATATAGTGTGGGGTTTATTTAAAATTTTTTTCTCCAACAATGAGATAAAAATGGATGAAGAAAAAGTACATAATGGTTTAATTACTAATTTACCTTTTATTTAATATAAATTATAATTTTATATAATATAGATAAAGATATTAATGTAATTTTATTCAATATAACTTTTTCTTTTCTTATTTTTTCTTTTATCCAAATAAAAAAAAAAATTCTCCTATTTTCTTTCTATTCATTTTCTCTTCATCCAAACAACACACACAAAAATCTACTTTTCCTCTCATTTTTTTTTTCTTTTATTTTCTTTCTTTTCATTTTCTATTTTGCATCCAAACAAATTTCTAAATCACCCATATCTAACCCCCTATAAATAAGACAAATCTATACGTCCATGTCATGCTTTAAATTTTTGGTTTTTAGTCCCATAACAGCAGTTATGTAAAGTCTGTTTTGTACAGTCTTTACTTCTTTGTTATTTTTGGCAATAGAGAGTTATTTGACTGAAATAATAATAATAAAAAAAGAGATTTCTATTATTTTTTTATTTGATGATTCATGTATTCGGAGCAACTTTTTTCTGTTGATTTATTGGTCTCTGAATTTCTTTTGTCCTAAAGTAGAGAATTTTATTATTTAATTAATCACATCAAAAAGTCACCAAAAAAAAAAAATCACATCAAAAACGTTTCAACGAGGAAATCTAATTGAAAGAGCGAGTGCATCTTGTTAGGACTTGGAATGGAGATCACGCGCGGTTGAGCTGGTTGAGATGCGCGTGGAGGGAATTCCCATGTCACGTACATCAATCTCTGGCTCTCTGCAACGTTTACCTTTGCAGATGCAGTCATCACTACCATCCCACGTTAGTGGGTCCCACAAGTGTAATAGGTTAATTGTAGTAGTAGTAAAGAAGTAATATAATTTTGTAGTAATTTAATTTTTTATTTTATACAAAAAAACCGAAAAAGTTATCACTTTTTAGTTTTTAAGAAGGAAAAAGTAAAGTATTTTACTATTATTAAAAGAAAATAAAAAATTTATTTTTTATAAGAAAAAAAACTTATTTTGCAAAAAAATAAAACTTCAAAATCATATTAAATATAAATTTTTTTTAAAAGAAAAATATATTAAAGTCTGTAATATAAGAATCTTAGATTTTGGCAGTTATATGCAATGCTTTAGAAGAAAGTTATGGCCATGAATCAGATTATCGTGTGCAGCAGCCTAAAATTAAGCATATTGTTTAAATATTATTATTTATTTCTCTACATCTTTTTATACCTCCCCTCTTAGTAGGTTAATTATCAAGTTAATTAAATATTATCATAAATTTTGAGACAAATTTATTAGATAAATAATTTTTTACATATTTTTTATTAATTTAAACTTTTTAAAAAAATTATGACAAAATAAATTAAAAAAATTTGAAAACTAACGTTTCAAGTCAGATTTTTTTAAGATAAAACTTTTAGGAAGGTTTTCACATATGCTATGGTACTTTATTGCTTTATTGCTATTCCAGTGTGCAGAGACGTTGAGATTTATAATATAATATTTAGATGGTGTAAATGTATGATTAAGTAATACAGTAAATCATTGAGAGAGAGAGTGCAGGTAGATCCTAGCACGGGTCATTTCCTTAACCTATTTTATTTTTATGAGAATGACGTAATGGACAATTGCATTGATTTTTGTCTTTTTCCTTAGCTAAGTTTGAGAGAAAATTTGTCGGCTGGAATTTGAAGCCGATGGAATAGTGGGCCCATATTCTTGTTGGGTTGTGTGGGCTAAAGCCAGTGTAAATGTAAAAAATGTAGGCCAAGGAAAAATAGGGTAACATGCGATGACAAAATAAAAGGGGTTTGAATTCCGTCTTGTGCATGCAACAATTCATTAGTCAATGACAAACTCTTAAATGGAGTTTAGTATCGCGACGGATTACTCCTTAGTCTGTCGGATTGAGAAATACCGTAAAAAACCAAAAAACAAGAAAAAGTAACTAAATACCAAAAAAAGAATAAAAAAAAGGGTAACTATTAATAAATTATCGCTATTTATTGTTAAGAAGCCCTTTTTATTAATGATGTCTAAAAATGAATGGTTTGCATAGTGGTAACTGGTAGTGAGAATGAGTAATGCTGTACATACAAGTCTTTTTGGCTTATAAGTCTTACAAGTTGTGTCAAATCTAACAAAAATTACATTCACCCATTGAAGCGTGATAACACACGCATCACTCAACCATTTTCAAAGCGCGCTCTCATTCACCATTATGAAAGACACTTCTTCTTTTTCACGTTCCACCTTCTCCTCCTTCTCTTGAGAAAGTACAATAAAAAAGAAAAGATGAATAAGAAAAAAAAAAGAAGAAAAATATTATAATGATGATAAAAAAAAAGGAAGAAACAATAGAAGATGAGAAGGAAAAAGAAGAAGAATTTTGAATTATGCAAAACTTATCAGAATAAAAATACACCTAAAAATTCTTAAAATACATCCAAATATCTTCGTATTACACCCAAATATCTTCGTGCTACACCCAAATTTGCTGCAAATAGGGGTGGCAAGCGGGGAAGTCCGCCCCGCCCCGCCCCGCCAGAAGTCTGCCCCTAGGCGGGTTGGCCCGCGCCCGCCTCGCCTAGTGAGGCGGTCCCAAAATTCCAGCCCGCCCCGCCTAATAGCGGGCTGGTGGGCTCTTTTTTTTATTTTTAATTATTAAATAATATATATATAAAGACATACAAAAATCTCTTTTGTTTTTTACTTTTAACTATTATAATTTCTAAAAGTATAAACAAATTATAATTTTTATATTCACAAACATTAAAGTCTTTGTAATTATAAATATCTAATAAACATAATTATAAACTAAGTTTTCATCCAAAACATAATTATAAATATTGTTCCCAAAGCAAAATAAACATAATCCAAAACATAATTATAAATATTGTCTCTAAAACAAAATAAACATAATCCAAAACACTCAATTTTCATCTTCATTCTCTTGTAAGTTGGGTTGGGAGAAGTTGGATTTCGGTAAAAAATTGTAAAAATACCCCCTTGCTAAAAAATACTAAGCCCGGCGAGAAAGCCCACCCCGCCCCCGCCAAAGCCCGCGGTTTAAGCAGTGCGGGTTAAGCGGGCTTTTGCTATTTGGCGGTCCCAATTTTTCAGCCCAACCCGCCTTTTTTGGCGGGTTATGCGAGCCGGCCCGGTGGGTTTAGGCCCATTTGCCAACCCTAGCTGCAAATACAGAAAAATATTTTCTCTAATGCTGTGTTTTTTTCTTCTTTTTTTTCTTATTTTTTTTTTAGTTAAATGATTGTAAGTTCATCCTCTTTCAAGTAATTTTACAGTATTATGTATTTCTTCTTCTTCTTTGTGTAATATTTTTTGTTTTTAATCTTGTTAAGAAAGTAAAACAAGAAGAAACTTGAGAAGGTAAAATAAAAAAAAGATGAATTAAATTTTGTTTTTATTCCTCTAATGCTATATTTTTTCTTTTAAATTGAACCACACCTTAGCCTTGGATTCAAAATAATAATCAATTTTATTCTGGTTCAATTGACAATCTGAACTTGAATTATTTATTATCTTCAACAACGAGATAACTAATGATGAAAGAGAAAAAAATGAAAAGAGGAGAAGAAATTTTAATGAAAAAAGAAAGAGAAAGAGAAGGAGGAAGAAGAGGTGGTGTTGATGACGAAGATAACGAGAGAGAAAAATTACAAGGAGGAGAAGAAAAAAAAGAGGAGGTACGAAAAGAGAAGAAGAAGAAGAAGAAGAAAAAGTGGCACAAAAAAAAACGTAAAAAATACGTGAATATAAATAATTTGTATGACTTGTATGAAAAAATACTTGTATGTGGAGAATAACTCAGTGAGAATAGATCCTCTCAATTGTTAAAAAAATTGAGAATATAAAATATGATATTTAACCTTTCATTACTCTCTCTTTAATATTTATTTTTAATCTTACTCATAAAATTAATAGTGAGAGATTATATTTTACTTCTTTAAAAAAAATTTGAAAAGATCCATTCCCAATTATAATTATACGCATAGTAATTAAGCTTTATTGAAGTTGCTATATTATTGTATATTAAATGTTGAAAAAAATTGAATGTTAGGTCCAATGAGAATGAAAACAAAATGGCAGTGAGCTTGAAAAAATTAATGTGAGCTTAAAAAATTAATAGTCTTGGTAGTAATAATTTTGTTGCATAAGAAAATACATATGAAATATTTAATTAGCAATATATTAAAAATGGGCTCATCTTTAAACGCTCTTTACTATTTATGGTGTGCTGCACACTTTATTAATTTGTTAATTCTGAATTTTTTATTTATTATATTTTATTTGAATTATCTAAATTTAAAAAGGTAACATGTTAATCAGATTAACCATTTTTTTAGAAATTTTAGATTTTTTTTATAAGTTTCAGATATCGAACTGAAGTCCAAAACAAAAAATATAGTATATAAATATTAAAAGCAATATGTCTGTACAACAAAAAATATTACTGGGCTTTAAAATTAAAATAAATAATACATAAAAAATAATTTGAAAATCTATGTACTAAATTAAAAAAAAGATATATTAGAATCTTTAAAAAAATATTAAATATATATTATGTATATAATATTAAAATTTAAATAAATTTTGTTTTGTGTAAAATAAAATTATAATATTAAATAAAAACACAATAATAATAAATTTTGTATTATATAAATTTAATTAATATATATATATAATTTTATTTTGTGTGAAATAAAATTATAACATTAAATATGAAGTGAATGAAAAAAGATTTTGTATTATATAAATTTAATTTAAAAAACATATATACAAGATAAGAAGCAAACAAACATATAATAATTTTATTTTGTGCGAAAAAAAAATTATATAAAAAAATATTTATATAATTTTTTATTGAAATATGTTACTTTATTATATCTAAAATATATTATTTGAAATAATTATATTATTTTAGTTAATATATTATTTAAAAGAATATTTAAAATTTATTATTTTGTATTAAAAATATATTATTAGTTTTTCTTAAAATAATATTTTTTTGTTTAAATACTATGACAAAAAAATTTTACAGAACTATTCAATAAATATTATATAAGTTAATAAAAGAAAAAAGTACTTAAAATTTTTTTTATCAAAAATAAAAAGACTCAAATTCCTAACTTAGGTGAGTATGAGAAGAATATGCCATTTGAATTATAACTCGTTGGTAAAGAAAAAAATAATCTTAATTATATATTAAATAAAATAATTATTTATTAGGCTCATTCTTATACAAATAAAAATTTCTCTTAATTTTATATCCGTAATATTTTATACCAATTAATTTTAAAGTTTAATTATTTTTTGAATAAATTAATAAAAAA
This sequence comes from Arachis hypogaea, assembly GCF_003086295.3. Classification (NCBI taxonomy): domain Eukaryota; kingdom Viridiplantae; phylum Streptophyta; class Magnoliopsida; order Fabales; family Fabaceae; genus Arachis; species Arachis hypogaea. Next base: position 98,102,496 of record NC_092037.1, on the reverse strand, counting down.
ATAATACAAATAACTGTTTAAATATAATTGTATTTTAATTTTTCATTCTATTACACGTCGAGGATGAATTAAAATAAAAGATAATGGACTTGTTGTAACTGCTATGTATTTTGTGCTTTAACTGCGTTGTCATCTGAGAATTTTGGCACCTTCATGGAGACTGGAGTTCTTCTACAAAATTGATTTTGTATTTGGAGTTAGCTAACCAGCAACGGCTACAGATAGGCTTCTTCCTCTTCTATGGCAGCAATTTTTCGAACTTTGAAGGTCATTCATGGCATAGGTGGAAGGGAGTGGGTTCAAGTAGGCAGAATGATATCGTGGAAGCACCGCCAGCAAACAAAACAGTGAAGATAAGACATCACATCGATAATAACAGCGTAATGGAAGAATTCGATCAAGTTTTCTTGAGTATATTTGTGGTGACTGGTGTAAAGGTCGTACTGTGTTAAAGGAGAAAATTAGTTTTTTTGTCAGTGTCAATTAGTTTATTCAGCCTAGGACTGGGAGTGAGTCAAGCCAGCTCATGCTAGCTCGAGCTCGACTCGTTAATAGCTCGATAAGCTAAGCTCATGAGCTAGTGAGCCAAGCTTGAAGTTGGAATTGAGCTCATAAATTAAATAAGCCGAGTTTGAGTTTGAATAAGCTCAACTCATTAGCTCGTGAGCTGGCTCGATTATATATATAATTATTAATACACATATCCTATATGCATTTAATCCATATTTTTAATATTATATATATACATATGAAATAGTACTATATAATTATATATATTAATGATCTTAATTATTTGAAATTTTATATTTATTTTTTACATATAATTTTGATGTAGGACATAAATAAAAAATTTATAATTTATTGATAGATAACAATATATAAAATTGATCTTTTTAAATATTTTTTAAAATATATAAGTTATAATTTATTGATATAGAATTATAGATTATGTATTTATATTTCTATTATTTGAGCCAGCTCGTGAGCTTTCGGTGAGTCGAGCTTGAGCTTAAGAAATATGCTCGATTGTTAATGAGTCGAGCCGTGAGCCAATCTCAATTATTGTGAGCCGAGCTTGAGTTTGGTCTAACTCGGCTCAGTTCGACTCACTTTCAGCCCTAATTTAGCCCATAACAAAAACAAAAACATAATAAATAAATTTAATTTACCTTATAACCTTTGATAGTAGGTTAACTTTTAAATAGTGCTGCACTCACTACTTTACTTGGAGTGCACTAGCTTTTACCTATTAAATAAGATTGAATTTAAGTGTTGAATGGTAAATGCTTTTGTAACAAAATTGAAATTTTTTTCTTCAACCACATTTTAATTCAAAAGTAATAAATTATATTTTTTGTGTTTCCGTTTAATTGTTATATTGGAAAGTAATTAAATTTTTTTTTTGTTAATTTATTATTCAATTTCATTTATAATAAGAAATACTAGGAACAATAATCAAAATTCTTGTAATTTTTTATGGTTGTACTTTACAAAAAAAAATTTAGACTATTATTTTTAATATATTTTTTCTAAGTGTTGTTTTTTTTATCAATTTTTTATTTATTTAGATGTTTTTGTTTAGATTTTTTTAAATGTTCTCTAATGTATATTATTGTATTTTTGTAATGAAATTTTAAATATTTATTATTCATATAAATTTTTTAATTATTTTTATTAATCCATATTTTTTTATGGAACTTTATTATTCTTTTGTTTTTTTATAATTTTTACTATATATTTTTGAATTAATATTTACTTTGTTTATTATTATTATTATTATTTTATTATATAAATTATTAATTCCATTAAAAATGCCAAATTCAATACATAAAGTGAGAATTTATTCATTGTTACCAAAATGAACTCGGCCACAACCCAGTAGGATTTTATTGCACCAATAGGTGGTTTTGTTCACATTTCACAAGACCTTTATGATTAGTATTTAGTCCAACTGTTTTACGCTGTATGGCGCTTACTTTGCAAAACTCGGCTTTAGTAACTTCTTCATAGAGTCATGGCTGTCTTGACAGCTGCCTTTTTTTGTCTTTTTAGACAAATTTTAAGGATGTATGTGGTATTTCATTTCACACAACACGACAAATTTGTTACATCCAACCGGACCGTACTTGCCATACCAGTGTTTCATTAAAGCAAATGGAACATCTGAAAATTTTCCAAACTTTTAATAATGATGATGGAATATTTGTTTCACCGATTTTTAATTTTATTATTTAACTAAATATTTTGACATATTTTGACTAGTCTTAACGATATACAATTAGATATTATTAGCATAAAATCCTTTTGCATAAGTTAAATGCTTGATAATATTATAATAGAGTACGTATAGGGGGAAATTGAATTTTTGTTGACTAGAAAGTTTCACCAAAATTCAGCTTTCTACAATTCTACTTATTATTTGATCAACATTATTGACGTAGAAATTTTTCCTGAAGTAAAAAGGCAATATTATTTTAGAAAAGTATGAGGAGCCAATAAAATATTTATACAATGCGTACAATGGAGGTTTATGGAGTATTAAAGATATAATTATTAGTGTTACCTTTTTTTATTAGCTGAAGCTTTTGGGATGAGTGGTATCATGACATGGTATTAGAGCATTAGATTTGAAAGGTCAAGAGTTTGATCCTTTGTGAACCTCAAAATCAATTTAATTTTTTGAGAAGATGTTTATTATCTCTAGTATTCAGATGATTATTTTAGATAGTATGAGAGATGTTTATTTTATAACTCAATAATCCATTATAAACATTGTACAAATAATTCATTATCTCCTTAACGGAATTCTATTATTTTATATAAAAAATGAGCCCACATATTGCATGTTTCAATGCTGAGTTAACTCATCATATATACTTATCATTTAAGTTACCTATGTTACTTTATGGCGAAGTCTCCGGTGTAGAAGGTGCTGCGCTTTCTACATGTGTAGACATGGCGTAGTCACTAGCAGCTTGTGACACGTATGTAAATTAAGGGGCACATGTGACATGTTGCAGTATTGGTCTCCTTTCATGTTTAAGTTGCTACTAATATGATATGATATAAAAATGTTGTTAGCTGCTGTAATTACTAATTACATTAGCGGTAGCTTTTTTTTTTTTTTTTTTTTTTTGCCATAACATTAACGGTAGTTAATTCATGTGAGATGAAGTTGGGCATAGTTTTATTGGAATTTTTTAATTTTTAGAATGATTAGAGAAAACTAGTGGACTCAATTTGCTATGGTAGTGAAATATTGAAATAAAGAAACATGACAAGTTAATACCAAAAATAAAAATGACAAGTTTATTAATGGATTAAACATTAGTAAACTTAAAAATATAATTTAAGAAAATTAATCTAAAATTTAAAAGAAAAAGGCAAGTTTAGACTTTTGCTTTTAAATAAAAAAACATATAAATACATACCCAAAAGAATATTTTGTAACATTAACTATTGTGCAATAAAATTTTAATGTATTAAAAAAATTATATACATATTTATTTTAATTTTAAAATATAAAATACTTAAATTATAAAATAATTACAAAATATTATTATGCATTTTTCTGTCATTTAGTATAATAATATAATAATAATGATGGTTCCTAAACCTAAATTAAATTTTTATTATACCGAAAATTTAACTAATTCAATTTAACTGACTAAAATTTTTTTAGTCTATTTATTTTAATAAAAATATCATAAAATGATAGATAAATATTAATAAAAAATGGATCAAGGATTAACCATAGAGTGACACTTATCACTAACAGTCTACGTCATCACATTATTAATAAAAAATAGGTCTAAGACTAATATGATGCACTTTTGTCGATCTCAGAAACGTAATTAACGCAATTGGAATCTCAAGAATGCTTTTAGTTCACAACACCAATATTTATGGACTATTTTAGGGTTTAATTCGTTAGTATATATAAAACGAATTGCGTGAATTATATAATTATATAAATTTTAGAAAATATCAATAATATATTATAGGGTGTAGATGTTTCAAAAGTTATACATAAATCACTATATAGTATAAAAATGTATGAGAAAATTGATTATTATCATAAATTCCTATAATGTGTAGATATTTATGTAAAAATTGAATATTATTATAAACTACTAGAGGATATAATATTTTATGTGATTTATTTTATCTTTTTTCGTTCCACTACCTTATAATATCTCGTTGATTTAATATCTATGTATTATTTTATGATGTTTTTATTAAAATAAATAGACTAAAAAAGCTTTAATAAGTTAAATTGAATTAGTTAAATTTTTGGTATGATAAGAATTTAATTGAAGTTTAGGAATCATCATTATTATTATTATATTATTATAATAAATGATAGAGGAGTGCATAATAATATTTTGTAATTAATTATTTTTATAATTTAAGTATTTTATATTTTAAAATTAACATAAATATGTATATAAATTTTTTAATACACTAAAATTTTATTGCACAATAATAAATGTTACAAAATATTTTTTTGGGTATGTATTTATATGTTTTTTATTTAAAAGCAAAAGTCTAAACTTGCTTTTTCTTTTAAATTTTAGATTAATTTTCTTAAATTATATTTTTAAGTTCACAGTGTTTAGTCCATTAATAAACTTCTCACGTTTCTTTATTCCAACGTTTCATTGCCATAGCAAATTGAGCCTCACTAATTTTTTCTAGCAGTCATTCCAAAAATTAAAAAATTCAACAAAACTAGGCAGAACTTCATCTCATATGAATTAACTACCGTTAATGTTATGGCAAAAAAAAAAAAGCTACCATTAATGTAATTAATAAATAATAATTACAGAAGCTAACAACATTTTTATATCACATCATATTAGCAGCAGACTTAAACATGGGAGAAGACTAATACTGCAACATGTCACATCTGCCTCCCAATTCACACACGTGTCACAAGTTGCTAGTGATCACGTCATGTCTACACATGTAGAAAGCACAGCACCTTCTACACTAGAGACTTCGCCTTACTTTATTTGTTGTAACAAATTAATAATTCACACCTATTATTAGGTGAATGCTACGGTGATGATGTCATTCTTTTTTCTCATGTGATGAAGTGAGTTGGCATACAAGGGATGCCTATACGTTATACTTTTTTTTTTTCTGGAACTCTTCTATTTCTATAAAGGGGTGTTAGGTTTAGATTTAGGTAAGGTTTTTACTCTATTTTTTTATTTTTAATATTGGATTAACAATGGTATTTTTTTAAAATGTGATCTAATGTGATATTTTTTAAAATGTGGGATGATTTAATATACGGAATATAAATTGGACCTTTCGATTTTTAAGAATATATATCGAGTATAAATAAAATAAGTCAAATTTTAATTGACTAAATTTCATTTGCAAATTGATATTAAGAATTTAAAATAAAATAAAAAAATATATTTTTTATCGTAACTTGATACATATATAATTGGACTATAAAACAACTAAAAAAAACTAGTATTTGAAATATAATTTATCTCATTTGTATTGTAAATAAGATAAAAAATATTTTGTAAATTAATAAATATTTTTTAAATTATATATATTTTTAAATAAAACTTTTATTATTTTTTAGTATTCTAAAACAAAAAATATTTAATTTATTTATTTAAAAAATTAAATGCTTTTTTAATAAATAAAATGTGTAATTTATTTATTTAATAAAAATCTTTTAATTTGATATTTAATTTATCTTATTAACGTTACCTACAAAAAAAACTTACGCACGTATATCCAAATTTATTTCATTTCATAACCGATATATAAAATTATTAGCAAAAATTTTAAACACTGAATCACGAAAAAATTGAAACAACACAAACTGAGTCTCTAATACCCGTATCATAGTTACAAAATTAAAAATTGTTAATTAAGATGAGTTAAGTACATGATTCGATGAAAAAAAAAAGACTTTTTTTTGACAGATAAAAATACATGACTTTATCTAAAAACTCGTAGAGATGGAGCAATCCAAACCTAACTCCAAACCTAATTCATTTTATACAATACTTCATTAACCTACAAAAAATAATAAACGAATTGCCTCTACAGTTATGTCAACAGTTTCATCACATGAGGAAAAAAAATGGCATCATCACCGTAGCATTACCCCTATTATTATGGACATATAACGGGAATCATGACTTGAGGAAAAAGATTATGACAAACTTACAAAGTCTTTGTAATGATAGCATATTACATACATTTTTTTTCCTATTTGAATGATGTTAATTACATAAATAAAGTGAATTAGAATAAGTAGAATACTTTTTAAGGGTTAAGTATAATTTTAGTCTTTAATGTAGTGGTCAAAAATTTATTTTATCTTCAGACTTTTTTTCGTTATAAAATAGTCCTAAAATTTTAACTTAATTTTAAAACTGTCCTTTAGATCAAAATGTCCATTTTCCTACACTCCAAAATCAAGTACAAGAAAAAGCAGAAGCAGTAGCACAGCCAAAATCAACAACAACAATAAATCAACAATGCAGAAGCAGGAATAGGACACCAACAACAATAATGAATCAACAATTTAATCAAGCAAAAGCAAGAGTAGGAGTAGAACAACAACAACAACAATAAAAAAAATATAATCAATCAGAAGCAGAAGCAACAATAATTAGAAATCAACAACATAATAGAAGCAAAAGCCGGCGAGCCACCAAAAACTGCCATCACAACGCCGATCCACCATCACAGCGCCGCAACCCTTTTCTTCTTCTCTCTTCGCGCGACCTCTTCACCTCCTTCGGCTCACCACTGAAGCCTTCCCCTATTCTTGCCTCGAATCAGAATCCACCACCATCGAGCACCTCCGCCGAGTTCAGAGGTGTAGCAGCGAGTCCTTCCCCCTTTCCCCCCTGCGCGAATCCCTTCCCCCTTTCCTTCCTTCCCCAATTTCCATTGTTCATTGTTTTTGTTTTTTTTAGTTAGGGGTATTTTTTGAATAAATTAAAAAATTTGATTAGAAAAAATAACAATTTTAAAATAAATTGAAACTTTTGAAACTATTTTATAGTAAAAAAAAGGTCAAAAACAAAATAAATTCTCAACCGCTACATTAAGAACCAAAATCATACTTAACTCGTTTTTTAATAGAAAATATCTTTAATTTTTCTTCTTCTTTATTTACATCTTAGCAACCAAATTTATTTTGTACTTTAAGCAATGAAAAGTGCTAGGACATAATTCATTATTGATTATTTATGCTTAAAAATACGTAAATTATTGTGTAAAATTTAAAAATTGGTTATTGTTAACAAATGTTATTACTACAAGAAGAGCATTTTTGTATATAGAAAATATCAAGTAAATGTTAATATTTTAAGTTTTTATATATTTACTATATCTATAAAAGTAAAAATGTAAACTTTTATTCTCTTCACCAATATTCTTATTCCTAGAGCACTTTTTAGCTAAATCGTTAAAAATATTAAGCATGAGCTCATTCTCTAACATTTTTAAATATTGCACTATCATATATATCCAACAAATATGGCTTTAAATAAAAGTGACAAATAATCTTAGAAGAAAGAACAAAGACAAATGTTTTGGTGTCTAAAAGGTGATATTTATTTACTAAAAATAGTTAAAAAGTTATTATTTAATTCAAAAGATATAAAATAAATAATTTTTAAAAAATCAAAACTTATTACAAAAGTAAGTTAGGCAAAGTTTAGACAAAAACTCTTAAGCACCATAGAATTGGCCACGGATAAATAGGTTATTGACCTTTTGATCCGCAAACATTTAAGTTCTTGAGAATTTGAAAATACATTTAAATTTTTGACATTTTCAAAACTTAAACATATCAATTTCTCGTGTTCATTTGGGTTTGTCGGACCCAACGAAAAAATCAAATATGGCTCTCATTGTATTGACCTGATTGATACGGATACACACGTGAGAGAGTTTTTAAAATTAGACAAATTAGACTCAGAGATCGATGTGTCCAGATTTTAAAGAGATCAGAAATTTAAATATATTTTTAAATTCTTAGGAATTTAAATATCCGTGAACAAAAAATCAGGAATCGATTTATCATTTTCTCATCATCTTAAGATAAGCATCATCTTAATTAATTAAAAATTTTTTTCGAATAATTAAATTAAAAGAATATATAATACTTAAGAGTATTTGAGAATATTAAACTCTAAAGTTCTTTTTAAGAATATATATTTAATGATGGTATTTTTATTGTATTTTAAAGTATTTAAAAAAATTATTGTTAACAAAAATAAAGAATATTTATGTGAGTGTTTTTCAAAAATTAGTATTTTAGTAGTTTATCTTCAAAAATAAATATTGCGATGAGTATACTTTTAATTAAGATTTTATGAGCAATTCTAAAAAGAGAATATTATTATTTGAAAAATAAATATAAAATACGGTAAAATTATTTTTAAAAAAAATTATGGAGACAATATTTTTAATCAAAAACAAATCCAAAATAAATATTGTTATTAGCATCACTGCATGTTATTTCTGATTTAGCAAAAAAAGTAATAAAAAATTGTGTAATAATAAATTCGTATACCATACTTAGGGGTGAAAATAGGTTAGGCCAAAACAGACTTTACTCTTAACAAGTCTGGCCTGTTATGTAGTTAATTGGCTTGGATCTGGCCAGCCTGTTATAGGCTTTTTTCAAAGTACTAAGTTTGGCTTTTTATTTAGTCTGGCTGGTCTGTAGCCTGTTAAAAGGTCTGATAATTTTTTTTAACAAAATAAAAATATTATTTAAAAAAAATTATTTTTTAATAAAAATATTTATACGTAATATATCATATTTAAATTTACAAAAATTTTTAAACTTTTAAAGTATTTAAAATATATAAAAATATTTATAATAAAATGTAATAAATTTAAAATATCTAATAATTATAATAATAAAAAAATAATTTATATATTTAATTATATTTTAACAGGCCAGGCAGGTCTGACAGGCCAATAAGGCTAATTAGCGAGCTTGGATCTGGCCTATTAACATATTAAGGTTTTTATAAAAGTTTGAGCTTGTGCCTATTTTATAACCGGCCAAGCCAGATCAGGCCAAATACAGGCCAGGTAGCAGACTCCTGACAGGCCGCCTGACCTATTTCCATCCCTAACCATACCAATGTTATGGTTTATTGTTACACAACTTTTCGCTGCTCTTCTTATTAAATAAAAAATAACAGTTAGCGATGCTAATATCCAAAATATTAGCTCCAAACATTGGAGTACAGAATAAACTCGTCTCATTAAAATTAAGTTCATAATGAAATTGCAATCTGTAAAAAATTTATATGAAATAATTATGAAACACAACTTACACGGCTCATAGGTATTAGATATGGAACAAATAATTTTAAACAGAATTCACAAATATACCCGCAGAAGCAAAAGATAAGATAATATAAAAAAGAAAGCACATTATACAGCAATACAATTAACTAAGATATTAAGAAAAAATGTAGAGTGAAATTATGAATACCCCTTCTAGCGTTTTTACTTGTGTAAAATGGCGACCACACAGAATAGGTGCTAGATATACTTTCAACTTGTCTTGCAGAAATTTCAGTTAATATGGTTAACATAGCTAAACCCCATAATATCCAATACAATAGAAAAGTGCATATAGATTTTTTATATATGAAAACCATGTTACACACAAGTTTATTGCAGATAATTAAATATGTACAAAGACAATGGATGAAACATGCTAAAAGAAGTTAGAATAACATGCTATGAAATATACTAGAAGATAGAACTAAACATTTAAACACCCAAAACACATGTCTACGAAAAATCATTTAAAAATTGGCAATTACCTTCTACTTATATATCTGGTTAAGAACATCAGGGCCACAAACAGCTTCTACATCACGAATGCTGCGTCCATTCTCTAGCATCTTTAAAGCTATTCGAACAGCCTGAATGCACACAAAACATAACATAATCTTAAAATAAGATCCACACGACACCACATTGCACTAATTATAGATAGCTATGTATGTCAACAGAGCGCTCCAACTTCCCAGTTGTAATTTTTTCATAAAATTTTTCAATTAGTGAGAATGAGTATAAGCAAATTTATGTTCTTTTACAACATCCTTAAGAGTAACTGATAATGCAGCTTCATTAAACAAATCCAACCGTCTAAATCACAAGAAAAAATATTAAAAATAATATATTATAAATAACTGCATAAGATCAAGACAGTGTATAAGTTTTAAAAAGAATTCGGTAAAGATAATTAGTTTACAAAAAAATAAAGGCACAGGAATAAAAAGTTCGGTGGCTTACGGTGGTGTACAGCAGTTTACTCATAGCCCTAAGCAACGAAGAGCAAAACTAAAAGTAAACAATCAATAAAAAATAGGAGATTTAATGCTATAATTTTCATGGTAAGTAAAATTGAGCACAGTAGAAAATAAGAGTAAGCGTATAAATCTAAGAGAAGTTGTTATTGTCCCTTCACACAATACACACTTTCAAACCACCAAGTGGTATCCTATATTCAAGCAAGCATGGTTAAAAATGGAGATTTGGTGGTCGAAAACTCTATACGGTGTCCCAACAAGTGGTATTAGAGCCGTTTCGGTGGTCAAAAGCTTTTCAGGTAGACCATACAAATGGTATCAGAGACGTACGGTGGTCCAACAAGTGATATCAGAGGTGATTCGATCGTCAAAAACTTTCCACAATACCCGAACAAGTTGTATTAGACCCCAATAAGTGGTATCAAATCCGATTTGGTTGTCGAAAGCTCTCTACAGTTCCCGATATTTGAAAATTGTAATTTTTTTGTCCATGCATGAGATTGATTATTGGTCAACTCCTCCAGAGACTAACAAAAATAGACATTTTAACTGAAAATATTAAATTCAAAATACTACTCACCAGCTGCCATTTTGATAGATATTGAACAAAAATAACTTTAAAACATTCCCACAATATACAAAGTAAAAAGAGTAATTAGAAAACAAGAAAATTTAAGCACAACAACATTATAAAGAAATGAACAAAGAAAGATACATACTGTAAAAAGTCGAAGAAGAGAAAGGAGAGGAAGAAAAAGTAAAAGAAGAAATGGTGTGATAGTTTGAGTGAGAGGGATATAGTTGAACACCCCTATTATATAACCATACTACCCGGTAAAAGAGAGGAAGCTCATCACAGAAGCAACTACAGTTTGTTGGTGAGACTTGAGAGAGACGTGTTAAATACAAATAACCAACCCTTTTACCTAATGCTGTAATGCGTGACCCTTATTAGTTTTTAACTTGGTGTTTGTTATAGTGCCTAAAAGATATTATCTAATTACTAAAATAGGTAAAATAATTAATTTTAGATTTAAAAGTATAAAAGTTAAAAAAAATTTAAATATTTTAAAATTACTATAAAAAATAATTTAAGCAAAAGTTAGGCACCAAACAAAAGGTACTATAGAATTAGCCTTTTAACTTTCCATACAAATGGAAAAAATTCTGCTGAAAATTTAAAAGGACGAAGATATGGGTTGATTTATTGATTGATATAAAGATACGGGATTTGTTGGTTTAAAATATAGATATCCTGAGTCTAACTCGTTAGTGTAGGTAGTATGAAAGATGGGAAGTTATGGAGCATCTTTATTGGTTAATTTTTTTTGTTATGAAAATAAAAGTGATGATATACTTTAACATTGTAATTTTTTGTGTTTTTTAAAATTGTAGAAAGTACACAAATCGGAGGATCCGATTTTTGTGCTTCAAATTTTTTAATTTTTTTAACACAAATCGAACGGTCCAATTTGTGTACCTATAAAAAATCGGACGGTCAAATTTCTACTTCTCTAATTAAATAATTTCACATTTAAATATAACATCTCAACAATTCACATTTTAAAAAACACCACTACCACTACAATATTAAAAATAAAAAATTTTACCTTTATTAGTAAAATCCAAATTAGTTTGGAAGTGAAAATGGGAAAAACAATTTCAAAAGTGAGCAGAGCTTTTTAAAATGGCCAAAGTATTTTAAAATACTTAGTAAAAATGAAGAAGCAGTAGACTTGTTTGTTTATATGAGATTTTAAGAAAAAAAATATAATCTTATAAACAAATAAAAGTTTTTTTTTATATTTGATAAAAAAAATTTATTTTATTAATTAATTATATTTTGTTATAATAATATAAAATTACTTTTTTTTGTTTATTTATTACACATCAAAAATATTTTTTTAAGAAAAAAATTTAAAAATATAAATTGTAACACTTGAAAAGATATTTTTTATTTTTTTAATATTTTTATTTTTACTATTAAAATTTTGTTAAATACATTAAAAAATAAAAATAAAATAAAAAGATATTTTTTCAATGACACCCAAATAAACATAATGTGACTTTTGTATTTAAATCTTCTGAAGTGAAAAAATTAATACAATGATAAAATGAGTAGTTACTCACTATTAATTTTATAATTTTTTAATATATATCTATATTACTATCTTAATTAATTTAAAAATAATTAACTACTTACTTTATTATTTTACTAATTTTTTCATTTTAAATAATCTTGATCGTAACAGTTGGTGTGAGTAATTAGTAAAGATTAATATTACTAATATTTTAATCAAGAATTGGTTAGGTTGTGAAAACATATGTATTTTTAGAATAATTATTACAATAATAACCTATAAAAAATTATCTAATTTACAGTCATTTTTGACAAAAGTTTAAATAAAAAACAGCCTCAAACACACACATAAATTTATTTTTCTGTATATTATTGTCTCCGTAATATTTAAAAATAAAATTTAAACTTCTTTCTGATATTTAAAATTCAAATACAAAAATTTATCAATTTTTTTAATATTAAATTAAAAAAATCAAAATTATAATCTAAACAAATCCAAAATTATGTAAACAACATCATAATCAAATTAAAAAAAAAAATCCAAAACTCTATACCTTAAATTATAATCCCTAAACATAAACAACAAAATTCTAAATTCTAAATAATAAAATCCTAAATTATAATTTATAAACACTAAAATTCAAAATCCTAAGTGCATGTTTAGGCGCCATTATTTTGATAAAAAAATATTTTTTTAACAAATTTTTTTTTTATTTTTTAGCATGTTTGACAAATTTTTAGTAGTAAAAATAAAAGCACTAAAAAAATTAAAAAAAATATATTTTTTTTAGAAGCTGTAATTTATATTTTTTAAATTTTTTTTCTTAAAAAAAAGATATTTTATGTAATAAATAAACAATAAAAATACTTTTATATTATTATACCCAAATATAATTGATAAATAAAAAGATCTTTTTGTGTAAGATACCCAAACATAAAATTATTTTTACTTTTCCATAAATTTTTTAAAAAAAAGATAACTCAAAAAATATATTTTCTTAAAAATTCACCCAAACAAATCTTAAATTTTAAACAACAAAATTCTAAAATGCAAACAATAAAACTAATCTTAAATTCTAAAATTCTAAATTATAAAATTCTAAATCCTAAAATACCTATTAGTTGTGATATTTCAAGATTTAAATTTGTATGTTAAATCTAAGTGCGAGTAATTTTCTTATAAAATAGTTGACTAAATTTTAAAATAAGATAGTCACCTAAAAAAAATAATTATAAATGTTAAATTAAATTGTACTTACCTAAAAAAAAGGCGACTTAATAAAATATTCATTTTATTATATTATATTATTTGATTAAAAACTGATGAGTGATGGTTGAAGATAAATTAATTATTCGTACTATGTATATGTTCTACTTGTTCAACAAGTTGGATAGACTAGAATGACACTGGAATCTAATGCGTAGATGATTGAAGAAGTTGTGATGTGCACATTATGTTATGCTAGTTGAATAATTAACCCATAATATTTTTTAAGGACATATTATCACCTAACTACCTAAGATTAGCGGAGATAATCAAGATATCGCTATACATGAGGAGTATTGTTGGGAGAAGAAAAGAAGTTCAATGAGAGTTACTTTAAAACAAAGCATGAGCGATAATGTATTTAATGTTTAGAGGGGATAACATCCGTGAGTAGTATAAGGAAGCATAATGACAAAGCAGTAAAAACATCCAAATGCTACCTTATCCAAATAATAATGTATTTAATGTTTAGACGTATATAGAACATTGGTCTTCCAAAGAGTACATTGATATACGAGAAAGTCTTCCTACAGTATTTATAGCGTAGCTTCACTAGCTTGCATAATTTGTGTGAGACCGAAAACCAAGGATTTAAAGCATTACATGGACTGATGGATATAGACTTGTCTTATTAATTCATAGGGGTGATTTTAAATGATATTTTAGAGTTGGCAGCTAGAAGTCCTAGAACAAAGTGATTTTAGTGTATTGTATTTTATTTATGTTATTTTTCTGTCTAATTCCATCCATATATACTATAAAATTATATTCATTCTACAAATAATACTATTGAAAGAGTAATGAATTATGTCTTTAGTTTAACTTCGTAATATTGGGTGAGGATATTATATTATCACTGTTAATTATTAGCACAACATATTTTTTATTAAATAACTTTTTTTGAGGGTCTAAAATATAAAAATTTAGTTCATATGTTATTAAATTATAAAAAAAAATAAATATGAAGTGATCAGAAGCAAAGTTGTATATATATTAAAACCAACTCTTTTTTCTATAATAAAAATTTATTTTTCATATTTAAATGGATATTTTTTAAGTTTTAAAATTGTTGTTTATAAAGATTTTATTTAATTTAAGTTTTATTATTTAAATTATATTAATTTGTTGCTTAAGTGTTTTTTATTATTTGAGGAATATAAATTTAATATATCTTATGTGAAATATAGATAAAATCTCATTAAAAGATTTTAAAATTAAATATTTAAAAAAATTGAACAAAAAGTATAAATAAAATTCAAAATCTATTAACTTTAATTTTTTTTGGTTTCTCACGGTATCTCTTAATCCAACAGGCTAAGGAGTAATCTGTCGCGATACTATTAAGAGGGTTAAAAAAAATAAAATCATCTATTGAATTGAATAATATATTTATTTATTTAGACTAAAAATATTAAAATCATCTCTAATTAATAATTATGCATACATTTTATTGAAAAAGGAAAGATTGAAGGTGGAAGAACAATTTTCACTACTTAAAAATTTTATATACCCAAAATAACACAAAAGAGAAGATTTCTTTTGTTTAAAAACCGTTGTTGACTTCAACGATTTACAATCAAATAATACAACACATAAATAGCTATTGCCTATAGCAGTTTATGATTATATTTATTTGTACAAAGACTGCTGCTCCTCAAAAAAAAATTTATAGCTACTTTTGCACGTAATTTATCATTATCAATAGTTGTTTATATATTTTTCTAAATTGCTATTACCAATAATAATTTCTATAATTTTATGAAAAATTACATTTACCATTAAATTTATTGGCAGTTGTAACACTAAATTTGTTATCCACAAAATATTACTGTTGGATTTATATTTTCAACCTAAATCCAACAGTAACAAATGGCACGGAAAAAAATTTGGTGAGAACGCATTTTACCATCAAATTTAGGGGAGAAAAAAATCTGATTGTAAAGTAATTAAATGAAACGCGATGTTTTGGTCACAGACTATGCATTCGACAATAAATACACCAGTAAATTCAAGTGCTTGTTTTTACCACGGATGAGCTTGTTTCCTCTCTGCGAATTGCTATCTCTATCGTTCGCCACCGTCGCTATTTGCCTTCGTCAACTACGACGCTACTCTTTCTCTTTCATCCATATATGTCTTCTTTCCTTCCTTCTTTCATTTTTTTATATTGTTGGCATTTGCTAAATTCTAACCCTACACTCCTCTAACCCCAATATCCGTAGTCATTGTCACCGCTCGTTATTTACTTAAATATTCAAAAAATTAAACTTGAATAAAGTTTAACTAGATTAATGGTATACAATTTGATAATGTATCATTAACTGAATGGTTTGAGGTAGAAAGTGTATATGAGGTGTATGTTTAAATTTGGGGTGAAAGGTGAGAATATGGTTTTTTGAGAAGATCGAGTATGAGAGTTGAGTGAAACTGAAACTTTAATAAATTTTAATCATAAATTTTGATGTTAGAAGTTGTATGTGAACTTTGAAATAAAAGTTTCAAAAAAATTATTATGGTATATTGTAAAATTTTGAATTTTGTTAGTTTAATCATTATTGAATTTAAATCTTTAAAATTATATATTAAAATTTATTTTTTTAAAAAATTAAAATTTAAGTTTACCGTCAGTTAAATCTGTTAGCAGTTATTAATTTAATTATTAATAAATAATATATTACTGTCAAATTTTACCAATTACAAGTTTATATTTACTGTTAAATTCGTCGGTAATTAGCGGCAGATAAAAAAATCTGTCGCTAAATAATTATCGACGAGATTTTTACCATCAGATTTATTTATCACTAAATTCGACAATTCCAACGACTTTCTTATAGTGTTAAAATAAATTAATTTTTTTCATTTTTAAAATTAACATGAAATTTTTAGTTTCTAATTTTTTATACAATAAAATAATATGAATTAATTCTAAAATGATAGTATTTTGAAAATTAACCTTATAATATTGTTTTGTTATTTAAAATCTTTTAATAAATTTATTTTGCTCAACCTTAGTTTTTTTTTTTAAATATCAAAATTACCATGTGTAATATAATTTGCTTTTTAATTTGTATATTGGGACTGAAGTAGTATTTTTTATCGTTATTGGGATTCTGTGTGTAATTCTCAGATATGAACGATGACAAAAGAGGAATCGGAGGCTCAGATTTACAACACCACAAATCGGAGGGTCAGTTTTCCTCAAATTGGACCCTCAGATTTGAATGCAACTGGAACACACTTCTAAGACAATCGGACGGCCAAAAACAAATTAATGAAAAATCGAACGGTGAATGTAATGATGCCCGAAATCTGAGGCTCAGATTTCACTCTTCATCAATCCAACGGACTGGGTTATATCAACAATGATCAATGGTAAAGGAGGACTCTACAATTCTGAGCCTCAGTATTATGGATTTGTGGTCAGTAACCACGTGTGCTCCATGCACATGGGATGGATGGGGCTTGATACCAATTGCACAAGAGTATCTCTTGCTTCTCTCTTCATTCATCCCTTTCAATTTCAATTGGTTCAGTTTCAGCAACTTTTCTTCATCCTTTATCTTTCATGGTTCCAAACTCATACATTTACAATAAATAAAAACCACAATGCTTAAGAAAAAAAAATTAAAGAAGTAAATCGTCCTGAACTTCATATTATTAATTATCTTAGCCAATCTCATTATGTAAGTATTTTTGTTAATTTTTTTTCAATATAAATAGAAAAATAATTATAATGTAGATTTGATGTAATTTATAGTAAATATATTGTAATTAAACATATATTTTCTGTTGTAATGGTTAGTTTAGTCTTACAGAATATATATATATATATATATATATATATATATATATATATATATATATATATATATATATATATATCATGTTAGTTTGTTTGTTTAAGTTATAATAATAATAATAATAATAATTTGTAGGTAAAAAAAATTAGTAGAATATTAGTTATTATATGATTAAATTTGTTTTATAGGTTTATTAATTGTATTTGTTAGAGTAAAATGGTCATTAGAATTTAGTTTAGTGGGTAGTTTTATTGATGACAGTTGTTGCTGAAATTTTTGATAATTTTTATTTAATGTTAGTGGCATAATAATTTAATTAAGCACTACTAATAGAGTTTAATTTCTGTATAATTATATTAATTATTTTAGATTGTAGGAGAATATAAATTAGAATTCTTAAATTTATTTTATAGATTTAGTAATTGTATTTGTTAGTAGAATGGTAATTAAAATTTAGTGGAATGATTTAAATTATTGATACCACCCTGATTAGATTTATTTTATAAATTTAGAAATGTTGATTAATAAATATAAATAATTATATTAATAGAGTGTAGTTTGTGAATAATCTTATAAATTCATTTGAGTTGTATGAGAATGTAAATTAGTACTTTTAATTTAATGTATAAACTATATTTGTAACAAAATAGACAGCAATTTGAACTAATTATTGTCATAATTTAAATAATTAAGTTATTGGAGATAATTATTAATTAGTTTTTGTGTTAAAATATAAGTAATAATGGTCATTTTGTTGATAAGAAGCTTAGTGATAATGACAATTAAGTAGAGAAGTTAATTTATTTTTTGTTCGGGTGTATATTTAGTGTTAGTTATAAGTCTTTGTATCCATGTATGATTAACTACCAAAAGATAACTTGAGTTAATTATTCGTCTATATTTTGTAAGGCACAAAAACTTTGAGGTGCGTTCACATGAACCCACCGGGATTATATAATCCGATTGTTGAGCCTCTTGTATGAGCCACTGAATTTTATCATGTATCCCAAATTGGAGTGATCTAAGGTCAGTCAGCTTTGGTAACAGTTCTAGTAGAGAGATGTCATCCAGATACTCATACTTTCCATCTCCCGACGGGTGAGTGCGCCGTTACGTTGGAGGATATGGCTCTAATCCTAGGTATTTCGATAAATGGTCTTTCCATGACGGGAACAACCATGACTAGTCAGGAAGCCATGGAAGCTGAATGCTTACATCAATTTGGAGTTGTACCGAGAACCAGTGATTCCAGAGAAAGTTACATCAAGATGACCTGGATTAGAAATGTGAAAGAAGGATTAATTTTGAATGATCGAGTTGCCATGAAAAAGTATGTTAAATGCCATATATTGTTGTTGTTTGGGTCAATCTTATTTGCTGATAAGTCTGGGTCAGCAGTTCACTGGAAATTTCTTCCATTGCTTCGTGACTTCTCACGGATACACGAAATTAGCTGGGGATCGACATCCCTAGCACACTTGTACAAAGCATTGTATAGAGCATCTCGATTTGATTGTAAAGAGATTGATGGTCCACTGAAATTGTTGCATATCTGGGCTTGGATTTGTATGCCGTTTCTTGCTCCGATTTCTAGAACCTCGCGGTTCTTTCCACTGGCTAACCAGTAATATCAATTGTTAAATGACATTGAATATTGTGTTACTTCCTATTGCAATATCTGGTTTGAAACTTTAGTAATAAAAAAAGTGTTGACAGATGGCGTAACTGGGAGCATCATAATTGGCCATATAGATATCATACTGTTGCTTATTTCAGAGGATTGTTAGATGAAGTTCAGGAAGGTCAGGTGTGTTCTCATCCATTGATATAGAAACATCTAGATATACATGTTTCTTAATGCCTTCGTATTATGTAGTGCTTAATAATATTTTTTTATCCAATCCAGTTTGTTTGGGAAGCTTACGGTGTTGATCGGATAGAGGCAGATGTCATTCCAGAAGACATCTATAGTCAATCAGAATCTGGAGTGCAACGGTACCATTGATATCGTTTGAGACTCTTGAGTGGCATGCGACCGATAGGTGTAGGAGATCATTTGGGTTCGTACAGGGTGTCCCACATCAGGAGAGGTCTCTAGATGGCCAACATGGTGAGATTTTGACCGGATCCAAAAATTTGGATGGTCTGTCACACACAGATTTTGGATAATGCAGTGGACCAACCGATATAGTCATGTCCTAATTCATGAGCCTATGTCTTTGCATCATCCGTTAGAGCTTTACATGTATTGGTACCGAGGAAAATACGGGACTCATTTGCACTTGTATGAGTTGGTCTTACAAGAAGATCAAGAGGGTGTTGCTAACCCGAATCAGCCACACGAGCCCAAGCCGCAACCATCATTACAAAGGGAACAACCTCCACAGTCAACACCACTACAAGAGCAACCTCAGCCGTCTTCAAATCCGTATGTTCCTCAGACTTATTGCTCATCGCCTTTTACACCGTCATTCCAACCGTCTTCAAATCCATATGTTCCATATGTATCGCCCTTTGAAACTGGGGACCAGGCATCATTTAGCCAGCTGCTTGGCTTCGTGGCTACAGAAGCAGGTCAATCACAGTCGTGTGATGTGAGTGAAGTACCCCCACCCAAATCGACGCACCAGAATGTCCTGACCCAAGGTCGGAGGTCATTGGATACCCGAATTTGGTTTCGTTCACCTTTAGGAAATTCTGGAGGCAGATTGTCTGTTGACTCAAGTAGGAGTAAAGGCGGTCGAGGTATTGCTAATAGCGAAAACTCCCATCACATCCAAATGGGTCTCATCGAAGAGAGTATGAGGGGTAATGACGTTGATGATGTTGACTATTTGGTAGACTCCCCCGAGGGTGATGACGAGGATGATTATGATGACGATGAGGAGGAAGAGGACAATGAGGACAATGAGGTCGATGATGGCCAACATGGTGAAGATGATGACTGTGGTGATGACCCCGGGCCTAGTACAGGTAAGGTAACCCTTAATAGATTGATATCTTTAGAGTATACTTTGTTGTGTAGAATTTTGCTTGTAGGTTGATATATATATATATAAACAGTACAATTTATTGCATAGAATATTGCTATTAGGTTGATATATATGTTATCTTAAAATTTTCTTCAGGTGGGACAGGTACAGGAATAGGTGGGACCGCATCTCCATCTATTGGAGGCAAAGGATACAACCTAAGAGCTGATCCTCCACGTCGGAGTGCAAACAGATTCACGCCGTCCGTATTTACGAATGTTGCAAAAAAGTGCAAGAAGTTTTGCAAATATGTCATGGGGGGAATGAGAAGGTATAATGTTAGAATATGTGGTGGGAAATATGTAGATTTTGTGTAAGAAATATCTGGACTTTGTGTAAAAAAGACATGTACTTTGTGTTGGACATATTTAGACTCTGTGTATGAAATATTTTGACTTTTATAAGTAGCATGACTAGAATGTGTTGAAAGACATAGTGTTTGTTAGTTTAATATAAAGTGACAAAGTGGCAACATAATGTATTTGATACAACATAAAATATATAAATTTTACAAATTTGAATGTCACGATAATAATAGTTAGGTATTCTGAGCAGCACCGCCTGCACTAGAACCACCAACTTGTCGGCATCTACTGCGATTGTGGCCCTCAGCCCCACATTGCTTACAGCGTCTTGGACGACGTAACATTTTTGTGTCCATCTCATTTAAGAACTGGGTCATCTTTGGCCGACCTTTTGTCACTCGCTTCAAAAAGAGATTTGGTACGAACCGAGGTCCATTATACATAGGCCATGTGGTGGGATTCCCAAGTGGTCTAAACCTATCGGACCTGGTCCATCTTGTAAATATCATGAACGTACACCTGCCAATCCAATCGTTGATTTGCACAGCAAGCAAAGACATAGCGACATGGTAAGCGGTCCACTTGAAATTCACCACAGTCATAACAACGCTGTCGTAGATCAACTGCAAACTTGCAGCCACTAGGCATCTCACGCACCTCAAATATTTCATTCTGTCTATCAAAGCAATTAACTTGAATGTTCCCGACTGCGCGTTGATTTGCATGCAATTTGGAGGTCACGATCTCTGAAAACACATAACCAGCATTAATTCGAGCCTCCGCTTCAGCCCTTTTTCTGGTGAATAACTCATTCAGTCTGTAAAATGTTGCCTTTACAAGTGCAGTGACTGGGAGATTACGCGCCCCTTTCAATACCGAATTAATGCACTCTACTAAATTTGTAGTCATGTGACCCCATCGGTATCCACCATCGAATGTCAAAGCATACTATTCACGAAAAATTCTGTCCAGCCACCTTGTGTATGCTTCACCCCGCTCGTGTAAACGTCCGTAATGCAACTGGAATTTGCGCACTGTCCTAGAGTATCCTGCGACACAGAAAAAACAAGACATCAATTACAATGACGGTTACTATAACATGAAAACTATGTATTTATTTTAGTTACCTATGTTGACGATAAGCTTTTGGAGATATAGTGCCTTAAATTTTCTCAAAAAATTATACTCTATATGTCTGATGCAGAACATGTGAAAAGCTCTTGGAGGCGACCAAGCTCCATTACTGCGTTCCACCGCCGAACATATAGAATCGTGTCGATCAGAGATAAGGCCCACACCATCCCGTGTCACCACATGTCTTCGCAAATTACTAAGGGAAAATACCATGCATCAGAAGTCTCACCCTCGACAATAGCAAATGCAATGGGCACGATATTGTTGTTTCCATCCTGTGAAACTGCCACCAACAGACAACCTTTATATTTTTCATATAAATGAGTCCCGTCTACCTGTACAACTGGTTTGCAGTGCCTGAATGCTCTAATGCAAGGGTAATAACTCCAGAAAACTCGATGTAGCACCCGAATATTAGGAACCAAGTCATCCCCCTGATAACAAGGCATGGTCTCAAAGTGGACGGCTGCTGATGGCTCCTTAGCACACATGGCTTCAAACCATATAGGCAGAGCTTCATAGGAAGCCTCCCAACCTCCAAATATTTTTTCTACTGACTTTTGCTTTGCCAACCATGCTTTGTGATAACTTATAGTGTAATTAAACTTTGATTGAACTTCAGCGATGATAGATTTTACCTTTATGGATGGGTCAGCCTCTACTAATGGCTTAATGGCTTCTGCAATTGTGATTGAATCCAGCTTGGAATGGTCTTTAGAAATACTTGATCTAGTACAAGTGTGACTACCATTATATCTTCTAATTTCCCAACAATACTTCCTCCGGATTATGCTGAACCTAATCAGCCAATCACAACTTGTTCCGTACTGTGTACATTTGGCATAGAATGTTTGGGGTTCTGATTCATACACCAGGTAATCTACGCCTCTTCGGATGGCATAATCTTTAACTGCCGCAATCACATATTCGCAAGAACTAAATTCCATCTCCACGACGAATTCACCATCTGCCACAACCAAAGGCTCTACAACAACAATATCATGACATAAGTTCATAAAAGTATATGTACAAGTATATATAAATACATACAATTTCATTAAACAAATTATAAATATATAAATTTATAATAAAATATTAATATAAAAATACATTAATATATCCATTCACGTAAAATATATAACTTTCATGTTAACAAAAGAATATAAATTATATTATTCGGTAACCGTATAATATAACATAAGAATGTTTATAAGGTTATATAATAATATCAACATAGTATCTAAATTTAAATAAATATATACATAGATTTTAAATTTTGAATACTTGGACAAAATATATAATAGACATAGATAAATAAATATACAAATATGTATAATATAAATTATATAATCATATAATTCTTAAATATAATTTAACTTTAATATATATATAATTTAATTTTATACACATCAGGATAATAATAATCATACTAATTGTCTTCAATAATAATATATAATAGTGCAATTTATATTTTAATTCTACAAATGCAGTTATACATCACTAATTGCATAGAATCTAATAATAACCATACTATTTGACATTAAATTTAATTATTTATATCATAAAGTTACTATATAATTATCTAAACTACATACCTGCATTAAAGCTTTCAGGATATTCTGGTGCATGCATAACCTCCAGATTCAATGCACGCATAAAATATGGCTCTTCGAATGGTTGCTGATTTGCTAGTGCATTTGTCACTTCCGCCACATCTGTTTCCATGATGTCAGCAGTTTCATTATTGTCTTCGTTTAAATGAACAATCCCATAGTTGCTTTCGAACTCTTCCTGGCTGTCATTGTTGTAATCTCTCAATTCGATATTCCGATCAGCTTCAGGATACCGATATAAAATACTCGATATCATCTTCGGTATATGCAGATCTATTCTTTCACAAATAGCACCTTTTAGTTCTTCAAATAGTATTGTAAAAGGAACAATAACATCACATGGATTCTCGCATACAAATCTAACTCGCTCAGGTGTTTGTAATAATATCTGACCATGATAATATAATTTTAATATAACTCTATCCTCCATTTTTTTTTAAAAACAATATCTCTCCTCTCAACATTACTTCAAAGTTGCAAAAATAAAAAAGAAACAAACTGAACACGGGCTTAGAACGAAGAAGGAGAAGATAAATTGAAGAAGACGAAGTGTGTGGGGGAGTATATATATATATTACAAATCTGACCCTTAGTTTTCAATTTTAATGAATTAAAGTTTTTTTTTTAAAATTTAAAAAACTGACCCACAAATTTCAATTTTGCATTTCATAATTTTTTTTAATTCAAAACTTACCTTCCGATTTGCTTTCTTCTATTAAAGAAAAAAAAAAATATCTAAATCTACACAAATCGAAAGCACCCATATATTCACTCCTTAATTTAAATTTTTACATTACTAAAATCTGAGCCTAAATTTTCTAACTCCCTACAAAATTGAGGCTTCGATTTATAGTTTTTAATTTAAAAAAAAATTAACTCCATATCTTTCAAAAACACACCAGAATTTCATATCCAAGCATAACATATATTTCAAATTCATAACTAAATAAATGAGCCTAATATAATTATACAATGTTTTACTCTAAAAGGATAGTTACTCTATTTTAAGTAGTATTTTAGTAATTTTAAAAATGTTGCTTAAAGAATATTCTAATCATTTTTAAAATAAATGTTAAAAATTATTTTAATTATTTAAAATAAACTTTGTGAATATTTTAATATTTTAAAAGTAGAATATAACTCTTTCGACATACAATTACACCATCTTAAGACAAAAGATTTTTCGGTCTTTTTAATATTAATAATAAAATACTGTTTTTTTAGAATATTATAAAAAATTTTAATGTTTTTAATAAATTTATTTAAAAAAATATTTGAATATTTTTATAATTAATTTAAAGAATATATTAATATTAAAGAATATATAATATATTTTTACCAAAATTAATTATTTCTGCGGATAATATAGTCCACACGTTAATTTATCATAAACAATATATGTATTAAATCAATACGTATTTATTTTTTAACGTATCGTGGCAATCATTTTAAAAAATTATTGTAAGAAATTCACAGCTGTCAACCACATTCAAATGAACCCTGAACCCGTACCTCCGCCCTGGCTTGTCCATTAATCGGGTCCCATAATAAATAACAGCTGGCTAGCATCAAACCACAGGAGGACAAGGCTGGTATTATAAACGGGATTGTTGGGTGAAGGGAGCAACACGTCTAATCTCCACTCTCCACAGTCTTCTACATAGAAAGACTCCCAGTGTTTCAATAAAGTGCAATGGAACATATGAAAACTTTCCAATAACATATAGTTAAATATAACCTACACAAATTCCCAATCTCATCTCACTTTCCTCTCACCGTCACCAAACACCACCATTCTCATCCATTCTCTGCGCCGCCACTCCGGAGGTTGCTCGCCGCTGACGTTCCTCGGTCGCACTCTTCTCTTCATCGTCGCTCTCGTTTCTTCCTCGGTCACGGTCCACGCTTCCTATCGCTCGCCTCCTCCCCGTTTCACCGATCTCCTCTCCTCTGTTCATCATCTCTGTTCCAGTGTTCCTCGAGGTTCATTGTCACCGCTCTGGATTCTACTACTGCTTCGGCTGCTTCTGTTCCAGTGTTCCTCTGTTCGTCTGGTTTCTTCTTCTAGCTTCTGCTTCTACTACTGTTTCTTCTAACATTTTTACTTATTTTAAAAATATTATTTTAAATTCTATATGTTTGTATCAATAAATTCATCTATCTTTATATCAATCAGTTCCCTTTCAAGTCTCAAATCTCACCAACAAACTCCATTTGCTGCTCTCTTCTTCATTGATGAGTTTGTTCTGTTTTCAACTATCACTCAAACTATCACACCTCCTTTACTTTCCTTTTCTTCTTCACACCATCTCTTTTCTCTTTTCTTCTGTATGGATGAATGGTGTCTCTCTGTGTGTCCCCAATTCCCAAAAGACGTTCACAGAGTTCCCGGTAATTTTTGTTTTCTTTCGATTCCCGTTTTTGGTGGTTTCTCCGCTAATTCCGTGTATATGGGTTAGTTCATTCCTTCATTTCTCCGTATGCGCAAACAGAAAGAGGAAGAAGTGAAACGATGTCTTCAGAGGCGGGGAGGTAGGAGCCGCTGACACAGGTGCGAGCAACTGAATAATTCCGATCATGAAGGCACTCAGAGCTGAATATTGTTGATTCGGTATGTTAAGA